>NC_135804.1:126428565-126747727 GCF_964213995.1 Mustelus asterias
TTGATCTGTGGCTCAAAGTAAATATATTTTTAAAATATCTCTCTGTCCCATGATTGGCCTCTCTCATTCTTCCCACACTTGAGTTTTTTTCTGTGTGACCATGCCTTCCTGTTTATCTTCCACTCTTGCCCACTATCTATGTACATATGTGACCGTTACATTTTCTCAGAGTGGTGACCTTTCTGACTCCCACTCTTTCCTTCATTATTCCTTTCTCACTTATTCTGTAACTTTCTCCTTCACAATTTACTCCTGCCTCTGTTACACATTTTTTCATGTCCCTGTATGATTCTGACATACGGAGGGGTGGGTGGGGGGAGATTTTCCCTAAAGGTTTCCAAGTGTCCTCCGCGCTGGTCTTTTGGGTGAGCTCGGTATTGCAATCTTCTGGCATTTTGTCCATTCTTTTGACAGCTGGGAGCTTTGATCTGGTAGGAGGGGGTGGGAGCCCGAGTACGACAGTGAAGCCGCTTCAGAGCACTCGGACACCATTGCACAGGGAGCCCCGATCTGACAGTGAACCAGGAGACCTCCTCCCACCCCAACCCCCATGGACATTGAGCTCCCCCCATTATTGGTGGCATTGCTACCCCCCCCCCAACACCAACAAGGTCCGCTAGCATCGGGACATCAGGACCCTCCCAATGAGTTCTCTGGTGGACCCCTGATATGACACCCCCTTACAACCCCCTCCATGACCCACTCCTGCATGCCCCCTGCACGACCACCCCCTTGAAGAACTCTGCCCTTTGCACGACCACCCCCTTGAAGAACCTTGCCCTTTGCATAGCCACCACCCTTGCAGAGCTCCCCCTTTTGCACGACCGCTCCCCTCGCAGAGCTTTTCCTCTTGCACGACCGACCCCCCTTGCAGAGCTCCCCCCTTGTACAGCTCCCCACTTGAGTAGCCCCCCCTCCCCCTGCATATCCCTCCGTCATTTCCCCAGCCCACTCAGGCCCCACCCCACTTAGGCCCCCATACTCTTGGCACTGCACCTTGCACACCTAGGATGCCCAACTGGGCCCTGCCAGGGTGCTAGGTGGGCACTGCAAGGCTCACACTGCCCAATGATCACTGCCCCGCCATGCCTGACCACCTGAGGGCTTCATTGTCCACCATTCCCCTTGGTGTGGCCATTGCATCTGGTCCCCGCTACTGCAGAACAGTAGTGATTGTCACAGACGTGACGTATTGCTGGCGGTGGGGGGGAAGCGTCCGGGACGGCAGAAGTAGCCGTGCTGAACCCAGTAAGTGGGTGGTAATGTAGGCAATCCTGTGTTAATTGGCTTCATGCCCAAGCCATTCTTGTCTGTAAAGAGGAGCCGGGAGAGTAGCAATCTTTTTTGCGCCCAGTGCAAATGACCAATCAATGTTCAGAGGTGGGTATGGGGATTATGTGGGGAACTGCTGGAATGTGTTCAACAGTGGAAGGGCAGCAACTCGGAGGAATCCAGCCCAGCAATTAAATAAGCTTGGGTTGGTCCAGAAACCAGCTGGCAGAGGGTTGGGCAGGGGGCATGTGGAAGGGTGCGGTGGTGTGACACCTTGTGGGATATGGGGGTTTCGCACTTGGAACAGATGATAAATTGGACTACCAAGTGCAAGCAAGCCACTGGAAGCGGAGGCACCCACCATCCGCAGCCACCAATAGCAAGTGCAGCTTCTTTGGACCATGGTGTAGTTGAGAGAGAATTGGATAGTCTCGAGCATTTACTGCCCGCTGCCCTTTAGGAATGGGGAGGAAAAGAGTTTGCAGCTCACTAAGTAATGGAGAACCAGAATACAAAGCGACAGCTCTGGGAATCGAGTAGTTGGTATTGGAGATGTGGACAGTCAGTGGGATGGGGGGGAGGGGGTCAGGCGTGTGAGGGCCGGGGTGCACGGCTAAGTGGGTGTCAGCTGAAGGGAAATCCATGCAGTGCCAAATGAAAATATCCATCTATTTTTCAGAATTTACAATAATTTTAGTGCGATGAGTTAGAACTAATTTCCAAGCTAGTCTGCACATCCATTTCCTAAACAATTGCTGGGTTACTGCTGATCTTTCTGTCCCTAAAGACAACTGTATCAGCTCTCTTCAGCTGCATATTCCCCGTATTTTCTTCACCATCATTTCGTACTGCCTCTGCCATTCCAGGCAGCATGACTCCACCCTCTTCCTTTCTGTCAATCATTTGCCTCCAGCTGATCTCATCACCTTTTGTGGGACTATGTGCAGCTAATTTACATTGAGGAGGGAACCAGAATGCTGTAGGACTGAGTGTTAATTTTTCAGCTCAGAACATATAAGTAAAGTAAAGTAAAATTTATTTATTAGTCACAAGTAAGGCTTACATTAACACTGCAATGAAGTCACTGTGAAATTCCCCTAGTCGCCACACTCCGGCACCTGTTCGGGTCAATGCACCTAACCAGCATGTCTTTCAGAATGTGGGAGGAAACCGGAGCACCCGGATGAAACCCACGCAGACACGGGGAGAACGTGCAAACTCCACACAGACAGTGACCCAAGGCGGGAATCGAACCCAGGTCCCTGGCACTGTGAAGCAGCAGTGCTAACCACTATATCCCTCCCCATCCCTCCCTCACTTTCTCATAGCATGGCGGGTCATTGCCACTGGGTCTTGCTATCACTGTGACAGTATTCTCTACTCTCGAGCCCTTAATGTGCAAAGTTTTGCTTTTCTCCTGAGTTGCTAGCAGCAGTGCTCAGCGGAGGAATCCTGAACTCCAGCAGATTCACTATCAACCCAGGAGAGTTGGTAACTGTCTCCATGCACCACCAACATCTGGCTGCCACGAACAGCTGGCTGCCTCAGGCCCTGTCCTCTGATCTTTGTAGTTCTGTGGGGACCTTGGAGGAGTTCCATACCATGCACAGTCCTGGTGTAACTTTGTTCATTGTGTCTCACACAGATTTTACTGGCCACGGCTCTTAAGCATCTGAATGGAAATAGATTCCCTTTATACATGTGCTCAGTTCAATAATGTGTGTGGAGGACAAGAACGGCCCCCAACACAGATATCTGGGACATACTGTTAATCATATCAGAGAATCCTTAAATCATTTTGCAAAGTTCAAGGCTCATTCTATTTTACCAAATAACAATTATCTATTTGGAAAGGAAACATGCAGCAAGTTCTAGGAAATCTGACCACATGTTTATATCAATGGGCTTGCGCATTTTTTCTTCTGAGATAAAAACAGCTTTTTGTGCAAAATAACTAAGTTGCCAATGATGATTTTTTTTTGTATCTGCATTGTTTTAAACTAACTTCGCCACATTATGGATAAACAGACTGATGTATTTCCACTCCCCGCAGCCTCCTTTACTGTCCCTGATTTCTTTATCACACGTTTAGTCCTCGTGCAAAATCGTGTTGGAGGGAGAACAGTCACCTGCTTAACTTCACTTTGCAGTGATACAGGCACCCAATTCCACAGGACACACCATTAGGAACAGTGAGACAGATAGAAACCGGCTGTCACTTGTCTCTGGCCAATGATACCCTGACTAGTTCAGTTGTTAAAATGAGCTAGTACCCATAGAAACATAGAAAACTACAGCACAAAACAGGCCCTTCGGCCCCACAAGCTGTGCCGAACATATCCCTACCTTTTCGGCCTACCTATAACCCTCCATCCTATTAAGTCCCATGTACTCATCCAGGAGTCTCTTAAAAGACCCTATTGAGTTTGCCTCCACCACCACTGACGGCAGCCGATTCCACTCGCCCACCACCCTCTGTGTGAAAAACTTCTCCCTAACCTTTCCCCTGTACCTACACCCCAGCACCTTAAACCTGTGTCCTCTCATAGCAGCCATTTCCACCCTGGGGAAAAGCCTCTGAGAGTCCACCCGATCTATGCCTCTCAACATCTTATCTACCTCTATTAGGTCTCCTCTCATCCTACGTCTCTCCAAGGAGAAAAGACCGAGCTCCCTCAGCCTATCCTCATAAGGCATGCCACTCAATCCAGGCAACATCCTTGTAAATCTCCTCTGCACCCTTTCAATCTTTTCCACATCCTTCCTGTAATGAGGCGACCAGAACTGAGCACAGTACTCCAAGTGGGGTCTGACGAGGGTCTTATATAGCTACCCATGAGGCAGGCAGGTTAGATAGATGCTAATTATTTTTAATTTAAGCTATGGGCCTCATAGGTTAGACTTTGCTGCTCATTACCACAACAACATTCTCATTTATATTGGTATTTGGACCTGTACCATTTACATGCCCTGGGATTAATTTAAGATATCCCAATTTACATAAATATCAAACATCTAAATTCGGCAAGACAGTGAATAATTTTCAGGTGTAGTGTATATTGGAACATTTTGACTTACCAATCTGTACTTGGTTTATTCTTAGGAAATTTATTATGAACACAGACATAGAAGGTACTTTCCAATGATATATTTCAACTCATTTGAAACTTGTTTCTTAATTTACAAAATCTAAAATGCATGTGTGGCTAATGAGTGCTTTAAAATCATTTACATGGTTGTCTTTTTTTGTTCCATTTCATTTCTACATGCAAATTATTCTCTTTAGTTTGAAGGTTGGGATGGCAATGTAGTCCCTAGTTATCTCCATGGACACCATCAATGGTGCTCTTTCATTAAGAGGCCCACTTGAGCAGTGCCGAGTGAAAAAAGACCAGCTTATTTTCCTTTCCTCTTCAGAAAGGCCCCAGCTGAAGCTGCCAGCTGAGCCTTGGCTGTGGAAATGTTAAGTGTGAATAGGATTCAAATTCAAGTAGCGTACAACGCAAGGATTTTTCAACCTTCTGTTTCTGGTGCTCCATTGTGCAAATTAGGCCTGATAAATTTCTCAGCTTTTCAGAATTCCAGGTGCAGTGTTACCCTCTTGCCTCAGAACTCAGGGGAGGAACTTTGAATCATCCTGGATTACCCTAGCAACAGTATTAGTGTGGTACAAAGGTAGAGATTAAATGCATTAACTCACTCTTACTTGTTCAGTCACCATTAAGTTTGAAAAATGAAATTCTCAAGTTAGAGAACGTTGATTGTTCTATCCCAAGTGCTTCCAAAATATGTTTCAGAAAATAAAGCTGTCTCAGCTATTGAATGGGAAGTTTTGATTTGCTAATCTGATAATAGAACAAGAAGCATTGCGTTCCTATTCCATTAAGTATCTTAGGTTCAAATAAATCTTTCCCCTATTGCCTCTTCTTTATACTACCATACGTCACAATTAAAACTATATCCTCAAAGCCAAAGCCATGGATGAAAATCCCATGTGAGAAAAAATGGGAGCAGGAACCCTAAATTAGCGTAGATCTTAGGTGGGATTTTCCACACCACCTCACCGTTCCCCCCCCCCCCCACCTCCCCCCACCACAGGGGGTTGTCTTCAGCAGGACTGGAAGATTCTGCCAAGACTAGAAGATCCCACCTGGGGAAAGGGCCAGAAAATCCCGCCCCTTGTCTAAAGCAAATGGGCAACTAGTGACTAGCTTGTAAACCAATTCTCAGCCCCATAGCAGCAAGAATCACAGAGAAAAACAAGATGTTCCGGAAAATCAATCACAGGCTGTTCAGATGTTGGTGGCATGAATGAGCAATCAGTCAGAGTTAGCCCCTGTGTAATACAAGATATTTGCTTTGATGGTTTTCCCAGAAGAGTGGCGTCAGGCTGATCCTAATTTGCAAAACTTAAATTCATTTAGATTAAATTATAATGAAGAAAAACAGTCGGACATCAACCAGAACCTATATAAATAACCCTGTGCTTCCCCATTTCCTGCATTTATCCACTTTCCAGAGGACAAAAAGGCATGTTTAACAGGGGAACATAAAGAACAGAAACAGGCCATTCAGCCCCTTCTAGCCAATTCTGCCATTCATCTAAATTATGGGTGATCTGCACTCAAACTGTTAATCAGCCTGCAAATCCTTCTGTTGCTATCCATTATTCTCCAAGGGAGTCAAGGAAAACAACACAACTGATTTTGATAGTATGAGGATTTCATGATCATTAAAGTTTTAATTAATTCAAGCCAGCATGGCAGCTTATTAGAATGCTTTACAAGCTAAATGAAAACAACATAGCACTGACAATGGATACATTGATAAGATTCAGCTTAGTGTCGCCATTGCAAGGTTGAGCAATTGCCAGCTCTAATGAAAATGAGTCTTGTTTTAATTTCCATGTGCAAACAGACTCTTGAGTACACTATGTAACTCGTCAAAACACTTCCAGAAAAAGTGGGTGTGAGGACTACTTTTGATACTTTCTACATCCAAGGAGCCTCAGACCACTTGTGCATTCTGAATCCCACACAGCAGGACTTACAATTGTCTGCAACTGAAAGGCACAGAATCTATATAAAGTGAGAATAGGAGATTGAAGGATACACACACAGTGTCTGTAATCAGAGATACCGAAGATCTGCTGCTTTCTGGGTAATGTTTTAATAACAATCATTCAATAAACTAAGGAAATATCTGAAGACTTTGCCTTGAGTGTCGGCCGTGGTTCAGTGGTTGACACTTGCCTCTGAGCCAGAAGGTTAGGAGTTGAAGCCCCACTAGAGACTTAACCTAGATTTAGGCTGGCACTGCAGTACTGAGAGAATGCTGCACTGTTTGTTTTTTATTTGTTCAGGAGAAGTCGGCATCGCTGGCTGGACTAACATTTATTGCCCATCCCTAACTGCCCTCCATGTCAGACGGCATTTCACAGTCAACTACATTGCTGTGGGTCTGCAGTCACGTGTAGGCCAGACTAGGTAAGGACAGCAAATTTCCTTCCCCAAAGGACTATAGTGAACGAGATGGACTTTCACGACAATCAACAATGGTTTCATGGTCACCAAGACTTTTAATTTCAGGATTTTATTGAATTCAAATTTCAGTATCTGCCATGGTGGGACTCGACCCTGGGTATCTGGATTACTTGTCCGCTGACATTACCACTGTGTCACCACGCTTTGAGTAATCTTTTTTTTCTCAAATGCTCTCTGAATCTCCTGCCCCTTATGCTAAAAGTGACTGACTTCACTATCCTGTCGTCCATATGAAGTGTTCCATCTAGTTTGGGCGCCATTACGATAGGGGAGTGTCAATCACTAAAACTCAATTCAATAATGCCATTTTAGAGCATATGCTCAATTCCTCCTGTACTTATGATAACTTTGCTAGATTTAATCTCTTTGGATGATGATTTAAGGGAACCGTTTCATCCACATCTACATCATGCATCGCTATCTCTGTTCTACCAATTTATTCCCACAAAGACATCTATAAGACTATAATAACTCTCTCAATTCACCTTAGCTCTTATTCTGGAAAATAACTTAACCAGTTGTTTAAATTTTTCAATTCCTCCCCTTTACCTAAAAGAATTAGAGGGAAGTCATTGTCAGAATTTAACGATTCTTCTTCTTACTGCTTCATTACTATCAAAACCTCATGCTTGTCTTCATCTCCTCTATCCCAATACTTCTTAAGCATGTTAATATGACATAGTCTATGGGAGTTAGGTCTACCTGTGTGTGTAACAGATAATTTACTTCACTCAGTTTTCTCTCAAGTTGATACTGTCCACTAAATCTAGCTTTTAGTGGTTCACCCAACGCAGATACTAACCTATTTTCCTCTATTACAAAACTATGAAGCTATCCATTATTTTCATTTCCTACCGTGCTATCTTTAAATGCTTCCTAGTTACCTCACAAGCCCATTCAGTCTTTCCCTGAAATTCGATACGTAGTCCAAAAGTGCAGCCTCTGACTTCTTACTAAAATCTTTTCTTGGATTAATTTTAGTGGTCCTCTAACTTCATGCCCGCAAACTAATTCAAAAGGACTAAATCTGGTCGAACCAGGCGGCACGGTAGCACAGTGGTTAGCACTGCTGCTTCACAGCTCCAGGGTCCCGGGTTCGATTCCCGGCTCGGGTCACTGTCTGTGTGGAGTTTGCACATTCTCCTCGTGTCTGCGTGGGTTTCCTCCGGGTGCTCCGGTTTCCTCCCACAGTCCAAAGATGTGCGGGTTAGGTTGATTGGCCAGGTTAAAAAAAATTGCCCCTTAGAGTCCTGGGATGTGTAGGTTAGAGGGATTAGTGGGTAAGGTATGTGGGGGTGGGGCCTGGGTGGGATTGTGGTCGGTGCAGACTCGATGGGCCAAATGGCCTCCTTCTGCACTGTAGGGTTTCTATGATTCTATGCATCCTGAATGACAAATAAGAAAAATCAGGTCCCTTTGTCCCAATCATGAGGAAAATCTTGACTTGCATCATTGTTTTCAAAGTTTGATGCCACCTCTCTAATGCTCCCTGCGACTCTGGATGAAATGCCAATGATTTAAATTATTTTGTTTCCAGGCTATTCATGACCGATTCAAATAATCTTGACATGAAATTTGACCTTTGATCCAATAGTATCTCTTTCGGAAAGCCTGATCTAGGAAAGATATTGGTTAATTCCTCTACCATCCTCTTGGATGTAATGGTTTTTAATGGTATGGCTTCAGGAAATCGAGTTAATTTTTCCATAATAGTGAGCAAGCATTGATTTCCACTTTGCATTTTCAACAGCCCTACACAGTCGATTAGAAGTCATTGAAAACATCATTTGAAAGTTGGAACACGGATCAAAGGTGCTGGTTTTATTGCAGCTTGTGGTTTCCCTATTCCTTGACATGTGTGACATGTTTGACAAAACTTAACTTCATCCTTTTGTAGTCCAAGTCAGTAAAACTGTTCCTGTATCTTTGCTTGGATTTTCTTTATTCCTAGATGTCCCCCTAATGGAATTTCATGAGCTATCCTGAGAATCTCTTTCCTATATTCAGGGGGTAATACGATTTGATGTATTTTGGCCCATGTTCTTTTGCACTAACATGTGTGGGATGCCATTTTCTCATTAGTATGTGATCCTTTACATAATAGCATTCAGGAATGCACTGAGTTTCCACATAGATTGGTCTTAGTTTGGAATCACAATGCTGTAATTCAATCAATCTCTTTGAACTAAACACATTGGTCTCTTTCCCTTCTTCTGTTCCATCTTCATTCACCTTACTAAAGATCATGTCAGATACCTTTATCTCACTTGCCTCATAGAGTCATAGAGTCAGAGAGGTTTACAGTATGGAAACAGGCCCTTTGGCCCAACTTGTCCATGCCGCCCATTTTCTTAAAACCCCGAAGCTAATCCCACTTGCCCGCATTTGGCCCATATCTCTCTATACCCATCTTATCCATGTAACTATCTAAATGCTTTTAAAAGACAAAATTGTACCCGCCTCTGCTACTACATCTGGCAGCTTGTTCCAGACGCTCACCACCCTCTGTGTGAACAAATTGCCCCTCTGGACACTTTTGTATCTCTCCCCTCTCACCTTAAACCTATACCCTCTAGTTTTAGACTTCCCTATCTTTGGGAAAAGATACTGACTATCTAGTTGATCTGTGCCCCTCATTATTTTATAAACCTCTATAAGATCACCCCTCAGGCTCCTAAGCCCCAGAGAAAAAAGTCCCAGTCTTTCCAGCCTCTCCTTATAACTCAAACCATCAAGTCCTGGTAGCATACTAGTAAATCCTTTCTGCATTCTTTCTGGTTTAATAATATCCTTTCTATAATAGGGTGACCAGAATTGCACACAGTATTCCAAGTGTGGCCTTACCAATGTCTTGTACAACTTCAACAAGACATCCCAACTCCTGTATTCAATGTTCTGACCAATGAAACCAAGCATGCCAAATGCCTTCTTCACCACTCTGTCCACCTGTGACTCCACTTTCAAGGAGCTATGAACATGTAGCCCTAGATCTCTTTGTTCTGTAAGTCTCCACGACACCCTACCATTAACTGAGTAAGTCTTGCCCTGGTTCAATCTACCAAAATGCACCACCTCGCATTTGTCAAAATTAAACTTCATCTGCCATTCGTCAGCCACTGGCCCAATTGATCAAGATCTTTTTGCAATCGGAGATAACTTTCTTTACTATACACTACGCCACCAATCTTGGTGTCATCTGCAAACTTACTAACCATGCCTCCTATATTCTCATCCAAATCATTAATATAAATGACAAATAACAGTGGACCCAGCACTGATCCCTGAGGCACACTGCTGGTCACAGGTCTCCAGTTTGAAAAACAACCCTCTACAACCACTCTCAGGCTTCTGTCAAGAAACCAATTTTGTATCCATTTAGATACCTCACCCTGGATCCCATGAGATTTAACCTTATGCGGTACCTTATCAAAGGCCTTGCTAAAGTCCATGTAGACAACATCAACTGCACTACCCTCATCTACCTTCTTGGTTACCCCTTCAAAAAACTCAATCAAATTTGTGAGACATGATTTTCCACTTGCAAAGCCATGCTGAGTGTCCCTAATCAGTCCTTGCGTCTCTAAATGCCTGTAGATCCTGTCTCTCAAAATACCTTTCAACAACATATTATCCACCACAGATGTGAGGCTCACTGGCCTGTAGTTCCCAGGCTTTTCCCTGCAGCCCTATTTAAACAAAGGCACAACATTTGCCACTCTCCAATCTTCAGGCACCTCACCCGTGACTATTGATGATTCAAATATCTCAGCTAGGGTTCCTCCCTAGCCTCCCACAATGTCCAGGGATACACTTCATCAGATCCCGGGGATTTATCTACCTTGATGTGCTTAAGACTTCCAGCACCTCCTTCTCTGTAATATGTGCACTCCTCACAACATCACTATTTATTTCCCCAAATTCCCTAACATCCATGCTTTTCTCAATAGTAAATACTGATGAGAAATATTCATTTAGGATCGCACCCATCTCTTGTGGATCCGCATGTAGATGACCTTGTTGATCCTTAAGAGCCCCTACTCTCTCCCTTGTTACTCATCCTGTGCTCTTAATTCTTCCATTTTCTGCCTTACCTTATGCGCCTGTGCCCTTGTTACTATACAATGAGGAAACACCTCTGGGTGGTTCAAAAGAAGTAATAATTATCCCTAAAACAACCTAACCAAAAAAGAATTACGTGATCATTACTCCAAACCTCTTTGTGGGATCTTGCTATGCACAAATGCCCACCTTCATCTCCCTACATTGCAACAGCAACTAAACGTGAGAAGTACTTCAGTAACTGTAAAAATCTTTGGGACATCATGTGGTTGTGAAAGATTATATAAGTTATTTCTTTTGATTGAATGAGAACTTTTGAATGCGTAATGTGTTGATATTGTTTATGTCTGATTGGCTCACGTACCAACCGATCAAACAGTTGATAAATCATATCTTTATATCATGCACTATCTGATTTACACATATACCTTCTTTCTTAAGTAGAGGTAACATTAACCTCTACTACCAATGTTGCATCAATATTTTTGTAGATTTCAGAGAGTTTGTAGTTATCAGATCATTGATGAATAGCACAACAAATGTCTCCCAGTTTAAAGTTTATTTATTCGTGTCACAAGCAGGCTTACATTAACACTGCAATGAAATTACTGTGAAAATCCCCGAGTCGCCACACTCCGGTGCCTGTTCGGGTACATTGAGGAAGAATTTAGCATGGTCAATCAATCTAACCAACATGTCTTTCAGACTGTGGGAGGAAACCGGAGCACCCGGAGGAAACCTACACAGACACGGGGAGAACGTGCAAACTCCACACAGACAGTGACCCAAGTCGGAAATTGAACCTAGGTCCCGAGTGCTGTGTGGCAGCAATGCTAACCACTGTGCCACCATGTAATTATTATCAAATAATTTATTATCAAACCCTTTATTATCAAACCCAAATCGTTCTGTGGAATAGTCACCACTCCGAATGTCATTATAATGTTTTACAAAGTGAGATACAATATTTGGTATAGTGACACAGTGTCACTACTAACTCAGACCTGTGTGCTCTATCCAAAATGTTGGAGCTTCAATCCCAGCATGGTCCTTTGAGAATTTGAATTTGGTTTTAAGTAAAAAGTTTGCACCAGTTAAAGTGGTGATGAAACCTTGAGATTGTTCTAAAAGGTGCACTGATGCCAATCTTGCCTGGTCTGATCAATTCCCCTATGACGTGTCCTAACAAATAGCTTCAAGCTGTTCCACGATCATCTTTGCAGAGTAATTAGGAATGATCAATAAATGCCAGGCTTATGAACCTGAGAAATTAAATAAAATGTCCTTGTGTACAATACAGTTTAACTGCAAACAACACAGCTCTTAGTTATTTTAACAAAGTAAGTCTTTATAGTGATTGTTCAATCCAATAATGCCAACTTGGCACAGCAATTTTGAACAATAAAATATGAATATATAATTATCATTTTATTCCTAATTCACTTACTTGTTGGTTTGTACCTACCTATATGATGGTTTCAAGACCATTCATTACACTCCAAAGTGTTAAAAAAAAGACAATTATTTGTTGAGTTTGCTTTAAATCTGAGGGTTGTCCTATCAAGAGAGGCTAAATAGTTTGGGTCTGTATTTCTTGGAGTTTAGCATAAGACCATAAGACATAGGAGCAGAATTAGGCCATTCTGAGTCTGCTCCGCTATTCAATCATGGCTGAGTGAGGTGTGACCTTATTCAAACATATAAGATCCTGAGGGGGCGTGACAGGGTGGATGGTGAGACGCTTTCACTTATGGGAGAGTCTCAAACAAGGGGGCTTAGCTAGAAGAAAAAGGGCTGGTCATTTAAAACTGAAGCGTGAAGAAATTTCTTCTCGCAGAGGGCGGTGAAACTCTGGAATTCTCTGCTCCAAAGGGGGGTGGATGCTGGATCATTAGAGATATTTAAAGCGGAGGTGGATAAATATTTGATAGATCGAGGAATAGAGGACTCTGGGGAAATGGCACAGAAAAGGAGCTGAGGCCGGCATAGATCAGCCATGATCATATTGAATGACTGGGCAGGCTTCAAGGGCCTGGTGGCCTACTCCTGCTTTTATTTCTTGTGTTCTTGTGATCTGGAGACAGAGATTTGCAAAGACTTTACAACTTTTAAAATTCTCTTCACCAAACAACAATTAAATTCTGACTGATTTTTCTTACTTGAGGAACCAGAAGAACAGAAAACAACTTAGCAACAGAATAATGCACAGTGCATTGTACGGTGCGCCCACTCTCATAAAACAGCATCTGATTTCCTATAAGCAATGCCACAGGTGATGCATGTGCAAGAAAACTGGATTTAAAGTTCCTCAAGGCAGACGCCCAGCATAGCAAGTGCAGCTAGTGGAATTTCTGGTTGCCAGTCTGTCCCGCTGCTGGTCCTGAGCATGGTGTTGATGTTTTAAAACAGTGTATATCTTCAGCGGTTTCAGCACGCTTTGAGACTGGGGTGACAAAGGGGCCAGGAAACTCAGAATAGTTGCCTGTCTGTTCATTCAGAGGACAGGCCATTGCTCCTGACCAAGGACAATTTTATCTTTAACACAACACCCTGCTCTCCTGCTGTTGGAATCAAACAATTCTCTCACCACCTTTTACGATCACAATTTTCCCCATAATTACCACAGTAACTACCCTTCAGAAATACTTCATTAGCTATTCAATTCTTCTGAGGACTTCTGATCCATCCTTTGGCCTCCCATCCATTGACTCTGTCGACACTTCCCGCTGCCTCGGAAAAGCAGCCAGCATAATTAAGGACCCCATGTACCCCGGACATTCTCTCTTCCACCTTTTTCCGTTGGGAAAGCCATACAAAAGTCTGAGGAAATGAACCAATCGGCTCAAGAACAGCTTCTTCTCTGCTGCCATCAGACTTTTGAATGGGCCTACCTTGTATTAAGTTGATCTTTTTCTACACCCTAGCTATGACTGTAACAGTACATTCTGCACTCTCTCGCTTCCTTCTCTATGAATGGTATGCTTTGTCTGTATAGCACGCAAGAAACTATACTTTTCACTGTATGCTAATACATGTTGTGGAGATGCCGGCGTTGGACTGGGGTGAACACAGTAAGAAGTTTAACAACACCAGGTTAAAGTCCAACAGGTTTATTTGGTAGCAAAAGCCACACAAGCTTTCGGAGCTCCAACTTCGGAGCTCCAAGAAGGGGCTTAGAGCTCCGAAAGCTTGTGTGGCTTTTGCTACCAAATAAACCTGTTGGACTTTAACCTGGTGTTGTTAAACTTCTTACTGCTAATACATGTGACAGTAATAAATCAAATCAAATCAAATCAAATGAAGGTGCGAAAGTGCTCCATAAATCCAAAATTTCTTTTAAAATTCATTCATTCGATTCTGGTTAGTTGAACTGTATTGTCAGATATTTCTGTGTACAGATTACCACATGCAAGCTGCATTTGAAATTTTACCTGAATGTATGTGGAATGGTCTGAGCTCCTGTCAATCATGACAAAATAATTTGGTTCTTTCCTTACACACAAACTGACTGACATGGCTGGAAAGACGTAGAGCTGTTCACAGTGACCTTGTTTCAATCAGGATCCCCAAAATTCTGAAATAATAGCAAAATACTGCGGATGCTGGGAATCTGAAATAAAAATAGAAAATGTTGGATAAGCTCAGCAGGTCTGAACACCCTCTCTGTCACATATCCATGACAGCTTTGTCAATCTCTCCTTGGCTCTAACCTATCCCTGACCTTCTTTTATGCCCTGCCCCCAACAATATAAATAATTAAATTTCCATCCCTCTTCAGCTCTGTAGAAGAGTCACACAGACTCGGAACACGAGCCCTGTTTTGTCTCTCCACAGATGCTGCCAGACCTGTTGGGCTGATCCAGCATTTTTTGTTTATATCCCTCAAACTCTTGCCGACTGATGTAAGTTGTTTTTGTTCATGACAACGTAAACATCTGCATGAAACAAAGGATTGAAAAGGTTGCCCATACATCTTTTAAGCCTGGTTTGATTCTCAAAAGTGTCCTTTGAAGGCAATGCTGCTTGGGCATAAATATACAGCACAGTTTTGTTCATACATCTCAATTATTTACCCCCAGGAGATGGGTCTCAAAGGAGTCTGTGTATGGCATATAATCTCCTTTATAGAATTGTGATTAAAAATCTGCAATGAAAACCATAACTCAGACTCATCAGTGAAAATTAGATGCTATATTTTGGTCCCATCTGCTTATTTTTTTATTGTCTCTGCACAAGTTAACTTGAACAATAAATTTAGTTTAGTAGTTTAGCCTGACACCCTGGTCTTTCAGCATTGTGCATTCTCATTAATTGGCACGTTGTATTCTACCACCTCAAATATTTCACACAAGTTCTGTCTCGTAGGAAATGTGGGCTTATCCATGGAAGCAGACGTATTTCACAGGTCACAAAGACAGAGGGAGTATTGGGAAATAGCTTGAATTCAGTATTGACAAGATTTAATGTAGCTTAAACTGTTTGATTGAAGCATGAATGATGTCTGATAAAACCAGTGCACAGTTGAAATGTTGAGCACTGAGATTCATGGTTCATACTTCAGGAAGTAATAAGATTTGCAGGCATCAGTTTTGACTATACTGTGCGGGGTGATATGACCAGTTTATTCTCCCATTCCAGGTTTGACTGCAACAGGGTTTTGTGTGAATTTATGTGCTTTGTCAATTCTGTATGAGTCCCACTACTGACACACTTTCAGGTTGTAAAGAATTCGTCAGACAGATTTTCTTAAGTTAAACAAAGAGCAAGGTTTATTGAAACTATTTTCCAAAATAAACAAAAACTAAATCAGTGCCACCATTCATATGTTAGTGTGCATTCACCTGGGCCCACACACAGACTGGTGAAAATGACAGAATAGGAGGATAAGCTTATAGGACTTTTACAGCTCGTGAAAAATAAAACACAGGAGTATATGGTTAGTTGTTCCTTGGCTGCTCTCAAGGCAGTGATTCCTCGTTGCAGCCATTTTGTTCACTTGTCTTCCTGGATGTAGTTACATGGAGCAGATTTCCACATTTTATTTGGTTCACTGTAGATTCCTTTTTCCAGCATGGTTACTTTGCAAAATCATGCAGCATTTCTGGAAGAGAGAGGCAGGCCCATAGTCCGTATTCAGTATGTTGTTCTCTCTCTCCTGCTTGGTAAGCAGTCCTTAAAAGTACCTTGCTGGTTATATGTTCCAGAGAAATTTTATTAGTTCATGGCTGCTGCAGTTATTGTTTCAGAACAGGTGATTGCATTTTGATAGCTTAGTTTAGAAACAGTTGAAAAGTCAGGATTGTGCTATCTTGGGAGTGTGCATGACTCCTACATCCTGGGACAGTTAGAGGTAACTGACATTTTTGAGGGTCATCCTTGGCTGTGGGGATAGCTAATGGGGGACAAGGGCTACCTGCTAAGGTCATGGCTGATGACACCCATGCAGAGTCCATAGACCGAGGGAAAAATCCATTACAATGAGGCCTAGCCTATCACCAGGAGCATCATTGAATGGTACATAGGCCTTTTCAAGATGCGGTTCCGCTATTCGGATCACTCTTGCCGGATGCTACAATACAGCCCCCAGAGGGTGGCGCGTATAGTGGTCGCTTGCTGTGTGCTGCACAATCTTGCACAGCAGCAGGGTGACATGGTGGAGGCAGAGGGGGAGGAACAGGTAGCCTTATCGGAGGGGCTGCAGAGGAGGAGGAGGATGATGAGGAGGATGCCAATGGAGCTGCGCATCTGGCGCTCAGTGTCCGACAGGGACGTCGGATCAGGGAGGCCCTCATTGCCTCCAGAGTCCAGGGGTAGGAGCTTCAATGTCCAGCTGATCAAACATCACCACCCCCCCTCCCTCAATCCTCATACTCTGCTGTAGCTGGGCCCTTGTTCCCCCCTTTCCCTCATTCTAAGCTCCCTCCCACTCTCCCTCCCCCAATCCCTCGGCTCTATCTCACCTTTTCCTATAGCATTCTGTGATTGGGTAATGATGTGGATGTCCTCAGCTGTGCTCCTGTGTGACTGGTCCATGCTCTGATGTGTTCAGCAATGTCTCTCAATGCCACTGACATGTCCGCGGCTGACTGGGCCCTGGTGCCCAGAGCCACAGACATGAACATCACTGAGTGGGCCATACCTTGGAAGTCATTCATCATGGTACGGACATCTTGAACCAGGCTTTCCACTGCACACTTGCAATGATAGCCTGGATACCACTCCATGTTGGCACCATTTCCTGTGAGATGAGGTTGCCGGACTCCTTCAGTTGTGCCTGCATCTGTTAGAAGGTTGCTGACACTCCGTCCTGTAAAGACTGGCTCTGCTTTGTCGACCATTGCTGGGATGAACGTTTCCAGGGTGCTTGGAGGGGTGGGATGGCGGGAAGGTCCAGCCTCATCCAATAGAAATCCTGCAAGACAGAAGACATGAGGTCAGCCGGTGGAGATATCAAGGGTATTGGGGATGATAGACTCACTTGAGAAAGGACATCTGGATCATGGTGCTTTGTGCTTGTACTTGCTCAGGGTCTGGTGGCCTCGCAGCCAGCGACAGGACTCTCCTGGATCTCCCCGCGATTTCCATGGCCCTCTCCTCAGAGGGGGGGTGGGGACTCAAGTCTCAGAGATGTCCCCACCCATCTTCACCCGCTCGCTCTTGTTGGAGGAAATCTTTGCCTAGGGGGACACAAAGGTGACAGAGTGAGAAGTTGAGTAACTAGGATGAGGGACTCATAGCTGGTGGCATATGTGGGCATGGGACCAAGCCAATCAGGGGCTGTGATGTGGTCAGCAGGGCGGAGGGAGGATCAGATAGGGGTTCTGTGTGTCAATGGTGTGGTGGGATTGAGGTGGTTTAGGTGAGATGGCAGAGGTTAGGGACATGCGTGATGCCAGGGGCAGGGAGGTGGGTGTTCACCCTTCCAGACCAAAGCATTCATCTTCTTCCAGCATTGAATGCCCGCCCTCCTGGTGAAGCTCCGGGTGCTTACTGCTGCAGCCACCCTTCCCATGCCTCCTCTACCTCAGCTGAAGGCAGCCTCCTGCCATGTCTCGGGAAGAGGGGGTCCCTCCTCTCCTCTACAGCTTCGAGCATCCTCTCGATTTCCAACTCCAAGAATCTGGGAGCTGATCTTTTCCCGGCTATGTTGCTTGCTGAACTGAGAGTGCTGTCAAAGGGAGCGCTGAAATACTGCTCCCACTTTTAGAGGGCTAACAACTGAAGCAAGGAATCAGATGGCAGGCAATGGATAGTCTGCATGAAACATATGAGTGGGAAACATATTCTGAACTGTGAGTGCAGATTGCTGGTAGCGCCAGCATCAAACCCTCTGGCTTTCCCGCTGGCGTGGGCACTTAGTCCCAATTTGGGAGAATTCAGTCGGGGTCTTTCACGCTCTCCAGGGGTTTGAGCGTCTGTTCTTTGCCCCCTAGTTGCTGGAATATAAGATTGTGTGGGTTGTTACAGTCTGGACCATATTCCATTGTCTGTAGAAAGTGCCCTAGTGTTTTTTTTAAATTAGAAAATTAGAAACGTTATTTTCGAAAAGACACTTTCTTGTAACAACTAGCTTTGTCCGGTGTCATAGAACAGAATACATGAATTGTAACAAAATGGTTGAGTTGAGGATTTGTCAGGAAGTGGAAAGGAAGCTAGCTGCGTTTCTATAGTATTTTTAACATAGTGAAATGTTTCATGGCACTTCAGAAGAGCATTATTGGATAACATTTGACATCAAGCCACATAAGGAGATATAGGGCCCAGTTTGACCATCACATTGCGCCTGTTTTCGGGCGCGAAAACTTTGTAAAGTCAGGCGTGAGACGAGTAGCGCGATCTGCGCCCGCCTCCGTGCCGGTTCCCCCTTTACCAAGTCCCGAAAATGGCCACGATCGGGACTGCGCCCAAAACGGGCACGACGGCAATTTAAATGCATTTGCATGCATTTAAATTGACTTAATGGGCTGCACCCCCAACCTTAAACGCACTTCCCCCTTTACCACCGCATTTACCAATCCAGATTTGGCACGAAAAAGACATGCTCTACAAAAGTCCGATTCAGGTGCTCCAGTTAGTGAGACAGTAAGTGCCGAGCGTCCGACGGCTCCCTGCTTGAGATCGGTGGAAGGGGAAGGGGTGGGGGGGGGGGGTCCGCTGCCACTCTGCTTGTGATCAGTGAGGGGGAAGGGGGGTCCACTGCTACTCTGCCTGTGATCAATGAAGGGGAAGAGGGGGGGTCCGCTGCCATTCTGCCTGTGATCAGTGAGGGGGGAGGGGGGTCCGCTGCCACTCTGCCTGAGATAGGTTGGGGGGGAAAGGGGGGAAGGAGCCCGCAAATCAGTCTGGGTGGCGGGGGGGGGTGGGGGGGGGGGAATAAGAGGGTCAGTAATGTTGTGGGGATGGGGCAATGTCTGTGGGGGCCGGGGGGAGGCATTATCCGGCCCAGGAGCGATGTGGCAGGGGAGCAGCATTCTATCTTTGTTTGCCTGCGCATGCGCAGTTGGAGGCTCTGATCGGAGCTGCAGATTTTCAGGCATGTTAAGTCCTGCCCACAGGCTTGTGCAACATGATTCGGAATTGCTGATATTTTTTCAGGCAGAGTGCGTACGGGGGTGCCTGAGAACGGGTCTAAAAGTCGGATCTGAAACACTCCCAGTTTCAAGTCCGCCCAGCACTTAGAATCAAAATGGTAAAATAGGGCCCAAAGACTTTGGTCATATAACTTAGTTTTAAGGGTGAGAGGAAGGAGGAAAGGTTTAGGGAGGGAACTCCAGGAATGTAACTTGCTGGGAGCAGGGCACCATGTGAAATATCTCATTCTAGTCAGACAGTTAGAAGAGGATCTGTAAACAAATCCCTTCGAAAGGCTCCTGCAGGAGCTGGGATGTTGACATGGATTACATTAAAAAAAAGAAATGTGCTCACTCACAACAAACTAAAGTTTCAAGCCATTGCTGTCCAAGTCTTGACAGATCTTCACTGGGTCAGTTTGTCGGCTATATGATCACATTTCGTTTCTGCTGATTTTCTTTTCGAGTGCACAATACTTCGTTGTGAAAACGCCTCTCTATTGTGGAAGTAATGAATATTTTCCACAAAGCAAGCCACTCTCTGCAGTATTCCTCAATAGTGTTCTCAATATGTCCTAATAAAGTAAGGAAAAGATGTCCAGTACCTATTCTTTGGGATGTAATGTCAACAGGACAGCAAAGTGACCTAGTGACATTCACAGCTCTCATTGATTATAAAGAGGACAACAGTGGCCTTCATCAGCCATAGTGACAGCATTTAGTGAAACAGTACTTTCTTTATCACACTATGGGGGGCCTTTTTGAACCCACATTTGCCGTTAGCAAAAAATGATGAGGGGGCCCAAAATCTTATGGCACTGCCCCTGGCATAGATGGGCATTGTCCCTGGCAATGCCAATCTGTGCTGGGGCAATGACAGAGGTGGGTCCTCTGTGGAACCCCACAGCGGAGGGGGGTGGGGGTTCCCTTTATGTGTGTTAGGAGAAGAGCTGATGCCTGTAAGGGGGGAGAGTGTCGCCAATACTACTGTGTTGGTGTGATGGTTGAAGGGTCACCCAGTTGCTTGTAGCTGGCCGGGGTCAGGGCAGTGGGGGGTGGGGGGGCGGGGGGGGGGGGGGGGAGGGGGGGCGGGGGGGTCCTCTGTGTCCATATGGAGGGGTTGAGAGGAAGTATTTTTCAGTTCAGATTGGGGTGCCCTTTAAAGATGGTGATGAGTGTCTTCATGGGCCTTTCAGAAGCTGCCGGTGAAGAAGACATCAGGCCCAGGCTGATGGCAGGAGAATAGGAACATCAAGGAATACTGAAGGACTGGAGTGGGGATTTGAGAAGGCAGAGTACCTGATGGGGAAGAGATGAAGGAAAGCAAGAAAGATGGATCTAGAAGAGGTAAAGAGAAAAGAAGAAAAAGGAGGAGACAAAATGGGAAAGAAAAATAATGAGTTCATATCTAGAGTGACAGCCAAAATTCTCACACAAGCGACCAATTGATTCACAAAGCTGAGGGAGATGATATAGGAGGGATGCGCTGTAGCAAAAATGAGGGGGAAATAAAAAACAGTTTTTCATGATTTGTTTGAACTGATCCAAGAATATTGTTGTGGAAGGAATAAAGTGAAGATTTAAGTACTTGGTATTAGCAGAGTAAATAGAGGAATGAAACAAGATTCAGAATCAAACATTAAAGACAGTTTTTTTACCCCCAGTTGGTCACTAATTCGATGCAGCCGACACTTTGGATGTCTTCCAGTGCATTTGAGAGTTTACATCAATCAGCAGCAAACCCTCATTGTTAACCGTTAGTCAAAAGCACAAGATTTAATTTAATGAACATACGCACTGCTCCACTAAAAGCTACTCAGCTGCAGGAGTATATAAATCTTAAAGACTGTAAACCTGGATGGATCCATTTTTTAAAACAATCACAGCTCTAATTGTGAATTTATGATGGGGTCTGGGCATTGATCAAAGAAGAAGAACTTAAATGAAAATGGATGAGGAGGGCAAGCTTTGTTCACAAGGTGTGTTGTTTTTTTTCAAAGAGTTTGCTAATTTGATTGCATGACTTCAATACTGGTACACTGTGACAGGAATCCCAAAATTGCCACCTCCTTGATAAAGAGTCACTATTCTTTTTAAAATGAAAATAGCAGATTAGGAAGCCATTTGGATAGTGAGAGGGAAGTGGGGGAGTACATATGACACCAAATAAGCTATCAATGGAGAGAGCCACAGGAAATGGAGGGGTGGGAAAGGTCAGGGGGCAAGGTCAGTAATGGAATGGAGATGTCAGAGGGAGATAGAGACACAGTTATATTTTCCCTAATTGCTTTAGTAAGAGTAGTTCGCTTACAGTAGAAGGCACATATTTCACCAATGGGTATGCATTTCATTAAAGAAGAACAGTAGTGTTTGGAGCAATAAGAGAATTATTTTTATTCTGTGATATTCTTTCAGAGTTTGGGTCACAAAGGGAAATGAGACATTGTAAGGGGCCTGATGATATGGTAAGCAGTACAAAACAGGGTATTTTGAACCAACATAGAACAATGGTGAAATTAAATTTAGAATTCGGAAAGTAAAGGCAATGTTTTGTACAATGAACAAGACAGTGATATCCCAGACCAGATGCCAGATCTAACTGTGCTGTGTTAGCTCAGTTCAGTGGGAGTAATGCTAGTGGAGCTACAACTTGGTTCAGCACTCCTATTCCAATGAAGGGAAAACCTCCATGGGCATGGATGAAAGCCGCTGATTTCTGGATGTCAGTGAGAGTTGCAAAGACCTGGACTTTTGACATGGGAAGAATGGCCACTGGTTTAACATGTAGACAGCAACCTTTATCTGTGTAACATGCCCCAGTAACAGTCAGTGCGTTCAGGAGGAAGAGGAGATAGAGCACTCAGTGTGTTCAGGAGGAAGAGGAGATGGAGCAGTCAGTGTGTTCGGGAGGAAGAGGAGATAGAGCAGTCAGTGTGTTCGGGAGGAAGAGGGGATAGAGCAGTCAGTGTGTTCGGGAGGAAGAGGGGATAGAGCAGTCAGTGCGATGAGGAGGGTGAGGAGATGGAGCAGTCAGTGCATTCAGGAGGAAGAGGGGATAGAGCAGTCAGTGCGTTCAGGAGGAAGAGGAGATAGAGCAGTCAGTGTGTTCGGGAGGAAGAGGGGATAGAGCAGTCAGTGCGATGAGGAGGGTGAGGAGATGGAGCAGTCAGTGCATTCAGGAGGAAGAGGGGATAGAGCAGTCAGTGCATTCAGGAGGAAGAGGGGATAGAGCAGTCAGTGCGTTCAGGAGGAAGAGGAGATAGAGCAGTCAGTGTGTTCGGGAGGAAGAGGGGATAGAGCAGTCAGTGCGATGAGGAGGGTGAGGAGATGGAGCAGTCAGTGCATTCAGGAGGAAGAGGGGATAGAGCAGTCAGTGCATTCGGGAGGAAGAGGGGATAGAGCAGTCAGTGCTATCAGGAGGAAGAGGAGATAGAGCAGTCAGTGCTATCAAGAGGAAGAGGAGATAGAGCAGTCAGTGCTATCAGGAGGAAGAGGGGATAGAGCAGTCAGTGTGTTCAGGAGGAAGAGGGGATAGAGCAGTCAGTGTGTTCAGGAGGAAGAGGAGACAGAGCAGTCAGTGTGTTCAGGAGGAAGAGGGGATAGAGCAGTCAGTGCATTCGGGAGGAAGAGGGGATAGAGCAGTCAGTGTGTTCAGGACAACAAAGAAGATAACATAAGAAATAGAAGTGTGACTAGACCAAACGTATCTGCCATTCAATGAGACGATCACTGGATTTTTTGCATTAACTCCTTTTACTCGCCAATTCCCACATCCATTGGATTCACTTAATGCCCAAAGATATATACACCTCAGTCTTGAATATATTCATGACTGACAGCCACAGCTCTCTGGAGTAGAGATTTCAAAGGATTCATTGTCTTCTGAGTGAAGAAATTTGGCTTTGTCTCAGTTTGAAATGGCCAACCCATTACCCTGAGACTCTGATGCTGTGTTGTAGATGCTTCTTCCAGGGAAACACCACCTTCCAAGTCAAGCTCTACAGAAATCTATATCAATGAGATTATGGGTGGAATCTTGTGGAGGAGACAGGAGTCTTGTCTGTTCAGCGAGCCAGGAGGCGTCACGGTAGCACAGTGTTTAGTACTGCTGCCTCACAGCGCCAGGGACCTGGGTTCGATTCCCGGCTTGGGTCACTGTCTGTGTGGAGTTTGCACCTTCTCCCCATGGAATGGCCACATTTTGCACTGTAGGGATTCTATGATTCTATGGAGCTCAACTGCCTGGAGGTGGGTAATTAACAGCAGGCCTAACTACTGATTCCATCTCTCTCCATGGCAGTAGTCCGAGTAAACAAATCCATTCTCAACTTTTGTGTCACATTGAACCTCGAGATGAGCTTCTGACCCAAAATGTGGGTGGCACGGTGGCACAGTGGTTAGCACTGCTGCCTCGCAGAGCCAGGGATCCGGGTTCGATTCCTGGCTTGGGTCACTGTCTGTGTGGAGTTTGCACATCCTCCCTGTCTCTGCGTGGGTTTCCTCCGGGTGCTCCAGTTTCCTCCCACAGTCTGAAAGACGCGCTGGTTAGGTGCATTCACCCGAACAGGCGCCGGAGTGTGGCGACTCGGGGAATTTCACAGTAACTTCATTGCAGTGTTAATATTATTTGTGACTC
The DNA here is from genome assembly GCF_964213995.1 of Mustelus asterias. Classification (NCBI taxonomy): domain Eukaryota; kingdom Metazoa; phylum Chordata; class Chondrichthyes; order Carcharhiniformes; family Triakidae; genus Mustelus; species Mustelus asterias. The sequence goes on from NC_135804.1 coordinate 126,452,646, forward strand.
ATAAATAAACTTTAAACCTACATGGAACCTCTTTTCGAGGAGGTCTGCCACATCTTGTGCCACTCAGGCACATGACAGGCCAGTGGTGGGTCTTCCCGTGGGATCAAAGACTCTCGGATCATAAATCCTGACCCCTGAGAGCTGTTAACCAATCAAAGGTCGGCAGCAATTCTGTACTCAGCAGTGCCACCAGGGAAGCAGTGGCTACTGCTGGTACTACCCAGGCTTGAAGCCACAAATTTAGAAGGGTCAGGTGACTGATGGTGGAAAGGGGTGTGAGAAGTGGATCATGGGAAGTTTGGGCTGAGAGGGTTTATCTTCAAGGGCGGGGTTGTGGCTTTCAATCGGTTCCCCACTTCCCTCAGGGTGACCAACACTTATGAAATGAAATAAGAGTACTTTGACCCATGGACTAGGCATGGGGAAAGGGGTGGGGTGACGCTGGAAACTTTGGGTGGGGGTGGAGGGAATGGGGTTGTGAGAGTGAGGGCAAGTTGGTAAGCATGGGAACAAGGTAAGTGGGGGGAGTGATAATGAGAAGGGTGGTCTTGAGACTAAATCAACCAGAACTTAAGAGCATTCAGAGCATGAGAGACACCTAGTCAGCCACGCTTGATGTGGAGTGGTACTCCTCAAGCTATAAGCTTCTGGTGACAGACTAGTGACCTGTTCCAGGAATTACGAGCTATGGAAGTAGACAAAAATCTGCCTTAGTGCTCCAGCAAAGAGAATTGGAATCGATTGGATTACAAGGCCTCATTCAAATTGTACGCTGAGGTTCCCCAAAACTTTCCCATATGAAGGACCAGAGCTGTCATAACCATTGCTCTTTTTAAAAATTAGAATTGTACGTTCATCACAAATAGTTAGACTTTTCCATAAACAAAGATGATGTGAGGTAATGCATTTTGGAAGGTCTAATATAGATAGGAAATATACAGTAAATGGCAGAACCCTTAAGAATATTGATAGGCAAAGGTATCTGGGTGTACAGGTACACAGGTCACTGAAAGTGGCAACGCAGGAGGAGAAGGTAGTCAAGAAGGCATATGGCATGCTTGCCTTCATCGGCCGGGTATTGAGTTTAAAAATTGGCAAGTCATGTTGCAACTTTATAAAACCTTAGTTAGGCCGCACTTGTTGTTCAATTCTGGTCGCCACATTACCAGAAGGATGTGGAGGCTTTGGAGAGGGTACAGAAAAGATTTACCAGGATGTTGCCTGGTATGGAGGGCATTAGCTATGAGGAGAGGTTGGAGAAACTTGGTTTGTTCTCACTGGAGCGACAGAGGTTGAGGGGAGACCTGATAGAAGTCTGCAAGATTGTGAGAGGAATGTACAGAATGGATAGTCAGAAGCTTTTTCCCAGGGTGGAAGAGTCAATTACAAGGGGGCATAGGTTTAAGGTGTGAGGTGCAAGGTTTAAAGGAGATGTATGAGGCAGATCTTTTACACAGAGAGTAGTGGGTGCCTGGAACTCGTTGCCGGGGGAGGTAGTGGAAGCGGATACGATAGTGACTTTTAAGGGGCGTCTTGACAAATACATGAATAGGATGGGAATAGAGGGATATGGTCCCTGGAAGGGTAGGGGGTTTTAGTTAAGTCGGGCAGCATGGCCGGTGCAGGCTTGGAGGGCCAAAGGGCCTGTTCCTGTGCTGTAAGTTTCTTTGTTCTTCTTTGTTCTTTATAAGAATGGAATCATTCAGCCCCACAACTCATAGAAAGCAAGCCTTCAGCCCAATGTCTGGGATGCCTTTGGCTTCAACATTAAGGAACCTGTTGAGAGTGTGTTGGCTACAGAACGGTATCTCTTAAAGAAGTCTTCATAATCTTCAATATGTTAACTGTAAGTTTTTATTAACAAGTAGAACTATTTACGCATGTACAGCAAAGGGGACAGGATAGGAGCTATCTCCATGGTTAGGTCTTTACCTGCCTCTGCTCAACACCAGACTGACCCTGGCCCTGGGTCATGTACCTTCTTACATCACTGCGATTTGATTTGATTTGATTTGATTTGATTTATTATTGTCACGTATTAACATACAGTGAAAAGTATTGTTTCTTGTGCGCTATACAGTCAAAACATACTATTCATAGAGAAGGAAACGAGAGAGTGCAGAATGCAGTGTTACAGTCATAGCTAGGGTGAAAGATCAACTTAATGCAAAGTAAGTCCATTCAAAGCCTGATGGCAGCAGGAAAGAAGCTGTTCTTGAGTCGGTTGGTACGTGACCTCAGACTTTTGTATCTTTTTCCCAATGGAAGAAGGTGAAAGAGAGAATGTCTGGGGTGTGTGGAGTACTTAATTATGCTGGCTGCTTTGTCGAGGCAGTGGGAAATGTAGACAGAGTCAATGGATGGGCGGCTGGTTTGCGTGATGGATTGGGCTACATCCACGACCTTTTGTAGTTCCATGCGGTCTTGGGCAGAGCAGGAGCCATACCAAGCAGTGATCCAACCAGAAAGAATGTAGCAATACTGTACTCAATCCCACACTCACCCTCTGTGTGGCAGACCCTAATTCCACTGAACTCATTTCCAAATTTGAGATGAGGGCCTGTGGTTATTTCCAGGCAATGACCTTCGTGCTAAATTGTTTGATGGGATGTTGTGATCATCACAGTGAATCTGACGGGACTTAACATTTAGCATCAGCATCAACGTCACTGGAGGGGCACGGGTGAAGGTAATTTTGAATGGTGACAAACATCATGTGACATCGAGAAGCAGACTGAGAAGTGAGCGAAGTGTGGAAGGAAACAGCAACCGTTTGAATACTGTCTAAAGTCAGAAGGACCTCGTCATAGCACGCAGGAAAATGACTACTCTTAAGCCCTAGTAAGAGCCATGGGATGTGGGAAAAACCCCTTGTGAACAAGGCCCCTCGAGCTGTAGCTTATGATTGGCTTCGGATAAGGGAATGGTTGGGATGAAGTGTACAGTTTTAGCATTAAGTGAACAATGTCTACATTGAATAAACACAACATATTGTTTTTGCAGACTGTCACATTATCCTTAGCTTCCCGTGTTTGCATAAAATTTGCTGCAAAACATAAGACCTCAGAACATTAGATAAACCAATGGCTACAGTAGCCAAGATTTACTAACCACATTCAGCGAGTTTGTATATTGCAATGTATCTGATAAACAGAGAAGGGTCTGTATAATGTCACGCAGGAGATCAGGAGACTGGGACTTATCAGGACTTTTCTTCCTCTCACAATCTATTTTGGGGAAATTAAAGAATTGTGTTCTCATGTAATTTTGTTTTTCATCATAATAAAGCCTCGAGTTCTCACATTTAGTCTGTCTCCACATTGGCTCAGACCCAAAGGAAGAAAGGAAGATTCATACACAAATTAAATAGCTTATTTAAAAAGAAAAGTATTGGAACTGGTTGTATTTGGACTATTCATTATTCATTCACGGGACATGGGCATCGCTGGCTGGCCAGCATTCATTGCCCATCCCTAGTTGCCCTTGTTCAGAGGGCAGTTGAGAATCAACCACATTGCTGTGGCTCTGGAGTCAAATGTAGGCCAGACCAGGTAAGGATGGCAGATTTCCTTCCTTAAAGGACATTTGTGAACTAGATGGGTTTTTCTGACAATCTACAATGGTTTCATGGTCATCAGTAGATTCTTAATTCCAGATATTTTTTATTGAATTCAAATTCCACCATCTGCTGCGGCAGGATTTGAACCTGGGTCACCCAAAACATTAGCTGAGTTTCTGGATTAATAAATCTAGCAACGATACCACTCGGCCATCACCTCCCCAGCAAGGGAGAGATGCTGTTCCCAGTGCCAATTATTTTGGGGAAGAAGAGCTCAGAAATCTGGATGGTTAGCGATACACTGCCATCCTATGACTCCTATAATGAGAAGGCAATTCGACTCATTAAGAGCCTGATTAAAGTTATGTTTAGGAAGCTGACTAGGATTTTCCAGTTGGTCTCCAGTTTTCTGACATGTTGGAGCGGCACGGTGGCACAGTGGTTAGCACTGCTGCCTCACAGCTCCAGAGACCTGGGTTCGATTCCTGGCTTGGGTCCCTGTCTGTGTGGAGTTTGCATGTTCTCCCTGTGTCTGTGTGGTTTCCTCCGGGTGCTCCGGTTTCCTCCCCCAATCCAAAGATGTGCGGGTTAGGTGCATCGGCAATGCTAATTTCTCCTTCAGTCTACCCCAACAGGCCCCAGAATGTGGCGACAAGGGGATTTTCACAGTAACTTCTTGCAGTGTGAATGTAAGCCTACTTGTGACTAATAAATAAAGTTTAGTTTTGTGGATCACTGAGTCCCACTCACCTCTGTTACGTTGCCCGACTTGCCCCTGTCTCAGCTCATATGCTGCCAATACCCTCATTAATGCCTTTGTTATGTTTACTGCAATGCAATCCTGGCTTGTCTCCCATATTCTACCCTCTGTAAGGTACAGACCATCCACAACTCCGTTACTTGTGATTCAACTCGCACCTTTCATCGAGTAGATGCTGGAAATCAGAGATACAAAAAGGCAAAAAACATTGGAACAATTTAGCAGGTTATGGCAGCATCTGTAACAAGAGAAACAGAGTTAACCTTTCAGTTCTGTGCCCTTCTATCAGAACTGTGGAAAGTGAGCAAGGTGATAGGTTTTGAGGGGGCAGGGTGAGAGGAAAAACAAATCTTTAATAGGGTGGAGGGCAACAGAAATTAAAGGATAAAAGGTTTCATGGTGCAAAAGCCAAAGAGAGTGGCAAAGATGTGTCCTACTGAGTATTGAATGGCTAGATAGCAGCCATGTGAAGGCAAAGCAAAGTGACAAAGAAAGAAATGTGAGGGGAAAAAAGAACCTGCGGAAAAAAACACATTAAACAAAATAAAGGCAAAGATTCTTATCTAAAATTCTTTAATTGTAAATAATTATTCAACTGAAATGAATAGTTCTGAACATACTGAGTCAAAAGCTGAGGTGCTGTTCTCTGAGCTTACATTGAGTTGCACTGAAACACTACAGGCCAGGAACAGTAAGGTCAGACTGGGGGAAAGGTAGAAAACTCAACTGACAGGGGACAGGAAGCTCAGTCATGCTTGTGGACTGAAGGGAGGTATTTCACAAAGCATTCTAGTCTGTGTTTTGTCTCCCCATTCTAGACAAGGCCACATTGGGAGCAGCAGATACAGTATACAAAATTGAGAGAAGTTGTATGTTCCACGGAGCCTTGTATGGTTCAACATTAACTGTTTATTGATAACACTTAACACACGGCACTTGCTCAGCAACAACCTGCTCATTGATGCTCAGTTTGGTTTCTACCAGGGTCAATCAGCTCCTGATCTCAATACAGCCCTGGTTCAAACATGGACAAGAGAGGTGAGAGTGATTGCCCTTCATATTAAGGCAGCATTTGATGGATTGTAGCATAAAGGAACCCTCGCAAAACACTAGCCCTCGTCAATGGAAATCAGGGGAAAAAACTCTCTGTGGATTGGAGTCATAACTGGCACAAAAATAGATGACTGTGGTTGATGGAGGCCAATCATCTCAGTTCCAAGACGTCACTGCAGGAGTTCCTCAGGGGAGTCTCCTCAGCCCAACCATCTTCAGCTGCTTCATCAATGACCTTCCATCAATAGGTCAGGAGTGGGGATGTTCACTGACATTTGTACAATGTTCAGAACTATTCACGACTCCTCAAATACTGAAGCAGTGTGTGGCTAAAATGCAGCAGGACCTGAACAATATCCAGGCTTCAGCTGACAAGTGCAAGTAACATTTGTGCCACATAGTGCCAGGTAACGACCATCTCCAACAAGAGAGGATCTAACTATCATCCCTTGACACTTAATAACATTACTATTGCTGAATCCCCCACTATCAACATCCTGGGGCTTACAATTAACCAGAAACTGAACTGGACCAGCCACATAAATAGCGTAGCTGCAGGAGCAGGCCAGAGGCTAGGAATCCTGAGGCAAGTGACTGACTGCTGACTCTCCAAAGCCTGTCCACCATCTGCAAGGCACAAGTCAGGAGTATGATGGAATATCTTCAATGTGCCTGGATCAGTGCAGCTCCAATGACACTCAAGTGGTTCAACACCATCCAGGACAAAAAGCAGCCCACTTGATCAGCACCTCATAGAAACCATAGAAATCATAGAAACCCTACAGTACAGAAAGAGGCCCTTCGGCCCATCGAGTCTGCACCGACCACAATCCCACCCAGGCCCTACCCCCATATCCCTACATATTTACCCACTAATCCCTCTAACCTACACATCTCAGGACACTAAGAGCAATTTTAGCATGGCCAATCAAACTGACCCGCACATCTTTGGACTGTGGGAGGAAACCGGAGCACCCGGAGGAAACCCACGCGGACACGAGGAGAATGTGCAAACTCCACACAGACAGTGACCCAAGCCGGGAATCGAACCCAGGTCCCTGGAGCTGTGAAGCAGCAGTGCTAACCACCTCATCCACAAATATTCATTCCCTCCACCACCGACACACAGTGGCAGCAGTGTGTACCATCTAGAAGTTGCACTGCAGGAACTCACCAAGGCTCCTTAGGCAGCACATCCCAAAACCATGATTGCTACCATCTAGAAGGACAAGCCCCCACCATCCTGACTTGGAATTATATCGCGTTTTCTTCACTGTCATTGGGTCAAAATCCTGGAACTCCCTTTTGAACAGCACTGTGGGTGTACCTACGCCACATGGACTGGTGCAGTTCAAGAAGGCAGCTCAGAACTATCTTCTCAAGGGCAGTTAGGGATGGGGAAGCAACACTCACATTCCCTGATTTTTTTTTTTAAGTACATAAATATAAGGTATAGTCCAAGCAATGAGCTAACTCCATGCTTACTTTTACACGGGTCTCTGCCCATTACACAACAGACCCTAGACTGATGTCATGCATCTCTTTACATCACATTTTGAGCAGTCCCACATTCACCCTTGTTATTACAGATCCCTTTATACTACAAGAAGTATACATTGCTTCACCTGCAAGGAGCATTTAGAGCCTTGAATGGTGAGATGGGAGGAGCTAAAAGGGCAGATAGAACAAAGAACAAAGAACAGTACAGCACAGGAAACAGGCCCTTCGGACCTCCAAGCCTGTGCCGCTCCTGGGTCCAACTAGACCAATCGTTTGTATCCCTCCATTCCCAGGCTGCTCATGTGACTATCCAGGTAAGTCTTTAACGATGTCAGCGTGTCTGCCTCCACCACCCTACTTGGCAGCGCATTCCAGGCCCCCACCACCCTCTGTGTAAAAAACATCCCTCTAATATCTGAGTTATACTTCGCCCCTCTCAGCTTGAGCCCGTGACCCCGCGTGATCGTCACTTCTGATCTGGGAAAAAGCTTCCCACCGTTCACCCTATCTATCCCCTTCATAATCTTGTACATCTCTATTAGATCTCCCCTCATTCTCCGTCTTTCCAGGAAGAACAAGCTCAGTTTACCCAATCTCTCCTCATAGCTAAGATCCTCCATACCAGGCAACATCCTGGTAAATCTTCTCTGCACTCTCCCTAACGCCTCCACGTCCTTCTGGTAGTGCGGCGACCAGAACTGGATGCAGTACTCCAAATGTGGCCTAACCAGCGTTCTATACAGCTGCATCATCAGACTCCAGCTTTTATACTCTATATCCCGTCCTATAAAGGTAAGCATACCATATGCCTTCTTCACCACCTTCTCCACCTGTGTTGCCACCTTCAAGGATTTGTGGACTTGCACACCTAGGTCCCTCTGTGTTTCTATACTCTTGATGGCTCTGCCATTTATTGTATAACTCCTCCCTACATTATTTCTTCCAAAATGCATCACTTCGCATTTACCTGGATTAAATTCCATCTGTCACTTCTCCACCCAATTTTCCAGTCTATCTATATCCTGCTGTATTGCCCGACAATGCTCATCGCTATCCGCAAGTCCAGCCATCTTTGTGTCATCCGCAAACTTGCTGATATCACCTTCTTCCAAATCATTTATATATATATATATATGTTGCATATTCTATGCTTGCAGTAAAAGGTGCCGTAGGAAAGGGATGGATTGTTGGGAGTGACTGTGGAGTGGACCATGGTTACATGGAGGGAATGCTGAAAGGAGAGAATATGTGTGACCATACACAGTGAATTATATTGGTGGATATACTCACTGCAGTCATGATGGCATCATTCTGCAGCAGTCTGCTGTGCTTTCTATAATTGAGTTACCACCACAAACCAGAGGGTAGTTACACGGCTAATCCTTGACATGGCTCATGATCCTGGTGTGCAACCCACACACACACAGGAAGCTTGCGGATAATAAAAGCCATGCTGCCGCATGAAAGCTGATACAGTAGAGCATTGGCGTTCTAAAACAATGCTTCTGTAGCCTGGATCGCTCAGGGGGAGCCCAGCAGTACTTGGCAGATTGGGTATTAAGATTTGAGGTAGCCTGCTGCATTCTGTACATCATCAGCACACAGCCCTTGCAACCAATGACATTGTAATCGGCTGAGAGGAGCAGCAGGAGAAAGAGGAAGGGTCAAAGTAACCAACATGTCCCCTTTCTGACCTAGCTATCTGTGAACAATTCAACCAATGGCGATGCTAGTAATTGCAAACCCAATCCCACATTCACCAACAGTATCTTTTGTTCTTTATTCTTTCATTGGATGTGGGTATCATTGGCAATGCCAGCATTTGTTGTCCATCCTTACTTTGCCCTTGAACTGAGTGGCAGTTAAGAGTCAACCATTTTGCTTTGGGTCTGGAGTCACATGTTGGACAGACCAGGCAAGGACAACGGATTTCCTTCCTGAAAGGACATTAGTGGACTGTGTTTCTTATGACAATAGTTCCATGGTCACTGTTAGATTTTTAATTCCAGATCTTTATTGAATTCAAATTTCATCATCTGTCATTGTAGGATTTGAACACTCGTCTCCAGAGCAGTACCCTGGGTCTCTGGATTACTAGTCCAGTGACAATACACTGTGCCACTGTTTCGCCCCCCACCTCACCTTCTCTTTTCTCTGTCACTGACCAACATATCATCTGTTTGGTGACAATTCGACAAAAACCAGGGCAGAACAAACAATACAAAACAAATTTATAAATCAACCTTTGCCATGTGTACATAAAAAGTAAACTAATCATTGCTGTGCATTTCCTCAGTGCCTGCCTTCCCTGTGTCTTTGCCTGTCCCAGTGTTCCAATGCAGTGTTACCCCAGTAACTGCAGCATGGCTCCACCAGCTCCTGCCCCAGTAGCTGCAGCATGGCTCTACCAGCTCCTGTCCCAGTAGCTGCAGCATGGCTCCACCCGCTCCTGCCCCAGTTGCTGCAGCATGGCTCTACCCGCTCCTGCCCCAGTTGCTGCAGCATGGCTCTACCAGCTCCTGTCCCAGTAACTGCAGCATGGCTCCACCCGCTCCTGCCCCAGTTGCTGCAGCATGGCTCTACCAGCTCCTGCCCCAGTAGCTGCAGCATGGCTCCACCAGCTCCTGTCCCAGTAACTGCAGCATGGCTCCACCCGCTCCTGCCCCAGTTGCTGCAGCATGGCTCTACCAGCTCCTGCCCCAGTAGCTGCAGCATGGCTCCACCCGCTCCTGCCCCAGTTGCTGCAGCATGGCTCCACCCGCTCCTGCCCCAGTTGCTGCAGCATGGCTCCATCAGCTCCTGCCCCAGTAGCTGCAGCATGGCTCTACCAGCTCCTGCCCCAGTAGCTGCAGCATGGCTCCATCAGCTCCTGTCCCAGTAACTGCAGCATGGCTCCATCAGCTCCTGTCCCAGTAGCTGCAGCATGGCTCTACCAGCTCCTGTCCCAGTAACTGCAGCATGGCTCATCAGCTCCTGTCCCAGTAGCTGCAGCATGGCTCTACCAGCTCCTGTCCCAGTAACTGCAGCATGGCTCCACCCGCTCCTGCCCCAGTTGCTGCAGCATGGCTCTACCAGCTCCTGCCCCAGTAGCTGCAGCATGGCTCCATCAGCTCCTGTCCCAGTAGCTGCAGCATGGCTCCATCAGCTCCTGTCCCAGTAGCTGCAGCATGGCTCCATCAGCTCCTGTCCCAGTAGCTGCAGCATGGCTCCATCAGCTCCTGTTCCAGGAGCTGCAGCATGGCTCCATCAGCTCCTGCCCCAGTAGCTGCAGCATGGCTCCACCAGCTCTGGTCCCAGGAGCTGCAACATGGCTCTACCAGCTCCTGCCCCAGTAGGCCCAGCTTTAGCCTGCACCAGCTGGGGTTGGGCAGCAGCAGTCTGAGCTGGCTGGCCAACAGGGGACATTGAGAACACTGGTAAAGTGGTAAAGGGGGGAGGATGAATGCTGTCATTCTGAGAGAGGGCAGCAGGTTTGTTCTCTGAGGGGCACTGCCACTCCCCCAGGAGGATTGCCACAGCAATCCTTGCAATCTGCTGGAGGACTGATTGCTGGTCTGCTGTGAGTCTCTTTGAGCAATGACATCCAGACCACTGAGGGCAGCAGCTTCAACCTGAGCTTCCACTGAGGCACCCTGATGGTTTCTGCTTGTGTTGCAATGGCAGCTACTTGGACCCATCATCTACAGCACTGACATGGTGGTCAACTTGTGGACACAACCATGGTAAGTTACCCTTGCCCCATGCCCTGGCTTGACAGCCACTCATGTCCCGTGTCTCATCACATGTAGGTCCCAACTCTATACAATCCTCTAAATGATATATAGTGTCAGATTCTGAACTAGGAATATGAAATCAGTGATGGTGTTTCTCCTTCTTGCCCTCCCACCTCTGCCTGGCCAAATGGCAGATCTTGCAGAAGAATGCAGAGAGGCATAAGGGTATGGTTGTGATGGGGGGAGTGGTGCATGCTTACACCATCTACAGCTTGTCAATCAGAAAGATTGCAGAATAAATGGGAAGTGAAGGAGGATTAAGTATGACATCACCTTTGATGGTTTCAGCCCCATTGCTGGCCATAGCCTCAGTCCTGACTACACCAAGATGACCAGCACCCTTTAGTAGGTTAGGACATGTAGCTGCCTCTGTTTGTCACCCGTTAGGTCCTCGGTAACTTCAGTTTTCAGCCAGCCTCCACTGCAAAGGGGAAGGGAGTTTTATGAGTGTTGCACAATGTTTTTGGATGCTGTGCCTATCATGGAGGTATGTGTGAAACGTGTTTAATTCTTTTTTAAAAATTCATTCACAAGACATGGGCATCGCTGGCTGGCCAGCATTTTTTGCCCATCCCTAGTTGCCCTTGGAGGGCAGTTGGCAGTCAACCACAGTGCTGTGGCTCTGGAGTCACATGTAGGCCAGACGGGTAAGGACAGCAGATTTCCTTCCCCAGAGGGCATTAGTGAACCAGATGGGTTTTTACGATAATCGACAATGGTCATCAGTAGATTCTTAATTCCAATATTTTTTATTGAATTCAAATTCCACCATCTGCCATGGTGGGATTTGAACCCAGGTCCCCAGAACATTAGCTGAGTTTCTGGATTAATAATCTAGTGATAATACCACTGGGCCATTGCCTCCCCTGCGTGATGTGGACTGGAAGCAGTGTTATGTTTGTGATAGTGAGGTGAAGCATATGAATGTGAAGAATGAATTATAATGGATAGGGATTAATGGTAGATGAGTGATGGAGACGGGATGCATTGAGCAGTGTGTGAGGATAATGGTGCAATTGCTGGGATATAGCATTTGGTTCTATTGCCATCACAGTTTGTCTGGAGGGTCTCCTTGGCCCTCGATGGGTTGAGGATATCTCTCTTCTCCCCGTCTCCTCTTCAGAGACAGCTTCAGAGAACCTTGAAACATGCACTCTCCCCGTCACGCTATAATTCAGTGTCCCGCCTGCTCAGACTCTCTTGTACAAACAGTTGTAACACACACACCAGTCAGAAAACAAGTCCTCTTTAAGAAGTACAGGCTCGCTTTTGGTAATGCAAGCTTGATTTAGGTACTGCTGGCCTTGCACAAAGTTGCCTGCTGAGACGTGAAGCTACTCAGCAACACGTTTAGCACTGAGCTGTATACAGTCATCATCCAGATGAAGCTGGCATGTTGCCTGCATCAGAAGCACAACAGGATGTGTGTTAATTGTACAGTGCAATCCCCCTGCCCACTTCCAGGGTTATTGAATTTTTGCCTCAGTGCTTGCTTCTGGAGAGCTGATCTGTACATTCCTGAAGATCGCTTCGGTTTCATTATGTGCTTTTCTTTAAAAAAGTGTGAAAATGGAAATTGCATTAGATAGTGGGATAAATGTCCTAATCCCCTGCTCTCAGCAGGGAATTATATTTGCTCGCAATGTTGGTCAGAGAATTGATCTTACAATGATGTAAGTCCATTGCTGCTTTCCCTCTGGGAGTGTAGGATTACAGAATTTACTCAATGTGTGCTGTCTGAAGTGTGATGGGCAGCAAGAGTGCACATTATGCAAAGATTTTAGCTATATAAATTTCTCTGTGATGTACATGTCGGAAGAAAATAACAATTTGATAACATTCGTGGTGCAACCTCATTGAATGCACAATCATCGTATCACGAGTATTTGTTTACCATGACAGAATAAGTCAAACTTTGTTTCTTTATCATACAATAATTTAGGCTTTTTATTGATATCTGGGGATTGAATTCCATCTAAATGCTCTTTTCTCTCAATGATAAATAACAGGCCTTTATGTTTACATTGAAAAATAAATTGCGCTTTTTGATTTACTTATATTCTTTCCACTTGTACATAATTTTAACCCAAAATATGATGGCATGCAAGATAAAGCGCGTGAGTGATAACACTTAAAATAAAAGTGGGAACTTTAATCACATCTGGCTCCCTCAGGCTCAGGTGATGCCAGGAGCCTAAGCTTGTGCAGGAGGCTGGCTTGAGCTCTTACTGGTTCCGAGCGCCTCCCCCGCCCCGACCGCCCACTCATTCGCCACTCAGCGCTCCTCACTACGCGGTCACCTCACTACCGAGTCCCATGTCCTTTCTGCAGTTTCAGAAGAGTCATGGAGTTCAGCAGTAATGAGGGATGGGGCACAATCATAACGTGCAGGAGTGCTGAGGGGTGGAGGAAGGTAGGAATGGAGTTTAGCAGTACAATGGGGCTTAGGTCTAAGGGGGCACAGTGGTGGCATTTAGCAATACTGAAAGACAGTCCTGAGCATTGGGAGCACTGAATGGGATTTAGCACATCTGGGACACAAGGTCCTCAATTCTCACAGCAGAGAGGTAGAACGTGGCGAGCATTATGAAGGAGATGTTTCCTGTGCTTTGGCGATTCTACAAAAGGTCCAGGTGTAGCAGGACCTGGGGATGGAATTGATGCTTGATTTACTGGTGGATTCCTGGGATCTCTCATCAGTAAAGGCGGAAGGGACAAGGGTCTGACGGCAGAGTCCTGGATTTATGTTTCCGATTGATTTTTGCAAGTCATGAATACCCTTTGATTGAACACTGGAAAGTAACAACAGCACTAGCAACTTGTGTTTATATGGGGCATTGACATAGATAAACAGATGTCCTTACGTGGATCATTTGAGAAGATAACAGGCCTGAAATCACGAATAGAATAATCTCTTACTCTCCCTGGGTGTCTTGTAGTCTGGCCTCCTAACATTCCAACAAACATTTTATAGATTATGGGCTGGGTAATGTCAGAATAATAATGTCATTAAATTGTAAAGGCAGTATCAGTAATCTTAGTACTAGACATATCAGGACAGAGAGCAAAGGAAGTCCAGATCAAACTGCATTTATTTCAATGGAAGGGGCCTGACGGGTCAGGCAGATGAACTCAGAGCATGAATGAGTATTTGGGACTGAGATATTATAGCTATTACTGAAACATGGCTAAGGGAAGGACAGGACTGGCAGCTCAATGTTCCAGGGTACAGATGCTACAGGGAAGATAGAACAAGAGATAAGAGAGGGGGAGTAGCACTTTTGATTAGGGAAAACATCACAGCAGTACTGAGAGGGGGTATTTCTGAGGGTTCGCCCACTGAGTCTATATGGGTAGAACTGAGAAATAAAAAGAGGGAAATTACTTTGATAGGGTTGCACTATAGGCCCTCAAATAGTCAGTGGGAAATTGAGGAGCAAGTATGTAAGGAGATTACTGATAGCTGCAAGAAAAATAGGTTGGTAATGAGAGGAGATTTTAATTTTCCCAACATTGACTGCGGCAGCCATAGTATTAGGCACTTGGATGGAGAGAAATTTGTTGAGTGTATTCAGGAGGAATTTATCATTCAGTATGTGGATGGCCCGACTAGAGAGGGGGCAAAACTTGACCTCCGCTTGGGAAATAAGGAAGGGCAGGTGACAGAGTGTTAGTGAGGGATCACTTTGGGACCAGTGACCATAATTCCATTAGTTTTAAGATAGCTATGGAGAATGATAGGTTTGGCCCAAAAGCTAAAATTTTTAATTGGGGCGAGGCCAATTTTGATGGTACCAGGTAGGAACTTTCAAAAGTTAATTGGTGGAGTCTGTGGGAAGGCAAAGGGACATCTGGTAAGTGGGGGGCTTTCAAAAGTGTGTTAACCAGGGTTCAGGGTAAGCACATTCCTCTTAGAGTGAAGGGCAAGGCTGGGAGAATTAGGGAACTCTGGATGACTCGGGATATTGAGGCTCTGGTCAAGAAGAAGAAGGAGGCACATTGACATGCAAAGGCAGCTGGGATCAAGTGGATCCCTTGAAGAAAAGAGAAGATGTAGGAATAGAGTAAAGAGAGAAATCAGGAGGGCAAAAAAGGGACGTGAGATTGCTTTGGCAGATGAGGGAAGGGAGAATCCAAAGAGCTTTTACAAATACATAAAGGGGAAAAGAGTAATTAGGGAGAGGGTAGGGTCTCTTAAGAATCAACAAGATCATCTATGTGCGAATCCACAAGAGATGGGTGAGATCCTAAATGAATATCTCTCATCAGTATTTACTGTTGAGAAAGTCATGGATGTTAGGGAACTTGGGGAAATGAATAGTGATGTCTTGAGGAGTGTACATATAACAGAGAAGGAGGTGCTGGAAGTCTTAAAGTGCATCAAGATAGATAAATTCCCGGGACCTGATGAAGTGTATCCCAGGACATTGTGGGAGGCTAGGGAGGAAATTGCGGGTCCCCTGGCAGAGATATTTGAATCATTGACAGCCACCAGTGAGGTGCCTGAAGATTGGAGGGTGGTAAATATCGTTTGTTTAAGAAGGATTGCAGGAAAAAGCCTGGGACCTACAGGCCAGTGAGCCTCATATCTGTAGTGGCTAAGTTGTTGGAAGGTATTTTGAGAGACAGGATCTAAAGGCATTTAGAGAGGCAAGGCATAATTAGGGACAGTCAGCATGGCTTTGTGAGTGGAAAATCATGTCTCACAAATTTGATTGAGTTTTTTGAAGGGGTAACCAAGAAAGTCAATGAGGGCAGTGCAGTTGATTTTGTCTACATGGACTTTAGCAAGGCCTTTGACAAGGTACCGCATTGTAAGTTGTTGCATAAGGTTAAATCTCACGGGATCCAGTGCGATATAGTCAAATGGATACAAAATTGGCTGGATGACAGAAGGCAGAGGGTGGTTGTAGAGGGTTGTTTTTCAAACTGGAGACCTGTGACCAGCGGTGTACCCCAGGGATCAGTGCTGGGTCCACTGTTATTTGTCATTTATATTAATGATTTGGATGAGAATTTGGGGGCATGGTTAGTAAGTTTGCGGATGACACCAAGATTGGTGGCATAGTGGACAGTGAGGAGGGTTATCGAGGATTGCAGCGGGATCTTGATCAATTGGGCCAGTGGGCTGACAAATGACAGATGGAGTTCAATTTAGATAAATGCAAGGTGATTCATTTTGGTAGATTGAACCAGGGCAGGACTTACTCAGTTAATGGTAAGGCGTTGGGGAGTGTTATAGAACAAAGAGATATAGGGGTACAGGTTCATAGCTCCTTGAAAGTGGAGTCACATGTGGACAGAATAGTGAAGAAGGCATTCAGCATGCTTGGTTTCATTGGTCAGAACACTGAAAACAGGAATTAGGACATCTTGTTGAAGTTGTACTGTTCTGGTCACCCTATTATAGAAAGGATATTATTAAACTAGAAAAAGTGCAGAAAAAATTTATTAGGATGCTGCTGAGACTTGATGGTTTGAGTTATAAGGAGAGGCTGAATAGACTGGAACTTTTTTCTTTGAAGCGTAGAAGGCTGAGGGTGATCTTATAGCGGTCTATAAAATAATGAGGGGCATAGATCAGCTTGATAGTCAATACCTTTTCCCAAAGGTAGGGGAGTCTAAAACTAGAGGGCATAGGTTTAAGGTGAGAGGGGAGAGATACAAAAGGGTCCAGAGGGGCAATTTTTCACACAGAGGGTGGTGAGTGTCTGGAACAAGCTGCCAGAGATAGTAGGAGAGGCGGGTACAATTTTGTCTTTTAAAAAGCGTGTAGACAGTTACATGGATAAGATGAGTATAGAGGGATATGGGCCAAACACGGGCAATTGGGATTAGCTTAGTGGTTAAAAACAAAGGGACGGCATGGACAAGTTGGGCCAAAGGACCTGTTTCCATGCTGTAAACCTCTATGACTCTATAACTCTCATTAAAATTGGGAGATATGGTAAACCCAGGATGATTTTCCCCGTCTATAATTTGACTAAATTGTTTACATATGGGAAAACTCTTCCAATACTGAGGCCCAGAGGAGGGCCCTTAGAGAGACAACGTTGTCTCTATTATACCAGAAATTCAAAGCCATGAGTCAGTCTCCAAGTCTCTGTGGGAGACATAAAGACACCAAAAGGCTGAGAGATAAACAAAACTGAGAAATGAAGATGTTTATAGAGAGAAAAAGAGGAAATACAGATACAATCAATGGGATCTGGGCAGCATTTCAGATTCATGTGGCGGTATTTAATGGAAATGCTTGGGATCTCCGCATTGTCTCTTTTCGAGAAAGCCTGCCACACTAAGGGCCCTATTTTACCATTTTCGTTCTAAGTGCTGGGCAGACTTGAAACTGGGAGTGTTTCAGATCCTTTTATACCCGTTCTCAGGCGCCCCCATACGCACTCTGCCTGTAAAAGTATCAGCGATTCTGAATCGTACTGCAGAAGCCTGTGGGCAGGGCATAATGCGCCTGAACTCCTGCAGTTCCAATCGGAACCTACAAATGCGCATGCGCAAAAAAAATGATAGAATGCGGTTCCCCTGCCACGTCCCTCCTGGGCCGGATAATGCCTCCCCCTGACCCCCACAGACATTGCCCCACCCCCACAATATTACAAACCCCCTTATCCCCCCCACACCCCCACCACCCAAACCGATCACGGGCCCCTCCCCTCTTCCTCTCACTGATCTCAGGCAGAGTGGCATCAGACCCCCTTCCCCCCCACTGATCACAGGCAGAGTGGCAGCGGACCCCCTTTCCCCCCCCCCACTGATCACAGGCAGAGTGGCAGTGGACCCGCTTTCATCCCCACTGATCACAGATCACAGGCAGTGTGGCAGCGGGCCCCTCTTCACCCCCACTGATCACAGGCAGAGTGGCAGTGGACCCCCCTTACCCCCCACAAATCTCAAGCAGAGTGTGGCAGTGGACCGACCTTGCTACCCCCTCCCCTCCCCCCAACCCTCCCCTC
Organism: Mustelus asterias; assembly: GCF_964213995.1. Classification (NCBI taxonomy): domain Eukaryota; kingdom Metazoa; phylum Chordata; class Chondrichthyes; order Carcharhiniformes; family Triakidae; genus Mustelus; species Mustelus asterias. The sequence goes on from NC_135804.1 coordinate 126,470,259, forward strand.
CCCAACGCCACCCTTTAATCTCAAGCAAAGAGCCATCGAACACTCGGCAGTTACCTCCTCACTAACCCTCACTGATGGAGCACCCAATTCGGACTTCTGTGAAGCATGTCTGTTTCATGCTGATTCCGGATGGGCGAACGCGGTGGTAAAGGGGGAGGCACTGGTAAGGTTGGGCGCGCTGCCCATTAATTCAATTTGAATGCATGCAAATGCATTTAAATGGCCGTCGTGCCTGTTTCAGGTACGGTCCTGATCACAGCTATTTTCGGGCCTTAGCAAGGGGGAACCAGCATGGAGGCCGGTGCGGATCGTGCTACTCGTCTCACACCCGACTTTACCAAGTTTTCGCGCCCGAAAATGGGTGCAACGTGATGGTAAAATCAGGCCCTAAGTGTCCCAATCAGGCACTTAACTGGGCAACGCCAGACTTTCCCCAGGATCAGGGACCCCCGGAATAGAAGCCCCACTACCAAGAGTTGCCAGCCAATCTAAGGCCAGAAGCGCTATTGAACAGCAGCGCCACCAGAGAAACAGTGACTGCTGCTGGTATGACACCCACCTGAGGCCTAGAGTTTCGGAGAGACCAAGATGCAGCTGAGTGATGGCGGGAGTGAGTTCATGGGATGGGAGTCATGAAGAGGGAGCAGTTTGGGGAGTTGGCAGCAATGTTGGGGGCTGGGGGGCTATCAGTGTCCAAAACCCTCTCCAAAATACTGGGTACCTCAATCAGGCATTGAGTGTCTTTGAGTGAGGATGCCGGCTGGAAGCCCAGAAGCAAACATGCTAGGGTTTGCTTGTAGTGCTCTCTGCAGTGTGAGCACTCCCAACCACTGGTGTGTTATTACCAGCATTGGCAGGATGAGGGCATTGGGTAGGCTTTAATTTCTCTCATAAAGACCTCAATTAGCAGCAGAGTAGGAAGATCATCGATGGGCCTGCCCACCACAGACTTAATCGGGCTGGAGGCAGGAAGGAGGCAGGAAGGAGGCAGGGTTTCCATCTGCCACCCTCCTGACAGGCTGCTGTCACCACACTCACTATGGAGATGGCTTTAAATTTCCATCTGATAGCAGTGGAATAGAAATGTATTCCATAATGCTGAGGGATCACTCCCTCTTAATCTTTTTAATTTGTCTAATTCCCTTCTTAACCTGATAAATCTTTAAAATGTTTGCTCCCAGTCTGGCCCTTTGTAGCATTTAGGAAATGCTAACGTCACTTTCTGTTAATTGTTGACCAGAAAGTAAAAGGAGAAAGAGAGGCCTATACACACAGAGAAAAGAAGAGAAACTATTGCCATTATTTTAGGACCTCACCCACCCGGGGCTTGTAAGGTCCCACCCAAGGCTAACGGAGAATGCTGTTCTGCAAGCCTCGCCTGCCCCAATTACAGGGGGGTCATGCCAGTAAAATTCTGGCCTATGGGTGAAACACAGAGAATGGGAGATCCAGAAATGTTGAGATAAAGAAGGAGACCCACAGAAAGAGGGAGAGAGAAAAAAGAAGAATTGAACAGAGACAATTTTGGGATTCTCCGGCCACGCTTGCCTGAAAGCCGGAGATTCCCGCCTGACTTCAATGGACCTTTACCTGGTCCATCCCCCGCTCGCTAGAATTCCAGTGGCAGGCGGGATGTGAGAATTCCGGCCAATGAAAATGGAGTGATTGGAAGCAAGAGTCGTACAGGGAGAGAGAAAAAACATGGAAAACCAAGGAGGGGGGGGGAAAGTTTAGAGTGGAAAACAGGTACAGTCAGACAAAAAAGGCTCAAATTTGCTTTAGTTTTTGGCAGTGAGCAATGCCTTGGAAAGTTAACTGCAAAATATGAATATATACTGAGCAAATATTTTTATAATGTGGTTTCAAGAGAGAGAAAGCTAAATACATTATTTAATTCAAATATTTACTCAAATGTGTGCACACATGAAACATTTCAGTGCAAGATTTCCCATACTAATTTGTACTAAAATCAACAACTCATTTACAATTTCACTATAAACAGTGAATAGCCAAACTCTCCCAGATTCTGCCACTTCTTAATTTAACTCCATAGCCTCATTTTGTCAAATGACTTTTGTAAATGTGGATAAATGCCTTTGGGGTGTGCAATCTTCCTCTTCTGAATTCATGTGGACGGCTGTTCAGGAGTATTACTGTACAAAATGCAAATTGATTCCATTACTTTGCATGGAAAGGGCATTGGACAAATTGTCTGTGGTTACTGTGTCTACTTTTCCATCCTTTTTAAGTAAGGGCATCACATTAACGTATTTCTAATTCACTGGTACCTCTCCAGTGTGCATTAACTTTCCCATAATGGTGGTCTGTGCCTCACAAATCTTCTGCCTGGTCTCACTCAGCACTCAGATAAATGCTATTTGTCTCTTCCCTGGAGAAATATTAATTTTACGACCATTTAGCGTATCGAGATTGTCATCTCATAGACATTCATTGCACTTGGGATATTTTGTTTGATATGTCTTCCCTTATGAGTGATCAGAGGAAGCATTCATTCAAAATATTTACTATTTAGTTCTCATTCTCTGTTTTGCGTGATTTTAGCTCAAAGTTGCTGAGTAGGAATCCAACCATTGAGAAGGATGTTCCTTGAACACTTTGCTCTCAGAGGCAGTCACACCCCTTCAGGTTAAGTAGAACATTGGGGTTAGTCAATGGTCAGGGACAGGAGAGTGTGACTGCGAGTTAGATGGTGATGCGCGATAAATCACACGGGAGGCTAGATTGTACCCGGGAAATAAAGGCTTTTATTACCAACAATAACGGAGCCACTATATACAATATACAATCCCAGACTAAAGGGTCACCAGACAGAGCAGTGACCTTTATACATCTCCAGGAATGCAGAGCCAACTGGAGTGTAGCATAGGACAATATTAACAGGTAAAACAGCCCAACCCTAACCCCAACAGTAACATATCTACAAACCCATAGTGCTGGCCAACCATGGCTCAGCACTCCTGGTGGTAACCAACAATGGTTCACCACAGATGGTTATAGGCAACCCAGGATGTAGAGATAGAGGAGCTTGACACTGGTCACAAGGCATTTTCTGGATGAGAACAAGGTCTACAGGGTGGCTGGACAAATTGACCATAGCACCATGGTGCAGGAAGCTATTCGAGTGAGGAGAGTGGAAAAGATTCTGGTAATGATAAGGTACTGTATAGTCAGGGGATAGATACAGAACTCTGCAGCTGCGACTGTGAGTTCCAAAAGTTATGCTGCCCACCTGGTGCCAGGATTAAAGATATTTCTTCATGACAGGGAGGGAGGGGATCCGGTTGTCGTGACCCCTAGGAACCAATGACAAAGGTCGAACCAGGAATGCTGTCCTGCAGAGAGAGTTTGAGAAGTTAGGATCCAAGTTGAAGCACAGAATCTCAAAGATAATCATCTGTGGATTGTTCGCTGAGCCACCCATTAATTGGCACAGGGTCAGACCAGGAATTAATTGCATGGCTCAGAGCATGGTGGGGGAAGAAGGTATTTCACTTCAGGGCTCACTGGCAGCAGTACTGGCGTAAGAGAGGGCTATTCCATTGGGGTGAGCTCCATTTAAACCAGGCTGGAATCAGTGATCTAGCGAATCTCCTACCTTGGGTCCTGGAATGGGATTCAAACTAAAATGGAGGAGGGTTAAAATGAAGGATGCTTTAGAAATCTAAGGAGCAAGGTTGAGGCAATAAAATTGTGTAGTGCTTAGGGTAAAGGTAAGCAGAGTGGGCAGCAAGGAACAAAGAGTTTGATAATAGTGCATCGGCAAATAAGATCCATGTAAAGAATAGTGGTAAAAAATAAAAGTAAAGGTTTTTTTTTATCTGATTGCATGAAGTGCTCATAATAAAATGTATAAACTACTGGTTTAATTGGAGATAATCATTATAGATCTAATCATCATTACAGAGACATGGTTTCAAGGTGACCAAAGTTGGAAAATAATTATTCTAGTATACACAACATTTTGAGATGTCAGGCAAAATATAAAGGATGAGATAAAGACAACAGTAAGAAAGGATTTTGGTTTAGGTTATTGGGATGTGGAATCAGTTTAATGGAGATTAAGAATGACAAGTGTTTGAAAATGTTGATGGGAATAGTTTATTAGATTCCTAACAGTTATACTGTTGGACACAATCTTAAGTAAGAAATAAATGGTGCTTGCAAAAAGGGTAATGTAATATTTGTGTGATTTAATTTTCATATAGACTAAACAAATCAAATTGGCAAGATATTCTGAAAGATGAGTCTGTAGAATGCTTTTGTGGCAGCTCCCTAGAATGGCATATCTCATTGAGAACAAAGCTAATTTAGATATAGTATAGTATAATGAGAAAGGTTTAATTAATAATTTTATAATAAAAGATGCTCCAGAATAAACTGCTCATAACATAACTGAATTCCATATTAAGTTCCAGAGCAACATATTTGATTTTAAAACAAGAATTTTAAATGCAGCCAATATAGGTATGAAGGGGGTAATGTTGATTTGGTAAATAGAATGAAAAGTATGATGATAAATAAGCACTGGGAAACATTTAAGGAAATGCTTCATAATTTTGAACAAAAATATATTCCATGAAAAATTAAAAACTCAGTGAGAAAAATCCATCCGCGGCTCACTATGGAAGTTCGGGACAGCATTACATTAAAAGAAGAGGCTTGTAATGTTGAAAATGATGATAGTAAACCTGAGGATTGGGAAAGTTTTAGAAACCAGCAAATGCTGACCATAAAGTTGATAAAAGGGGAAAATAGAATATTAGTAAACTAGCCAACAATATAAAGAATGTGAGTATATAAAAGGAGTAGAGTAGCTAAAGTGGCTAAAGTCCCTTCGAGGCAGAGGCAGGAGGAATTATCATGGGGAATGAAAAATAGCAAGCACACCGCCTGTCTTCACAGTAGAATACACAAATTACATATCAGAAATAAAGGTTAACCAGAGACCTAATCAGATTGAACAACATAAGGCAATTATTATGAGTATAGAAAAAAGTGTTAGTTAAACTTAAGGGACTAAATTCTGACAAATTTACAAGGCCTTGATGGCTTATATCCTAGAGTTCCAAAAGAGATCTTAGAATCTTAGAAACCCTACAGCACAGAAAGAGGCCATTCGGCCCATCGAGTCTGCACCGACCACGATCCCATCCAGGCCTTACCCCCATATCCCTACATATTTACCCACTAATCCCTCTAACCTACGCATCCCAGGACACTAAGGGCAATTTTAGCATGGCCAATCAACATAACCCGCACATCTTTGGACTGTGGGAGGAAACCGGAGCACCCGGAGGAAACCCACGCAGACACGGGGAGAATGTGCAAACTCCACACAGACAGTGACCCAAGCCGGGAATCGAACCCAGGTCCCTGGAGCTGTGAAGCAGCAGTGCTAACCACTGTGCTACCCTGCCTCCCAAAAAAAATAACTCCAAAGATATTGGCTGCATTGGTCATGATTTTCCAAAATTCCCTAGATTCTAGAATGTTCCGGGCTGTTTGGAGGTCAGCATGTATGACATTATTATTCAAGAAAGCAAACAGAGAACTATAGACCTGACATTAATCATCAGGAAAATGTTGCAATATATTATTAAGGCAACCTTAGCAATGTGCTTAGACAGAGTAAACATGGTTTTAAAGTTTATTTATTAGTCACAAGTAAGGCTTACATTAACACTGCAATGAAGTTACTGTGAAGTTCCCCCAGTCGCCACACTACAGCGCCTTTTCGGGTCAATGCACCCTAACCAGCACGTCTTTCAGACCGTGGGAGGAAACCGGAACACCTGGAGGAAACCTACGCAGACACGGGGAGAACGTGCAAACTCCACACAGACAGTGACCCAAGCCAGAAATCGAACCCGGGTCTCCTGCACCGTGAGGCAGCTGTGCTGACCACTGTGCCACCGTGCCGCCCCAAAGTAATCTGCATTACAAAGGGAAAATGACATTTGACAAATTTGTTTGAGATTTTTGAGGATGTAACTGATAGGATAGATAAAAGGGAGTCAGTAGATGTCATATGCTTGGATTTCCATTTGATATTGTGCAATATAAAAGATTAATTCGCAAGATAAGGGCCCATGGAGTTGGGACTAATATATTAGGATGGATGGAGGATTGTTTAACAAACAGGCAGTGGAGAGTAAGGAAAAAGTTAGCAATCTGTAACTAGTAGTGTGCAGCAAGGATCAGCACTGGGGTTTCAGCTATTTACAATTCATATTAATGACAAAGAGACCAAGAGTAATGTATCCAAAAGCCTTGTATCCACATGTATTGTATCCAAAACTAATGTATCCAAATTTCCTGATGATACAACGGTAAGGTGGGAATGTAAACTGAAAGAAGCTGAAAAAGATATAGACAGGTTAAGTGAATGGGCAATAAAATGACATAGTATAATGTGGGCAAATATGTAGCAAGGTTTGAAAAACAGTACGTTATGCCATAGATTGAGACATCTAAATAAAGCTAGGCATAAAACAACCCCATTTTTTCAGTGCCAAAAGTCTGTTTTCTACTAATAAATTTCCTCTGTTTACCCAGATTATTCCAGCTTCGAAGGCATCACTTTTTAAATCTGTTGAACTGTAGTATGACTGTATGAATTTAATTATACCATGGAGAAGTTTCACTAAACTTTACGGTTATGTGAATAAAAGATAATTTATGATCTGAAAGTAAATCGTTTATTGAAACCACATTGAGAATTTACAGTAAAGGGTATGTTAAATTTTTCATCCTGCTTATTAACATTTTTCTTACCATTTCCTGGGAATGGTAAAACTATCCAGTGGACAAAGCTCCATGGGTGGCTTGTGTACATTTAATCACCTCGGCACTGGGGGTTGCTGTAATCTGCAGGAGGTTTGTAGGGATCTCATTATTCATTGGAATTTGAGGCAGGTACACGAGTGATCAGTAAAAGTGTCTTAAAAGTGATTGGAGTTGTATTTCAGCGGATGTCTAAAAAGAGTCTTTGGGCCCGATTGTGCCTGTTTTTGGGTGCGAAAACTTGGTAAAGTTGGGCGTCAGGCAAGTGGCGCGATCCGTGCCTGCCTCCGCGCCGGTTCCCCCTTTACCAAGGCCCAAAAATGGCAGTGATCGGGACCGCGCCCGAAACGGGCCCGACGGCCATTTAAATGCATTTGCAAAACAGACATGCTCCATAAAAGTCCGATTTGGGTGCTCCATCAGTGAGGGTTAGTGAGGAGGTAAGTGCCGAGTGTCTGACGGCTCTTTGCTTGAGATTGGTGGGGGGGAGGGGGGCTGAAAGGAGGGTCCGCTGCCACTCTGCCTGTGATCAGTTGGGGGGGAGGAAGGGGGTCTGCTGCCACTCTGCCTGAGATTAGTGGGGGTCCGCTGACGCTCTGCCGGTGATCAGTGGGGTTGAAGGGGGGTCTGCTGCCACTCTGCCTGAGATCAGTGAGGGGAAGGGGGAGCCCATGATCAGTCTGGATGGCAGGGGTGTGGGGGGGAATAAGGGGGTCAGTAATGTTGTGGGGGTGGGGCAATATCTGTGGGGCCAGGGGAAGGCATTAGTCGGCCTGGGAGGGATGTGGCAGAGGAGCCACATTCTATCATTTTTTCCCTGTGCATGCGCAGTTGGAGCCGATCAGAACTGCAGGCTTTCGGGTGCGTTAAGGCCCGTCCACAGGCAGCATGATTCGGAATCACTGATATTTTTCAGGCAGAGTCCGTATGGGGGTGCCTGAGAACGAGTCCAAAGATCGGATCTGAAACGCTCCCAGTTTCAAGTCCGCTCAGCACTTGGAATCAAAATGGTTACAGCTAATAATTAGGAAGGCTGATGACATGTCGTTTTTTCTTGCAAGAGGATTCAAGTATAAGAATAACAAAGATGGCTGCAATTATATGGGGCTTTGGTGAGAATATGTGCCTTGGAGGCAGGTAAACAAAAGTTCACGAGGTCGATGCGATGGATGACATGGTTTCCCTATGATGATTGGTTGAGTAAGCTGGGTCCATATTCTTTGGTGTTTAGAAGAATGCGAGGTGAGCTTATTGATTCATAAAAGATTCTGAAGGGGTTTGAAAGGATGAACAATGAGAGGTTGTTTCCCCTGGGCAACACAACAGAAGAGGGTTACCTGGCTTGAGGAAGCAATTAAGACTGAGAGTGAGTAATCACCCCAGGGAGTGGAGTCCTCTCTTTGGCAGAAGACAATGTGAAGACATGAAGGGACTGGGGTAGCTGATGGGTTGCTCCAGGGCAGTCGGGGGGCTGCTGGACTCTGTACAGTTTTTCCTTGTTAATAGATACCCGTTGTGTTCCTGATGAAGTCTGTGAATGTGCATTATTACAATTTATAAAAGTTTATTTATTAGTGTCACAAGTAGGCTTACACTAACACTGCAACAAAGTTACTGTGAAAATCCCCTAGTCGCCACACTCCAGCTCCCGTTGGGATATACTGAGGAGAATTTAACTTGGCCAATGCACCTAACCAGCACATCTTTCAGACTGTGGGAGGAAACTGGAGCGCAAGAGGAAACCCATGGAGACAACTTGCGGACTCTGCACAGACGGTGACTCAAGCCAGAAATTGAACCTGGATTCCTGGCACTGTAAGGCAGCAGTGCTCACCACTGTGCCGCCATGCCATCTAAAATCCCTTTTTGAAGTTGACTTCTTTAAACAGCTCCATATGTTTTTGGTTAGCTGGTGAAGTTATAAGTAGATCTCATTTTGTCACAATTTCCCATCATTGGGACAAGTGTTCACATTACAATAAAGTACCATTTTAGATGTGAAAGGATTTAAAACATCCATAAATGTTATTCTGTATTACCTTCTGCTATCAAATCTTCTCTATATAAAATTACTACCACAGTTACAATGGGAATAATAAACAAGAGCAGAATTTCCTATTTTTATTAACTTTAGCAAAAATATAATTAAATTTTGTTCTTTAAGAACAGACTTTTATTTTAAAAAACTGAAACTACTATCTCAAGTCAAATTTGAGTGAAAATATTTTACAAAAGAACTCATTTCAGCTGACTATCTTCATTATTTTGAAGACATTATTAGATAAAAAAAATTTTTGGTGGTATTAACATGTTCAAATGAGATGCTCTAGTCTGCTATTTAGTAATAGTGTAAGGTTATTTACAAGTACTGAAACAGAAGTATCGTGTCGGTATAAGCATGCATGGAATGAGCAGGGGAGTGGACTATGGAATATCAAGATTGGAGAGGACATCAGACTGAAGAATCTATGAGGGCCATTGGCATGGTAACAGGTTGGAACTTGCAATGAGCTGCTTTATCTATTCAGTTTTGAGACAAAGGAAGACACAGTTAGTAGAGTTTGACTCCTGATGGACAACCAAATGACAATCAGGTGAGTTGAAACTGGCTTCTAGCCAAATATGGTCAGAGACAGCAGACATGCTGACAGCACAGTTATTGGAATGGAGCTAAGAATTTAAAAGTCAGAATGGGGGAAGAGTTGTACAGCAAGCATGAAGGAGTAACCTGGTCAGTCACTGGAAGACATGTGAGCAGATGTCATCAGTGGACCAACCATGCGGGGCGAACTAAGCATATACTAAGCAATCAGTAATTATTGCTTTCTGTAACTTATAACTCAGGCTTAGTAAAGATGCCACCTGTGTAAGTGAAAACAATATTTTCCATATCTTATTCATTTGTGGGACATGGGCATTGCTGGCTGGCCAGCATTTACTGCCCATTCCTGGTTGCCCGAGGGCAGTTGAGAGTCAACAACGTTGTTGTGGCTCTGGAGTCACATGTAGGCCAGACCAGGTAAGGATGGTAGATTTCTGATCAATAAGGGAATTAAGGATTAAGGGGAGCGGGCGGGTAAGTGGAACTAAACCACTATCAGATCAGCCATGATCTTATTGAATGGTGGGGCAGACTCGAGGGGCTAGATGGTCTACTCCTGCTCCTATTTCTTATGTTCTTATGTTCCTTCCCTAAAGGAAAGAAATCTGCCTGTCATTATTCTAAAGGTAGGGGTACAATCCAAAATAATTCAAAGACTATTTCCTCGGGTGGATGGAGCTATTACAAGGGGGCATAATTATAGGGTTCATGGTGGGAGATATAGGAAGGATATCAGAGGTAGATTCTTTATGCAGAGAGTGGTTGGGGTGTGGAATGGACTGCCTGCAGTGATAGTGGAGTCAGACACTTTAGGAACATTTAAGCGGTTATTGGATAGGCACATGGAGCACACCAGGATGATAGGGAGTGGGATAGCTTGATCTTGGTTTCAGATAAAGCTCGGCACAACATCGTGGGCCGAAGGGCCTGTTCTGTGCTGTACTGTTCTATGTTTCTATGTTTCTATGTTTAATTGTCTGACAATAGTCATCTAGTGTAAATAAGTTAATGCTTGTATAAAAATGACAAAGGAATGCTACATCACTCATGATTCATTCAGAGCTAATGTTAGGGGAAGGGGAAGCAAAGAAGTGGGAAAATTCCAATAACACTGTGGCAGCATTGACTTAACGAAAGTGTACCTGGCTACAGATGGGAGGCAGGGTAACTCTTTATGACAGATTCAGTAGCCAGGCACTTTGAAATGGGCAGATCTGCAGTCGTTCTAGATGTTGTTGAGCACTGACCAGTCAGCTTGGCTCATCAGTAAAGTAGTATAAAGAGTTAACTGGGATATGCTAATGTATGATATAGATGATGATATACCACTGACATCAGTCAATCATGTGTTAGACACTCTCTTGAGAGAGAGAGGTTCAAACATCAGGCCTAGGAGCAACATGCCTACTCTGCAACCGGCTTAGAGGTAATATTAATAAGCAATTGTTATGCAGATACCAGAATAAGTCTACAGTCTGTCTACTAAATGCACTCTAGAGTCCAAGATAGAAAGATCATCTCAGAATAAGTGGAATCAAGACCAATAAACCCCCAATAGTGGGGAGGAAGGTGTTAGAAAATTCTTTCCCTTACCTCCAGGTGACAAGTGGCTTTTTGTGGGCAAGAAGTTAAAAGTTTAACAGTTTTCTATTCTGGAAAATTGTTCAAAACTTCAGCTGTGTTTCCATAAGTATTTGTTGCCAATTTGTGCCTCACCTGTCTAGGTCGAGATTAAGTGGCACACATCTGTTCAAGAGAATTGTGTAATTTCTATATCAAATGAGAGAAAACTCTGCTTGTCTGTCGCTTGGTGATTTGGGTCAGGTTAAATATTGGCTCCAATGTTTCCCACAGAAGAATGGTGATTACACACCAAAGATATTTTATTGACTATAATATGCTTTGGAACATTCTGAAGTTGTAAAAAATTTATATGAATGCAAGTCCTTCTTTCAGTAGAGTTGGTGAGTGCAGCTTAAAGAGAAAATAAATGCCCAGAAATCACTGTCAGCAGAAATAATGAATGAGTCTTGGTATATTCCTCTTTCCACTACATTAGTGGAGGTCTTACTTCATGTCACCATCAATGATTCACAATAGGAAAAAGCAGGAGAAACAAAGCCAAAGCTGCCTAGATCATGCAAAGAGATCCAAAGTAAGATGAAAGAGAAAAAGATTGTGCATGGCAGATGTCAGGTTTATAAAACAAGTGACATCCAGACGGACTATAGAACGATCAGAAGGACAGTGGAAAGGAAATGATCGGCAAGGAATGAGTTTGTGAGAAGACATTGGCAGCTAATATAAAGGGGAATCCAAAAATCTTCTATTGGCATAGTCATGGTAAATAGTAAAAAGATAGTAAGAGGAGTGATGAGGCTGATTAAGGATCCAAAAGGAGATCTATTCATGGAGATAAAGGCCATGGCTGAGGTATAACATAAGCATTTAGCATCGTTATTTATGGAGGAGGAAGATGGTGCCAAAGACATGGGCCAGAAATGTATGTTCCTCTGGTCTGTGGGTTCTGAAGCGGGGGAGGGGGAGTGTAAAATTAAATGGACGGAATTCCCTCCGGGATCCAGGATCCCAACCATCCCAACCCAAATGTAATTTCATGATGGGGTGGGCAGGGCCTCCGAAGGGAAGTCCGCCCATTCCCCAATTGGCCTTTTCCTGCCCAGCTTTGATTTGGCGGGCAGGTGACAGCTCAGATGGGGGAGGAGATCGGAGCAGGGAGTCAAATGGAAAAATTTAACAATCTCGGTCTTGGGTTGGAAGTGGGGAGAGTGCCTCAATCTCAAGGACCTTCAGATTTGGGACACCCTCCCCTCAGGGACCTGGGGGCTCCAGCACCTTCTGTGCCCCACAACGATTGACTCTACCTTCATCGCTCTGTCAGGTATTGCATTCCAAATCCTAACCTCTTGTTAGTTTCCCTCTGTCACTATTGGTTCTTTTGCCATCATCTTAAATTAGCATTCTCTGGTTCTCCACCCACTCACCAAATTAAGCACTTCTCTCTGTTCACTCTGTCCAGGCCCCTCATAGTTTTAAACATCTCTATCAAATTTCCTCTCAACTTTACATTCTCAAGGAAGGACAAGACCAACTTCTCCAATCTATCCATGTAACTGATCCAGAAGGAACTCTTCCAGTGTAGATAATAAAAATATAACAAAACTTACTCCAACGTATAAAGGTTTAATAAAGAAACTTCAGTACTTCAAACTTGAGGTCTCACCCTGGGCCATTCCAAGCAATTTTACAAATTACCAACAGGTTCTTATTTATCCTGAGTCAGCTGGTCAGCTGATCATCACATCATTGTCATTGGTCAAATGGCTCACTGGGTCAGCTGGCCCTTACAACTTGTTACCATTGGTCACATTACAACGGATCCAATGTTATCACCAGTTGCATTCTGACAACTGAAACCCCTCATTTCTGGATCTATCCTTGTCAATCTTTTCTGCATACTCTCAAAACCCTTTACATCCCTCCAGAAATGTGGCATGTGGAATGGGAGACAAAACTCCCGTTGTGGCTGCCGGGGCTCCAGAGCTGCCGGCCCTCTGATTGGGCCAGTAGCATCAGGAATCTACCAGGAGGATACCTCCCAATAAAATCACGCTGTCATCAGGATCCCCATTTGGTCCCTGCGTCAGGGTCCTGGAGACTGAGCCCACAGTAAACTGTTGTAATGTAGGCACCAATTTGCACGCTCCTCCCAACAGCACTGGAGTAAATGACAAGATATTGTGATATTTAGTGATGTGGGCTGATGTGTACGGAACAACCAGGAAAAATCACATGCTTTTCAAATAGGCCAGTGGGATCCTTTACCTTCACCTGAGAGAAAAGATTGGCCTTATTTAACATCTTAACCAAGTGACGGCATTTCCAACACTGCAGCATTACCTCTGGACTGACTGGAGCTTTTACCCTGGATTGTTCTGTCAATTCTCTGAGATGGGCCCTGGATCCTCTGACTTAAGGGTGAGGATGTTGCCAAATGAGCGACAACTGACATAAACGTGCACTAATTTACAATGAAATGTGTGTTCCATGTGCCAAAATAAATATAAAATGGGTTTACATTTTCAATTGCCAGCTTAGCTGGGGCTGTGTTAGCCCTTTTTTTGAAGTGGTTGGCCAGCTCATTCCAGGTTAGTGTGCGTGCATCAAAACAAAGCTAACCCTTCACACAAAAACACAACTTGCACAAGTTCCAGATGCTTTCAGAGAGGATCAGAACCTTTAATCAAGTCCTTAAGCAGCTCTGTGAACTCGAGGAGCTGATGAATACAGTTTGCTCTTACACCACAGGGGCAGCACTGTGACACAGTGGTTAGCACTGCTGCCTCACAACACCAGGAATCCAGGCTCGATTCCCGGCTTGGGTCACTGTCTGTGTGGAGCTTGCACACTGTCCCCCCGTGTCTGCACCTTTGGGTGCTCCGGTTTTGTCCCACAGTCCAACAATGTGCAGATTAGGTGAATTGGCCATGCTAAATTCTTCCTCAGTGTACCCAAACGGGCGCCGGGGTGTGGCGATTAGGGATTTTCACAGTGGCTTCATTGCAGTGTTAATGTAAGCCTACTTGTAACTAATAACTAAACTTTAAAAGTTAAGCGAACCCACTGAGCTGTGTGCTGGTGGTTTATGTGTAGGAAGATAATTCAAGCAAAGCTCTCATTTGAGGTGTCTGAGGGATATATATATATAATTTAAAACAAGAAGCTATTTCAATAACTGTCATATGTAATATATTTATAAGAAATTCCTGTGACTCAAACAGAGCTCGTATCGGAGTGTTAGGCAGAAACTTATAAGCCTGTTTTATGTATGATCTCCCCCTACTGGCAAAGGAAGAAAGCTAAGGAATCCAGGCTCAAAAGATTGTTATTTAGCATGGAAATAAATGGTTTTTCTTGGTTGCATCATTATTTAACTTGATTTGATTTATTATTGTCACATGTATTAGCATACAGTGAAAAGTATTGTGTCTTGCGCGCTATACAGACAAAGCATACCGTTCATAGAGAAGGAAAGGAGAGAGTGCAGAATGTAGTGTTACAGTTATAGCTAGGGTGTAGAGAAAAATCAACTTAATGCAAGGTAGGTCCATTCAAAAGTCTGATGGCAGCAGGGAAGAAGCTGTTCTTGAGTCGATTGGTATGTGTCCTATTTTTAACAGCAAATAGGTTTCGAAGCAATCCCTCTCGGCCTTTTGGCTAAGATCAAGTGTAGTATGGATAGGATGCTGCACTTGGTTGAGGTCATTGGGTTACATTGAAGCTTCATATGTTTCATATGAAGCAATTTTTAAAAACGGCATCTCGGCCTTTTGGCTAAGATGCAAATTAGCTCAAGTCTTGGAGGAGGAACCTCCCCCTTCTCCAATCAGCTTGGCTCATGTAGATCAGGCCAAGGACAGGGTGATTTTGGTCGCTCGCCCTGTCTTGTCAGCCTGGATCTGAAATGTCTCAACTTGTTGAGACTCTGAATTGGATTTGATTTGATTGAATTGGAAAAGTATTTTTAAAAATCCCTCTGACTTAGGTTTTCAAATTGTTCTGTGTTTGTTGACTATGATAGGGCAGCACAGTGGCACAGGGCAGCACAGTGAAAACGTGGTTAGCACTGCTGCCTCACAGCGCCAGGGACCCGGGTTCAATTCCGGCCTCGGGTGACAGCCTGTGTGGAGTTTGCACGTTCTCCCCACATCTGCATGGCTTTCCTCTGGGTGCTCCGGTTTCCTCCCACATTCCAAAGATGTGCAGGTTAGGTGGATTGTCCATGCTAAATTGCTCCTTTGTGTCAGGGTAACTAGCAGGTAATTATGTGGGGTTATGGGGATAGGGCCTGCGTGAGATTGTTGTTGATGCAGACTCAATGAGCCGAATGGCCTCCTTCTGCACTGTAGGGATTCTATGATTCTATGACTATCAAGTATTATTCCAGTTTCAGTGCATTGATCAAACATCTTTGTTGCAATGAAAGCAACTGTTTTGTTTGGGTGTCTGACGCTATCACTTGCAAGGGTGTGGTGAACCATCGTTGGTTCCCACTGGATAGTACTGAGCCAGGGTCTGGCCAGTACTACAAGGATGTACATATGTTACTGTTGGGTTGTGCTACTTGCTGCTGTTGGGGTTAGGGTGGGATTGTTACAACTTTGTACTGTAGTGTTGTGGTACATCCCAGTTGGGCTCCACCTCCTGGGAGAGGTATAAAAGTCCCTGCTCTGGCTGGGACCCCTCAGTCTGGGATCGTGTATATAATTATTGGCTGCTTCATTACAGTAAATAAAAGCCTTTATTTCCCGAGCATCTAGCCTCGTGTTTGATAACGCGCATCAATTTTATTTACTGTTGTTAAACTCTCGTCGAAGAAAAAAAAAGAGTATGGAGCAGATCCTGAAGCCGGAACGCCTTACATTAGATCACGTGCGGTGGGCGCCTCTAACACCTTCGACCACTGGCTGAAGTGCTTCGAAGACTACCTGGCAGCCTCCACAGCGGTCACCACAGATGATGACAGACTCCGGGTCCTCCATGCGAGGGTAAGCGACATTGTCTACCTCGCGATCCGTGCGGCCACCGATTATACAAAGGCCCTCAAGCTTCTGAAGAAGTGTTATATCAAACCGCCCAATGAAATACACGCTCGTTACCTCTTAGCCACTCGAAGACGGCAGTCTGGCGAAACGATGGAGGAATATGCGAACGAGCTCCTACAGCTAGCCAGGGGCTGTAACTGCAAAGCTGTGTTGGCTGAGCAGAGCATGAACGACCTCGCCCGAGATGCGTTTGTGGCGGGAGTCGGATCGTCGTACATTCGACTTAAACTATTGGAGAAAGGTAACCTTGACCTTACCCAGGCAATCGAGCTAGCGGAGATGTTGGAGACGGCCTCCACAAGCTTAGTATTGTATCCGGAGGACCACGTGGAGACAACGTGGCAGGAGCAGTCGCCAATCCCTCTTCGTCCCTCGGGTTCGAAATGCTGCGTAATGGCGTGCTCACACTCGGGCCAGACGACGGCAGCAGCTCCGGGCGGCCCGCAGTGTTACTTCTGTGGGGGAGCGAAGCATACTCGGCAACGGTGTCCCGCTAAGGCTGTGTTGTGCTCCGCCTGTGGTAAGAAAGGGCACTATTCGAAAGTGTGCCGATCTAAATCTAGGAACGGCAGTGCGGCCTGCGATTCTTCAGAGCTCGGATCTTCGTCGTCGAAATCATCGAGGAGTTCGTCCACGTGCGAGGCCAGGACGACGCCATTACGGTCGACGGAGTCGGAGGTGTGTGACCACCAGGGGTCGCTGAGTTTGGCGCCATCACCCACGTGCGACTTATGGGAGCGGCCATGTTGGTCGGCACCGACCGCGAACGACCAGCAGGGGTCCGCCTCGTCGATTTCAGCTGCCTGCAGTGGCGCTCATGAACCAACGGTGGCGTCGATCATCCTGGACCAGGCCAAGCCTCATAGACTTGACAAATCTATGATGAACATCCAGGTAAATGACCACGTGATTTATTGTCTGTTTGACAGCGGGAGCACTGAGAGCTTTTTCCACCCAGACACTGTGAAGCGGTGTGGACTCCGGATTCAACCTGCCAAACAGACAATCTCTATGGCATCGAGGTCCCGGTCTGTCACCGTGCTAGGGAGTTGCGTGGTAACTTTGACGGTGCAAGGCACAGTTTACGAACGTTTCAAGCTCCTAGTGTTGCCGTACCTTTGCGCGTCAATACTTCTCGGACTAAACTTCATGGTCCACTTGAGGAGTGTAACCCTACAGTATGGTGGGCCACTCCCTTCACTGGCAGTGGGAGAACAGCAGCAGCCTCCAAATTGCCCAACGCCTGTAGCCTCTCGACGCTGAAGATCACCACACCCTCCCTGTTCCAGAATCTTGTGCCAGGCTGCAAGCCCATCGCGACTAAAAGTAGGCGTTACAGCGCTGAGGACCGGATCTTCATTAGATCTGAGGTTCAGCGGCTCCTCAAAGAAAGGATCATACAACCCAGCGCTAGTCCGTGGAGGGCGCAGGTCGTGGTGGTCAAGAGCGGGAACAAATCCCGGATGGTCATTGACTATAGTCAGACCATTAATCGATATACGCAGCTGGATGCGTATCCTCTCCCGTGCATATCTGATATGGTCAATCAGATTGCACAGTACCGGGTGTTCTCCACCATAGACCTCAAGTCTGCCTACCACCAACTCCCCATTCGCCCAGAGGACCGACAATACACGGCTTTTGAGGCGGATGGTCGCTTGTATCACTTTCTCAGGGTTCCCTTTGGTGTCACCAATGGGGTCTCGGTCTTCCAGCGTGCTATGGACCGAATGGTGGACCAGAACGGGTTGCGGGCTACCTTCCCGTACCTGGATAATGTCACCATCTGCGGCCATGACCAGCAGGATCACGACACGAATCTCCTGAATTTCCTACGCACCGCATCTCGCCTGAA
This sequence comes from Mustelus asterias, assembly GCF_964213995.1. Taxonomy (NCBI): domain Eukaryota; kingdom Metazoa; phylum Chordata; class Chondrichthyes; order Carcharhiniformes; family Triakidae; genus Mustelus; species Mustelus asterias. The sequence continues at coordinate 126,488,146 of NC_135804.1, forward strand.
CTTGACCTACAACAGGGAGAAGTGTGTGTTTCATACGCGCCGTCTAGCCATCCTAGGATACGTGGTGGAAAACGGGGTCATTGGCCCTGATCCAGACCGTATGCGCCCCCTTTCTGAACTTCCCTTGCCTGCTAGTGCAAAAGCACTGAGAAGATGCTTAGGCTTCTTCTCTTATTATGCGCAGTGGGTTCCCAATTACGCGGACAAAGCCCGTCCGCTCATTAAGTCCATGACTTTTCCCCTAACGCCAGAGGCCTGATTGGCCTTCGATAAATTAAAAGCCGACATCGCGAAAGCTACGATGCACGCTGTTGACGAGTCCATCCCCTTTCAGGTGGAGAGCGATGCATCTGATTTCGCCCTGGCCGCCACACTTAACCAGGCGGGCAGGCCCGTCGCATTTTTTTCCCGCACCCTCCAAGGCCCCGAAATCCGGCATTCAGTGGTGGAAAAGGAGGCCCAGGCCATTGTGGAGGCCGTCAGGCACTGGCGCCATTACTTGGCGGGAAAACGGTTCACCCTGATCACGGACCAGCGGTCCGTGGCGTTCATGTTTAATAACACGCTGAGGGGCAAGATCAAGAATGACAAGATCTTGCGGTGGAGAATTGAACTCTCCACCTATAACTACGACATCATATACCGTCCAGGGAAACTCAATGAGCCCTCGGATGCCCTCTCGCGTGGAACATGCGCCAGTATACAGGAGGACCGTTTGCAGGCTCTCCATAATGACCTATGCCATCCTGGGGTCACTCGGCTCTACCACTTTATAAAAGCCCGCAACCTGCCCTACTCGGTGGAGGACGTCAGGTCCGTAACAAGAAGCTGTCGGGTTTGCGCGGAATGCAAACTGCCCTTTTACCGACCTGACCGGGCACATTTAGTCAAGGCCACTCGTCCCTTCGAGAGACTGAGTGTCGATTTTAAGGGCCCCCTTCCCTCAACAGATCGGAATGTGTACTTCCTCAATATCATTGACGAGTACCCTAGGTTCCCTTTTGTTGTTCCCTGCTCTGATACATCCGCTGCCACGGTGATCAAGGCATTCCGTGATCTCTTTACCCTGTTCGGGTACCCCGGCTACATTCATAGCGACAGGGGCTCGTCGTTCATGAGCGATGACTTGAGGCAATTCCTGCTCTCATACGGGATTGCCTCTAGTAGGACCACGAGCTACAACCCTAGGGGTAACGGACAGGTGGAACGTGAGAATGCTACAGTCTGGAAGGCTGTCTTACTGGTGTTGAAGTCAAAAAGTCTTCCAGTCTCCCGTTGGCAAGAGGTGCTCCCTGATGCGCTCCATTCTATTCGCTCCCTCCTGTGTACGGCAACCAATGCTACTCCCCATGAGAGGATGTTTTCATTCCCTCGGAAGTCTTCCTTGGGGACCTCATTACCGTCTTGGTTGATGTATTCAGGACCCGTCCTCCTGCGGCGACATGTAAGGGCCCGCAAGTCCGACCCGTTGATCGAACAGGTCCATCTCCTCCACGCCAACCCTCAGTATGCCTATGTGGCATACCCTGACGGGCGAGAGGACACGGTCTCGATCCGAGACCTGGCGCCAGCAGGGGACGTAGCAACCCCTGTCGCTCCCATACCCCCTGTTACAAACCCCTTAACTCTTGTTTCTCCCCCGGACACGGCGCGGGCAGCATCGGGACCATTGCTTAACCCTTTTACTCCCGTGTACAGCTTGCCTGAGTCCAGAGGATGGTCGCCACTGCAGGGCGTGTCAGGACCCCATGGACTACCGTCACCTCAGGGTGAACCGGCCTGTGAGTCCGTGGGAGAACAGCTGGACGTCGCCTTGGGGAGAACGCCACCGCAAGTGCCTACTCCGGTGTCACCGCCGGTATTGAGGAGGTCACAACGACGGTGCGGTCCCCCTGACCGTCTGAACTTATAGACTGATGACACTTTATTCTGTTTTTTGTACCCCGCCGGCCTTTGTTCTCAAAGAGGGGTGAATGTGGTGAACCATCGTTGGTTCCCACTGGATAGTACTGAGCCAGGGTCTGGCCAGTACTACAAGGATGTACATATGTTACTGTTGGGTTGTGCTACTTGTTGCTGTTGGGGTTAGGGTGGGGTTGTTACACCTTTGTACTGTAGTGTTGTGGTACATCCCAGTCGGGCTCCGCCTCCTGGGAGAGGTATAAAAGTCCCTGCTCTGGCTGGGGCCCCTCAGTCTGGGATCGTGTATATAATTATTGGCTGCTTCATTACAGTAAATAAAAGCCTTTATTTCCCGAGCATCTAGCCTCGTGTTTGATAACGCGCATCAAAGGGTGATTGGAATTTCAGGGAATTGCTGCGAATATGTAAGTACCCTCGGGGGTGTCTGTGGCAGAGCTTTGCAGGGGTTGATGAGGATGCAGCATTAACTGCAGCGTTTTGCTTGATGTGCATCAGTAATCTAACAAAGTAGAGGAGTTTTATTCAAATTCGCAGTCAATGTTACCATGTGTGAAGGTCACCAGGAGCGGATCAATTACTGTGCTAAGGCACATGGCAACCGGGATTTAAATTTTCCGTCTATGATATTAATGTAGGAGATCATTAGATATCATCAGTAATCTCTTAGTTAGGATCCATAGTGATGGTGGTTGTGGCTTCAACAGACACATGGAGCAATTGGAGTCAGATTAGGATGATCTATGAGAAGCCAAATGGGCTTTCTCCAATAAATTTACCATCTGCTCATGTTAAATCAGATTCCCTTTCTTATCTTACATCCCTCGCTGGAAATGAGAAATGTTGCAACTGTATGGAGTGCCTCCCGATTTAAATCTCACTGGTAACCACTGCTTACTTTAATGTTTTAAAAATACACATGCCAGGCTGTCTAGCACTTGGAGTGCTAAAGATTTTTTTAGAAGTTGGTATAAATTTTCTGTTCCTTCCCGTCAGTGGGATCTTCCAGTCCCACCAAAGCCAGTCCCCCCTGCAACCGGATTCCCAGTGGTGCAGCCTGAAAACCTGCCGTGGGAGGGCTGGAGAATCCTGGCTCTTGTATTTATAATAGCATCTTTCACTAGCACCAGATGTCACAAAGCAATGAACTACATTTGAGGTGTAGCTGCCATTGTAATGTCAGAAATGCAGCTTCTAATCTGCGCACAGCAAGCTCCCATAAGCAGCAACATTTTATTGATCAGATAATCTGTTTGTGTCTTGCTGATTGAGGAAGAAATATTGGCAGAAATAACTCCTATGCTTTTCTGAAAAATAGTGCCATAGAATCAATTAGGTTGACCTGAGAGGACAGCTAGGGCCTCAGTTTAACATCTCACTCATGAGGCAACCTGCAACAGTGCTGCACTCCCTCAGTACTGCACTGGAATGTCAGCACTAATTTTGTACTCACTTCTTGGAGGGGGACCCACAATAAGAATGCTGCCACTTGAGCCACTACAGCAAGTTAACGTTGAAGGATTTCAGTTCCTTGACATGAACCAAGTTGCCAATTACCTCAGAATTGAAATTATCCTCAGAATTGAAATAATTAAAATTGAGTCAATTCTCAATTTATTTCTGGTTCAGTTTGGCTCAGAAAGCAGTTAAGCTGTAACCTATGAAAGGAAGATAATGGCGTTGAAAATGTCCTTATTAAATATAGGTTTGGGTGAAAAATGCACACTGTCTATTATGAACAGTGTAGAACAATTCACAGCGTAGAATCATAGAATCCCTACTGTACAGAAGAAAGCCATTTGGCTCATCGAGCCTGCACTGACAACAATCCCACCCAGGACCATCTCCGTAACCCCACACATTTACCCTGCTAATGCCCCTGACACTAAGGGGCAATTTCCCGTGGCCGATCAACCTAACCCGCACAGTTTTGGAATGTGGAGGAAACCGAAGCACTGGAGGAAACCCACGCAGACATGGGGAGGATGTGCAAACTCCACACAGAAAGTCACCCGAAGCTGGAATTGAATTCGGGTCCCTGGCGTTGGGTGTGCAATAATCAAGTTCTAATGCATTCACATTTTGGTATTCTATTTCATTTGCATGTTACTCTAATATGCTTAAAGATCAGTGTCCCATGTGTGGTAGAGTTTAATTAACGGAGGGAAAATGTAGGCAAAACTCTGGCACTCCCATTGGGTTGAATTAGAAATTAAATTTGTGTTTATTCTAGAATAAAATCTGAGCCTTCAATCTTTTCTTGCATGTGGCATTACTGAACGTATTTCCTGAAATTGCTTTATTTTTAACTCTGTAAGCAGCTTTACGGAACACGTGCTCTAATTCTTGCAAGCCTTCTTTCACCAGATCCTTACAGATCACAAAGGCCATTTGACCCACCTTTACCCATCCATATTAAAAACCAGAGCGCAGTATCACTGCATCTAATAGCTCCTTAAATGACCTGGGGTATTTTACCCCCATTACTCTGGAAGTCCATTCCTAGTGTTAGTCATTTTTTATGTGATGATGAACTTCATGAAGCGAATTCTAAATTTGTCGTTGATTAATTTGAACATGTGTCTTCTTATCTACTTTTACAATCTAATTTAAAATCGTTATTAATCGGAACCATACCATCTTGTACATTCCTATAAGGTCATTGTCTATCTGGGTTGAAGAGTCCAAGTTTCATGACACATATTCCCAACAATAGTGGTCAATCTCCTGGCTCATCTCTGCACTTCCTTTGATCCTTTTAACATCCCCCTTTTTTCTGTACAGATTTGTAACCATTTTCTTGAACTCATCCTACTAAATTGGCTATAAATATTCTTTGAGTCTGGGTAAGTGATGCTCTGCATTGATTGGACACATTGAACAGAATTTTCCCGTCCCGCCTGCCACGGGAATCGTAGTGGGCGGGACACGAACCATGTAAAGATCTGTTGACCTTGGGCAGGATTTTTCGGTCTTGGTGCGAGCGCAGTTGGAAAAGTGTCAAATCTTCCAAGACTCCTTGCAATCTTTCAACTTTAACCTTTGCCTATTCAACATTGTGGATACATCTGCCATCCATTACACTTGTCTTTTGGATGGGAAATGATACTGAGGACAGTCCATCTGTCACGTTGGCATAAAAAGATCCCCTGGAAATATTTGAAGAGGAGTGGGGAAGTTCATCCCGTGTCTTGGCCAATATTTATCCCATAATCAATATCACTCGATCAGGTTGTAGTGTGGTTATCATGTTGCTGTTTCTGGGGCCTTATTGTACAGAAGTTAGCTGCTGTGTTTCTTAAATTACAACAGTGATTACTTTCAAGGCATTCCTTATTAGCTGTAAACTATTTGTTGTGGCACGGTGGCACAGTGGTTGGCACTGCTGCCTCACAGCTCCAGGGACCTGGGTTCGATTCCCGGCTTGGGTCACTGTCTGTGTGGGGTTTGTACTTTCTCCCTGTGTCTGGGTGCTCCGGTTTCCTCCCACATTCTGAAAATCATGCTGGTTAGGTTGATGGGCTATGCTAAATTGCCCCTTAGTGCCCTGGGATGTGCAGGTTAGAAGGATTAGTTGGGTAAATGTGTGGGGGTTGTGGGGCTATGGCCTGGGGTGGGATTGTTGTCGGTGCAGACTCGATGGGCCGAATGGCCTCCTTCTGCACTATAGGGCCTATATAATTCTATGAAAGTCACTCTATAAATTAAGGAGGAAAGAGACAAGGAAACAAGCCTTACAGATCATTATTGAGCATCGAAATAAAGATTATATGTGGTTACTCTCAGTTGCTTCTTTATTTTTAAATAGGTTTAGAAGCAAATCCTTGTGACATTTTCAAATTGATCTGTGTTTGTTGACTATCAGAACCTTATTCCAGTTTCATGTGCTCACCAAACATGTTCTTTGTAATGAAAGTAACTGTTTCGTTAGGGTGGCTGATTCTGCTTTTTGCAAATTTGGAAAGTCCAAGATTGTGACCGGATTTTCAGGGCTTTTATGAAAAGATGTAAATATCTCCGGGGGCGTCTCTGGCAGAACTTGCAGGGGGTGATGAGGTTGCACCATTAATTGGCAGGGACTCATTCAATGTGTATCAGTAATCTAACGGCGTGGAGAAAATTTGTTAAAATTAAATTTCTTTCTTCCTCTAAATTTATTTCCTATCTTATTCTGCACAATCATGTTTCCTTGTCCATCTCATCTTGTAATTTCTGAGTCTTTAAGCTTATCAGTTTGGTAGTATCTACAAATTTGACCAATTTTCATTGAACTTCTCCAAGTCATTTATGGAAATAGGAAAATGCCCCAAACACTGGGGATCCTATTCTGTCACCTGCTCGACCCTAAGATAATTCCCCAAACAAGTTGTTTTCTAAGCTCCAGCCAATTTTGTACTTATTAACTTGAGAATAACTTCCGTGTAAGATCTTATGAAATATCAAGAATCATAGAATCCCTACAGTCCAGAAGAGGCCATTCGGTCCATCGAGCTTGCATGGACAATGATCCCACCCAGGCCCTATCCCCGTAACCCCATATATTTACCCTGCTAATGTCCCTGACACTAACGGACAATTTATCATGGCTAATCCACCTAACTCGCACATCTTTGGACTGTGGGAGGAAACGGGAGCACCCGGAGGAAACCCACGCAGACACGGGGAGAAGGTGCAGACTCCGCACCGATAGTAACCCAAGCCGAGAATCGAACCCAGGTCCCTGGCGCTGTGAGGCAGCAGTGCTAACCACTGTGCCACCCTATCTTTTGTAAGTCTAGCACACTTCTTTAGCTTCAGTTGGTTTGAGGTTTTTCTTGCCTGGTTTAGCATTACGAATGTTAAAAATCAGTAGCCTCTCCACTCATACGATTGGCATTGGCGATTATCCAAGCACATCAATGAAAGATGTGACCACTATTGATGAGGCCAGAATTTATTGCTCATGGTTAATTGCCCTTGAGAAGGTGGGGGTGAGCTGCTTTCTTGAACCGCTGCAGTCTCTGAGGTGTAATGTGAATCCAGAGTTCTGGGAGTTCCAGGTTTTCTTGACCCAGCCACAGTGGAGGGGAGGTAATATATTTTCAAGTCAAGGATGATGTAATCAAGTTACCACAATCACATGGAAAAGTGAATGGAATTGTTGAATTCCAGAAACATTGATTAAAATCTTGGAAGCTCGTGTAATAAGAATGGAATCTAACCTATTGTGTCACAGTGAATCACTTAACCGCAACGCAGGGCGAAGAGAAAGAAGCAAGTTTACTGTTTGTGGAAACAGTAACCATAGAACAAAGAGAACAAAGAAAATTATAGCACAAGAACAAGCTCTTTGGCCTTCCAAGCCTGCACTGACCATGCTGCCCGACTGAACTAAAACCGCCTACCCTTCCGGGGGTCATATCCCTCTATTCCCATCCTATTCATGTATTTGTTCAGACGCCCCTGAAAAGTCACTGTCTTTTCTACTTCCATTACCTCTCCCGGCAGCGAGTTCTAGGCACCCACCACTCTCTTGCAAAAGACTTGCCTCGTACATCTCCTTTAAACATTGCCCCTCGCACCTTAAACCTATGCCCCCTAGTAATTGACTCTTCCACCCTGGAAAAAAGCTTCTGACTATCCACTCTGTCCATGCCCCTCATAATCTTGTAGACTTCTATCAGGTCGCCTTTCAGCCTCTGTTGTTCCAGTGAGAACAAACCAACTTTCTCCAACGTCTCCTCGTAGCTAATGCCCTCCGTACCAGGCAACATCCTGGTAAATCTTTTCTGTACCCTCTCCAAAGCCTCCAAATCTTTCTGGTAGTGCGGCCACCCAGAATTGAACACTATTTTCCAAGTGCGGCCTAACTAAGGTTCTATAAAGCTGCAACATCACTTGCCAATTTTTAAATTCAACGCCAAGGCAAAAATATCAGGCCATAAAAGAAGATGAAACCAAATCACATAAACAGATATAGAAGTTCGGGTTTTCCACTCATTCATGTTGATGGGGGGGGCGGAGAAGTGAGGGTTTTGAAGGTTGGATAGGATATGTGGTGATGTGGAGATGCTGGCGTTGGACTGGGGTAAACACAGTAAGAAGTCTAACCACACCAGGTTAAAGTCCAACAGGTTGATTTGGTAGCAAAAGCCACTAGCTTTCGGAACAGGCTGTCCCTTTGTCAGGTGGGTGGGAGTTCCCACCCACCCACTCCCACCCACCTGACGAAGGGACAGCCTGTTCCGAAAGCTAGTGGCTTTTGCTACCAAATAAACCTGTTGGACTTTAACCTGGTGTGGTTAGACTTCTTACTAGGATATGTGGCCCAATGCACACGGGAATAGAAAGCCTCAGCCAGAGTACCGACCTGTACTGAAACAATGGAAAAATGTCTCCACATTCGAGAAATAACCTGAGCTTAACTTAATCACAGGACAATATTTCCTATTAAACAAAGTCAATTTCCGATGCCCTACATGAGATATCTGGGGATGGAACACTTGAATGACACCCCTACTCACCTATGCAAATAAAGGCCGGAATTCTCCGATCTTGCACGCCTCACTACCGCTGCCAGCGAGAACGGAGAATTCGGGGCTTAGCTAAATCTCCGTTCACAGCAGCGGGACCAGATAATTCCAGCCACGGGCGAAGTTGGAGAATTCCAGCCTAAATCTCAAATTATTCTCACTATAAAAGGAAACCCTCTCCTTAAGCACGTATCCTAAACAATCTCTCGACTACTCCAAGGAAATGAAAACAGGCACAGGATTGAAAAGTCACCTCGCTCTTATTGCCTATGCTGCCATGAATCACTGTGTCACACTGCAGCCAACTTACTGCTATATCCCACCTGTACATTACCCTTGTCAAATCAGACTGTTTCCCACCATTGCAGATATCTAGAATGAGGGGATGTCGAGATATAATTAAATCCACAAAATCTAGGACAGAGGGCAGGAAAAAAAGAGCTATAAATGGACTACCAAAATTAGTGATTGAAAAAGACACAACTTCAATATTTAAGAATAAGCAGTTGAAGATAAATAGCAGAAGGGATATAAGGCACTGCTGCCTCACAGCGCCAGGGACCTGGGTTCGATTCCTGGCTTGGGTCACTGTCTGTGTGGAGTTTGCACGTTCTCCCCATGTCTGCGTGGGTTTCCTCCGGGAGCTCTGGTTTCCTCCCACAGTCTGAAAGATGTGCTGGTTAGGTACATTGACCGGAACAGGTGCCGGAGTGTGACGACTAGGGGAATTTCACAGTAACTTCATTGCAGTGTTAATGTAAGCCTTACCTGTGACAAATAAATTAAAACTTAAAAAAACTTTTGAAAAGGTTAGACACTTGGGACTAGGACGACTGTTCAGATAGACAGCAAACATCAATAATGGCTGAATAGAGTTGAACAGCCAGTTTCCATGCTGTGAATTCAATGTGGCAAGGAGGTCTCACTGTCTCTCTGGCTCACACTGGGCCCTGTTGGTCGCTGCAGTGACTTTCAGGCAGATCTACACCAGCAGGTGGCGATGGTAGGGGAGAGCATCAGGGAGGGGAATTTGTTGATGCCTGTGGGTTTCTTCAGGGGAAGAAGGTGGCGTTTCTGGTGGGTCATGTGAGGCCTCAAGGAGTGAACTATGGCATGGGCATGAGAAGCAAGGGCAGAAGTGGCCCGAGTTCTATGTTGGTGCCTGGCGAGGGGAACTGTCGCAGGGACAAAAGAAGACGGTCTGAACAGCACAGAATCCCCTGTGTTTGAGAAGCCCCAACGTGCAGAGGGTACCTTTCATGGTCTGGATGACAAGGTAATCGACCTCAGTGTGCGTGCTGGAGCAACTTCACATGAGGCAGCCTCGCAATTGGCTGCCTCTGTGTTTATGGTCCAATTTGCAGCAGTGGCAGGGTTGTAGTGTGGGAGGCCCAATGAGAGGGCCTGAATCACTTGGTAATGGGCAAATAATCATGGGTCAATTGAACTTGTTACGAAGTGAATTGACGCAAATAATACACTGCCTATGATGTAACAAGGTTGGCATGGGCAACTGAGTGGGAGTGGGCAGGCTGTTTTTCTTAACATTTTGGAAGGGGGTGGGTACTAACTTTGGGGGTGCCCTTTGTCTACCAGAGGGGGGCAATCTCCATAAAGCCCCTAATCTCCTCTAAGCCTGCTCACCAAAACCCACTGCTCCCAAACCACCCACCCTACCCTCTAAACTGCCCAAACCCTCCCCACCCAATAACCAAGACTTACCTTGTTCTGGGATCCACTGCACCTTCTTTTAGTGCGGATGGGCCTGCTGGCCAATCTGATTGTGCCGGGGCAGGACTTCCTCCCCAGTGCAGGGTGTAAGTCTCACTGACAGGTTACTGTGCCCATCCACAGTATGTTACGGCTGTGGGGCAGACTGGCTGGCATGGCCAGTTAGGAAGGAGAAACTGTCTCCATTGGCAGAATGGTCAACAACCAGAATATATTTGGAAAAATAATCGGTGGCGGGGGGGGGGGAATTAATTTTTTAAAACGCCATGTTGCCACGAACTGCAATGCACAGCCAAAAGAGAGATGGAGTCAAACTCAATGCTCATTTTAAAAAGGAAATTTGATATATACTTAAAAAGGGTTATGGTGAAAGAACAGAAACATGCCCAATGGGCCAAATGGCCTCCTTCAGTGCAATAATATTCTATGATCATTTGAAAGAAAGAAAGAACAGGGAAGTTCCTTCATTGTCATGGCTGACATTTATCCGGAACATCCATAAGGCAGATTGCCTGGTCATCATCTCATTACTGTATGTGGGAGCTTGCTGTGCGCAAACTGACTGAGGTGTTTCCAGTATTACGTCAGCAGCGGCTCAAAATATGGAACAGGCTGTAAAGAGCAATGGGCCATCCTGAGGGGATGAAGGACATTATATGGATGCAGCTCATTTCTGTCTGAGTTGCTCTGCAGAAAATTAAAATGCAGTTCACACAATTTGCAAAGAGCCCTATTGCTCTGTAAAACTTATATTTCTTATTTTAAGATCTATTGTGGGAGCCTGCAGGAGCTGCATAACCGATTGCAATTTATTATCGTTTCCTCATAGCCAAAAACATATTGTCGACAAATAACCTAAACAAAAATAAATCGTTTGAAGAAAAAAATAAAGGAGGGGCACGGTGGCAGTGGTTAGCACTGCTGCCTCACAGCTCCAGGGATCTGGGTTTGATTCCCGGCTTGGATTACTGTCTGTGTGGAATTTGCACGTTCTCCGCGTGTCTGTGTGGGTTTCCTCCGGGTGCTCCGGTTTTCTCCCACAGTCCAAAGTTGTGCAGGCTAGGTGCTTTGGCCATGCTAAATTGCCCCTTAGTGTCCCCGGATGCTTAGGTTAGAGGAATTAGTGGGGTAAATGTGTGGAATTATGGGGATAGGGCCTGGGTGGGATTGTTGTCAGCGCAGACTCAATGGACCGAATGGCCTCCTTCTGCACTGTAGGGACTCTATGGTTTCCATGAAATTCCCCTATGATTCTCATCGCAGAATCATAGGGGAATTTCACAGTAACTTCGTTGCAGTGTTAATGTAAGCCAATAAGTAAACTTTTACTTTAGATGGCACCAAAGAATCCTGCTTGTTTGGAAAGAAAAATCCCCATGTCTGTTTTGATTCTGAATTACACCAATACACATAATGATACCTTATTCTGACTTCTTACCAAATCAAAGAAGAAGAACTGAAACTGAGACACCTCCGTATCGATCCCACCCTGTTAGTGAATATGTCACTGTTACAGTATGTTTGATTTTATTATTGTAACTGTGCTGAAAATCGCTGCACCTGAATGCAGGCCTGATACTGGATTTTGTTTTCATTGTGCGATGTGGGCGTCGCCGGCTAGGCCAGCATTCATTGCCCATTCCTAGTTGCCCTTGAGAAGGTGGTGGTGAACCACCTTTTTGAAACGCTGCAGTACCTGAGGTGTAAGTACACCCACAGTGCTTTTAGGGAGGGAGTTCCAGGATTTTGACTCAGCGACAGTGAAGGAATGAGGATATATTTCCAGGTCAGGATGGTGACTGGCTCGGAGGGGAACCTCCAGGTGGTGATGTTCCCAGGTATCTGTTGACAGAGTTGGATTTTCTGTTGTGATGTCTGATGCCTAGGGCGAGACAGGCTGGTCCATCCAATTTCATTCCTTTCAGGCTTTCTGGTGGTCTGATGCACAGAGTGGGCTTGCTGGTCCATTTCAGAGGGCATTTAAGAGACAATCACATTGCTGTGGATCTGGAATCACATATGGGCCGGACTACATCAGGACAGCATTAACTTAGCTTCTCTTTCTTATACCTTTTCAATCACTATGAATGAAGGAAATCTAAAACATGATCAATTCTAATATTTTGAATATTTTGTCACCAACAGGATGCTGCTGTCAAGCCAAAAAGGCTGCTGTCAGCTGATCACACAAATGCGTAATAAGGTAAATGAATTTCAATACCAGCGTGATACTGGGAATGTAAGTCGTATATCCAGAGACTGGTGGATGTACAGAACGTCCTAGCCACTGTTCACAATGGACAAGATACAGACCATACTCAACCAACTCATGCTTGCACAACTCAAAGCACTAGATGTGACTCCAGAATTAGACAACATTTGCTGAATAATCTTCAGAGTGCTGAGGATTATGCTGACAACCAGTTTAACAGAGGTCCATTTACATGTACTGCAAGCCCCACATATATTAATACACAGCATCCTTGTTCTTTGTGGACAAAAAGACCATGTGGACAGAATATGCCTGTTTCAGCTAAACAAGATAAGTGACAATCATTTGATGGTTCATTCCTCAAGGTAATGCCTTGACCAATCAGAGTCAAGCTGCCTGGTTTAAATTTTCAAACAATGCTTGAGAGTTAACTGTCAGTCGCCATCAACTGGTACAGTCTTCATGGCAGTCTCTACTAATTAGAGTCCACTTGCCATAAGACATAGGAGCAGAATTAGGCCACTCAGCTCATCGGGTCTGCTCCGCCATTCAATCATGGCTGATATTTTTTTCATCCCCATTCTCCTGCCTTTTCCCCACAACCCCTGATCCCCGTGGAGGACAGAATAACCTTGTCTCCTGTTGATTAATATCTCAAAATGACTTGAAAGTTTTGAAGATGAAAGAAAAGAATTAGGATTACTGCAGCATGGACACAAGACCTGTTAACTGGATTCCTTTCTGGGAAGATGCAGAAATGAGTTTAAAAACTGGCTCTGCCTAAAGAGAGGGACAGACAGGAAGAATCATGACAATCATCTCAGCACTCTACTGAATAAGAGCAGGGAAGTAAAAAAATGTGACTTTAACAGAGGGCAGGATTGAACAAAGCCAACTCCAGAATTCTACTGGAAACACTTAACTCCAACGGTGTAACATTCCACAATCTACGCCTTACAGACAAGCAAAGGACTTGTGTATTTTTCAATCTGTATTTGGACTCTAAATTTCTTACTTCTGGTATCAGTGTTTCTGTGTTGTCACATTTCTTATTATTTATCTTGGTTTTTGGTAACTAATCACGATATGCTTTCTTTAACTCAAGAAAACCAGGTTCCTTGTTAATAAGTACACACATTTAGATTTGAATCGATATCTGACAGAAAAAGAATTATCATAACCTTTGTTGGGATTACTCAAGTTTTGAATATTTTGCTTTGCCATGTTACGTTCAAAATCTTCATTTGAATTGAAGTCGGGGGTTGAATGGAAGAGGGGCCAGCTCCCTCCTCCTTGCCGATTTTTAACACCCCATTGGGAAGCTGCTCCTGACCTCTCCCCTCTGCTCTCTTACACTGCTCTGTTCTGCTAGTGACCTCTCTTTTATACTGCTCCACTTTGATCCCATCTTTTGTCTTTTACATAGTTGTTGGAGATGCAGAGTGAAGCGGGTATGGCGGGGAATGGAGGCTGCTGTTGCAGTTGGTGGCTTATGCCATTTGAAGATGCATTCACTGACCTAGACCACTCATGCGAGGTCATTAATATTTTGCGGTACTGCCTCTAGGTCCTTGGGGCTTCACTGCAGGCATTGACCACGATAGCCCTCTGCTCCCACTGCCTTCACAGCGGCGATTTGGAAGGACTTTTACATTCCATTAAATAGAGACTTCCCTCCTCCAGTTCACCTCCAGCACCAAGGCGTCCAATGCTGTATCTGAGAACCTTGGAGCACGCTCACTGTACTGTTGTACCACGAGTCAGTTTTCTTCCTGATTGGATTTCCAGCTACTTCCTGCAACAACCAGAATGCACCTCCTCTTTAAGAGGTGCGTACCAGTTTAAAGTAGTGCAGGCTAGCTTGAGATGGTGGTCGTTTCACACAAATATGGACCCACTGCTCAACAGTGCATTTAACACTGGGCTTCACACTACTATCATTTAAACTAGGGGCAGCATGTGCTTTGTTAGCTTCCTGCATCAGAAGCAAGAAGCGAGGGCTAATTCTGCACCATGATTGCAATACCTGCTTTACCCACACTTTTCCCTTTTATTATTATAGAAGTCAAGCCTCCAGTACTGTATGGACCACATCGAGGGGAAGCTAACAAATTTCGGGGACAAAATAAAAAATCGGCCCTTAGCGGATACTGCATCCAACAAAAACAAATTCCAAAGGAAACTTAAAACATTAAGACAAAAGGTTTAGTTTATTTTCTTTGTTAGTGTCACAAGTAGGCTTACATTAACACTGCAATGAAGTTGCTGTGAAAATCCCCGAGTCGCCACACTCCGGCGCCTGTTCGGGTACACTGAGGGAGAATTTAACATGGCCAATGGACCTAACCAGCACATCTTTCAGACTGTGGGAGGAAACCGGAGCACCTGGAGGAAACCCACGTTGACTGTGCAGACTCCGCACAGACAGAGACCCTGGCTGAGAATCGAACCTGGGACCCTGGCACTGTGAGGCAGCAGTGCTAACCACTGTGCCACCTTGATTAAAGGAGAGAACTGAACCAAAGTGGAGTAAAGGATTTTTAAAAATTCAATCCTGGGAGGTGGTCATCACTGGTACGGCCAGCATTTATTGCCCATCCCTAAGTGACCCTTGTACTGAGTGTCTTGTTCAGCCATTTCAGAGTCAACCATGTTGCTGTGGATCCAGAGTCACATATAGGCCAGGTATGGATGGCAGAATTCCTTCTTGAAATGCATTACTGAACTAGGTGGGTTCTTATGACAATGGTTGCATGGTTATCATTAAACTTTTAATTCCAGATTTTTATTGAATTCAAATTTCTGCTGTGGTGGGATTCGAACCTGGATCCCTGGGACTTTGGATTACTAGTCCAGTGACTACCATTACGTCAATGCCTCTCCAGGATTGATGTAATTAAACTCAAAGCATCTCAGTGTTATCAGAGTTAAGTTGTACTAATTGACTGAAGAAAATGTTATTGGATTTAATATGGTATGTTTGTACTGCTCCCATGTCTTATGGCTTGCAACCATCGAGAGGACACGTGACATTTTCAACATTGGGGCTTTCCATTATTTTCCTGTGACAGGGACTGCAGTTAATGCGTGTTCAATTTAAAAACTAAAATAAGTGCAGCAGCTTTAGAAACAACGTCGGTGATGTTCTCTTTAACTGCATGGGTAATATTTTGTGGTGCAGTGGGGATCTCCCAAACAATTTCACATTGGTGTAAACAAACGCAATGAAAATGAATGGATGCAATAAAGGTTTAGATTGGATCTGTCAGCCATTGAAAGTGAAAGTTAACCCAATATAAATGAAACATAGTCACATAGAAATGTGATAAACAACTTAGAAAGGAATAACAAAGGGGCAGCGTCAAAAGTACTAATCAATTGCATTTATTAATTCTTTAAATTGCATGTCATTCCAAATTATATCTTGTTGGTTACAACAGTTAACCTTTTTTATGAGGTATATGTTGCATGAGATAATGTTTGGATTCAATGATTTCTTCATAGTGTATCACATGTCCCTTACAATCAGATCATCTCTAATGCTCAATAACCTGTTTTCTTAACCATTACACATAATATGGCTCTTCTTCTGGCAAGGCTGATGAAGGTGTGCCCTTTTTAGCCTTCTGAAACCTACTGCTTCCAGCAGAGCTGTGCGAGTTGCCTATTGCTCCCTACCTATTTCCAACTGAAATCAAATTGGCTCAAGTCAACCATTTGTTGCATGAGATCCAAATGCTGCATTTCTCCATTCTTCCACAAGGTGGCTCGATGAGAACTTTAATGAGATCGGGTCAAATGAAAATCACCAAATTGGCTTATTTGTGTATTGCAGTAAATCTCACTTCCTTGCAGTTTACTTTAATAAACCTCCCTGTAATGTGGAAAATTAAACGCACCTTTCAATTAATGTGTAAAATATAACTTTCCACACCTTTCTGGCTCTGACTTGTAGGAAGGATTTGGTTTTTTTTCAACATCACGTATAGTTCACAGTTAACATTGTCAATAAAGTAAAATGACTACTTTGCTCACAAGTGGTGAATATCTTGTGTATTCTATGGGTTTTGGCCTCAGCAGTGCCGGGTGAAAGACGGTAAGTGCAGTAAACCTTATTACTGAGGCAGTGATGAAACACTGGGTTCATGTGGTTGTGTGAAGTGTTTGGGAAGGTGATGGTGCCCTGAGCCTCAGATAGAAGGCAAACCTTGGCAGCCTGGCTGAAGAAATGCTGAATCAAGGCCGCCCTAGTGTGCCTGCTTCCCTGAAGGTTCCTCATTTCAGTCTCTTTGTTCTTGCCGTCTGCCTGTCCGGGATCCCCATCCGAGTCTTCCTTGGATTCCTCCTCTGAGGCAGATGCACCTGCCTCAGTGTCCTCCTGGTCTAGTAGTTCCCACCTAAACAGAGCAAAATATTGCAGAGCATAGCAGACAACAATGATGAGCAGAGCGGTGCATGCATTGGAGCCCCATTTTCAGCAGACTTGTTGTCCTCTTCACCAATACAGGAGGCATTGCAGCGATTGTATCTCTCCCCTCTCCTCTGCCTCTGTCCTCGTGTCCCTGAGTGGCTTCACCTTTTCAAAGGTAGCCCATGTCACCCAGCAACCATCTGTCAAGGTGAGCTGAAGTTGTGAACAGCCTTGGCACCTGTTAATGTCTCATTGCATTGTGGGATATCTCGCAGAAACCTTCAGAATCTAGGTGATGTCGACACAAACGATTTGGCCATTCAGCGATACCCTTCTTATTGACAATGGTGACTGACTGGCCAGCTGATATCTTGATGTCCACATAGGTGCAATCAATGGCACCCTGGATGTAAGGGAATCCTGCAACAGCAATGAAGCCTCTGGCCCACTCAGCCTGGCTGAGTGGTCAGCCCTGAAATGGGTGAATGTTCTCACCCATTGAACAGAGTGTTAGTGTGCAGCTGATTGGGAGACTCTGCAAAGATCACCCCCTGACCCCTGGTAAGATCCGGAGGCAAAGAGGTTTGTGCCACGGTGCCCTTTAAAGCCATGGGCATCAGGTGTCCACCCATACAATTCGAGGCTGTCTCCACCCAACCATCTGGCAGATGGAAGGGATGGTCTCTCTTGAAAGGCAGAGCCTTCTGCGGCACTGGACCTCGGTCATGTGGGGGTAGTTGGATTGTTGCCTGTACATATTGGCATCTGGATAGTGGTGTCCTCTGTGAGCCTGCCCCCCCACCCCACCCCCCCTCCCACCCCACTCTCCCTGAGCACTGTGCGCCAGCACCTCTCCGCTGAGGTCTCCTCTCTCTTTGTCTCCTGTCCTCCTCAGAAGAGGTGCTCCCTGATAAGTAGACTATACCCATCTGCAGAAATGCAAATGGAGTTGACCCATGTGTGGTGAACCACTGTAATACTGTCTGTATATGGGATATGCCTGGGAACGCCCCTGCTGCCTCAATCCGGGGCTCCGCCCTCCTCGGGGTATAAAGGTGGCTGCTCTCTGCCCCTTTTGCCTCAGTTTGGGTTAGCTATCGGTTTGGGAGTGCTTCTGTTCTTGTTAATAAAAGCCTGTTGTTCCGCAACATCTAGTCTTTGCGTGAATCAATGGTGCATCAATTTTATTAACAAAATTTTGAAATGGAGCAACTCCTGAAACCTGACAAATTGGACTTGGATCCGCAGGCAGTTGGCGCCTCAAACTCTTTTGATCACTGGCTGCGCTGTTTTGAGACCTTCATCGCCTCCTCCTCCTCCGTCGTCGTAACCGACATCGACACGTGCTCCACGCCCGCGTCAGCGCTCACGTCTTCGTGCTGATCCGAGACGCAGAGACTTACCAGGAGGCAATCGATCTCCTCAAGAGCCAGGACAACCGGCAGCCGAACGAGGTCTACGCCAGACACCTGCTGGCCACTCGCAGACAGCAGCCCCGGGGAATCAACTGAGCAATTCCTGCGTGAACTGCGTGCACTCGGCAGAGCCTGCAACTGCAAGGCCGTTTCAGCCGCCCAAAACGCCGACGACCTGATCAGAGATGCCTTTGTCGCGGGCATCAGGTCGACCTATGTCCGGCAGCGTCTGCTGGAACAAGGTGGGCTGGACCTGAAGAAAACTATGGAACTTGCCGGCTCACTGGAGGTAGCGTTCCGGAACCTCGAGGCCTACACCCCCGACTATGAGGGCGCACCGTGGACACTGCGACCGCAGCCATCGCTGTGCCCGGGAGGGCCGCAAACCTATGCCACGCCCCGTCCCGAAGCCGAACTGACCACTGCGGCAGTCCCCGGAGGCCCGAGGTGCTACTTCTGCGGCCTGGAGAAGCACCCACGACGACGCTGCCCGGCAAAAGACGCAATCTGCTCTGGCTGCGGTAAGAAGGGTCATTACCTGAAAGTTTGCAGGGCAAAATCGGCCCCCAGGCCCAGCAGCGCCGCATGCGATCCGCGGGAGGGACTGCCTTCGACGCCATCGACCGGGTGCGATCTGTGGGTGCCGCCATTTTCGACGCCAGCGGCCGCGTGCGACCCACGGAGGCCGCCATCTTGGACACCATCAGCCACGCGCGATCCATCTTGGGTAATGTCAGCCGAGTCACGGGGGCCGCCATTTTGGGAACCATCCACTGCATCGCTTTACCCGACAGTGGCCTCGGTCGAGTTGAACCAGTCCAGGCCTCACCAACTCGCCTGGTCGATGATGGAAATCAAGGTAAACGACCACACTACTAACTGCTTATTTGACAGTGGGAGTACGGAGAGTTTCATCCACCCTAACACGGTGAGGCGCTACGCACTGCCAGTACTGCCAATGCAGCAATCAATCTCCATGGCTTCGACGTCCCGGTCAGTGAATGTCCTCGGGTACTGTGTAGCAAATCTGACTACGGGGCACAGTGTACAACAAGTGCAGGCTCCTCGTGCTGCCACAGCTCTGCGCTGCCATTCTACTGGGTCTAGATTTCATGTGCCACCTGGGGAGCGTCACCATGGTGTATAATGGGCCTTTTCCCCCAATCTCCGTCCAAAATCCACAGCCAACAGACTAGCCACTGCGCACCACCTGTGGTCTCTCGACCCTCAAAGTCGCCCCTCCCTCGCTCTTTGAGCACCTCACCCCTGACTGCAAGCCCATTGCCACCAAAAACAGACGGTACAGCGCTGGAGATAGAGCGTTCATCAAGTCCGAGGTCCAACGCCTCCTCGGGGAGGGGATCATTGAGGCCAGCACCAGCCCCTGGAGGGCCCAAGTGGTGGTTGTCAAGACTGGGGAGAAACTTCGCATGGCCATTGACTACAGTCAGACCATCAACACGTAGCTGGACGCGTATCCCCTTCCCCGCATCTCTGACATGGTCAATCAGATTGCACAATATCGGGTGTTCTCCACCATTGATTTGAAGTCTGCATACCACCAGCTTCCTATCTGCCCGGAAGACCGCCAATACACCGCCTTCAAGGCAGATGGCCGTCTCTACCATTTCCTTCGGGTCCCCTTCGGCGTCACCAACCGGGTCTCGGTTTTCCAGCGTGAGATGGACCGAATGGTGGAACAGAACGGGTTGCGGGCCACCTTCCCGCACCTGGATAATGTCACCATCTGCGGCCACGATCAGCAGGACCACGACGCCAACCTCCAAAAATTCCTCCACACGGTGGCACTCCTCAACCTGACCTACAATAAGGAGAAGTGTGTATTCCGCACGCGCCGCCTCGCCATCCTTGGTTGTGTTGTGGAGAACGGGGTCATCGGCCCCGACCCCGCCCGTATGCGTCCCCTCCTGGAACTTCCCCTCCCCACCACTCTCAAAGCGCTGAGGAGATGCCTAGGCTTCTTCTCACACTACGCCCAGTGGGTCCCCAATTATGCGGACAAAGCCCGTCCGCTCATGAAATCCACATCTTTTCCCCTAGCGGCGGAGGCCCGGCTGGCCTTTGACCGCATCAAAGCGGATATCAAGAAGGCCACGATGCACGCTGCAGACAAATCCACCCCATTCCAGGTGGAGAGCGATGCGTCTGACTTTGCCCTAGCCGCCACTCTTAACCAGGCAGGCAGACCCGTGGCCTTCTTCTTGCGCACCCTCCAGGGCCCTGAAATTCGACACTCCTCTGTCGAAAAAGAGGCACAAGCCATCGTGGAGGCTGTGTGACACTGGCGCCACTACTTTGCTGGCAAATGGTTCACCTTGCTCACCGACCAACGGTCCGTTGCCTTTATGTTCAGTAACGCGCAGCGGGGCAAAATCAAGAACGATAAGATTTTGAGGTGGAGGATCGAGCTCTCCACCTACAATTACGACATTTTATACTGGCCTGGGAAGCTCAATGAGCCCCCAGACGCCCTGTCCCAGGGGACCTGTGCCAGCGCAAACCTAGACCGGTTACAGACTCTCCACGATGACCTCTGCCACCCGGGGGTTAACAGGTTCTTCCATTTCATCAAGGTCTGGAACCTGCCATATTCCATTGAGGAAGTCAGGTCTGTAACCAGGCACTGCCAAGTCTGCGCAGAGTGCAAGCTGCACTTCTACCGGCCGGACAGAGCGCACCTCATCAAAGCCACCCGCCCTTTCGAACGCCTGGGTGTTGACTTCAAAGGTCCCCTCCCCTCCTCTGACCACAACGTATACTTCCTCAACATCGTTGACGAGTATTCGCGGTTCCCCTTTGCTATTCCCTGCCCGAATATGACCTCGGCCACGGTCGTCAGGGCCCTGCACAGCCTCTTCACCCAGTTTGGTTTCCCCAGCTATATTCATAGCGACCGGGGTTCCTCTTTTATGAGTGACGAGCTGCGCCAGTACCTACTCTCCAAAGGCATAGCCTCGAGTAGGACCACCAGCTACAACCCCAGGGGGAATGGACAGGTGGAGAGGGAGAATGCGACAGTCTGGAAGGCCGTTTTATTAGCTCTCTGGTCTAAGGGTCTTCCAGTCTCCCGCTGGCAAGAGGTCCTCCCTGATGCGCTACACTCAATTAGGTCACTACTGTGCACGGCTACCAACGCCACCCCTCATCAACGAATGTTTGTTTCCCCAGGAAGTCCTCCTCGGGGACCTCACTGCCGTCGTGGCTGATGTCCCCTGGCTCTTTCCTGCTCCGGAAGCACGTGCGGACCCATAAGTTGGACACCCTGGTCGAAACGGTCCGGCTCCTCCATGCCAACCCCCAATACGCCTTTGTGGCGTATCACGACGGGCGGGAGGACACGGTCTCCATTCGCGATCTGGCTCCCGCAGGTACTACGTCCCACGGCCCCTCACCCCCAGCTCCCAACGTCGTCCATGATGCACCAGAGTCGCAGCACGCTCATTTAGCCCCCGTGTATGGCACGCCTGAGCCCCAGGAGCAGCCTCCACACACCCGGCAGTCTGAAGGCGCTACGGACGGCTCCACCGGTTATGGACTGGCGTCTGACCCATCACCGCGGCCTCCTGAACCGGCACCACGGCTGACATTGCGGCGGTCGCAGCGGCAGATCAAGCCCCCGGAGAGACTGAACTTGTAACTTGAATCAATAACTTGTGACTGTTGTTCCACCATCTCGCCCCCGCCGAACTCTTTTTTAAACAGGGGGTGAATGTGGTGAACCACTGTAATACTGTCTGTATATGGGATACGCCTGGGCACGCCCCTGCTGCCTCAATCCGGGGCTCCGCCCTCCTTGGGGTATAAAGGTGGCTGCTCTCCGCCCCTTTTGCCTCAGTTCGGGTTAGCCATCGGTTTGGGAGTGCTTCTGTTCTTGTTAATAAAAGCCTGTTGTTCCGCAACATCTAGTCTTTGCGTGAATCAATGGTGCATCACCATGCACTGTAGGTGCCAAAGGGTTGAAAATCTCAGAGAGATCTTACAAGACTGAAATGTCCTAAAAAGTCCAGACCTCAAAGGAAAGCAGTGAAAATGTTCAGAAACTTCAGTATAAGCCCAACTCAGCCAGCTTTTTGTTACAATCCCAGTTGATGTTTAAATGGATGGAAAGATCCCAGAATGGAACCCTGGCTCAAAAGACTTCTTACTTTGTGTTCATAAAACATGGTGGAACAGCATCACAGCACTGCTAATTAGTTTTAACTAAAAGAAAAAAAACATTTATTAAACATGCAAAAGTTAGATTACAATGCAAAGCTCCTTTACTCCCCCTTTATTTTAACAATTACACACAGGCTTTAGGATTAACACGGATTATAAAGAGCATTTTAAGATACAATGGCCTCATTAACACACAAGATGATTATGGTAAAACACACTCCTCTCTGAACCCAAGTGAATGTCTATGGATTTCTCCTCAAAGTCCTCCCAAATTAATCTTATACCATGAGTCACCTCATCTCACTGAACTCCAGCTTCCACAAGTGTCAAATTCCTCTTTTAAAAGTCACGCTTTCAGGTTTTATACCTTTCCCTTTGGGATTCCTTCGTCTTAAAGGCTTTTACACAAGCTCCGGTGTCCAGCCATGGATTTCCGGAATTATTTCAAATAGTGTCTCCCTAACTATAATAATTTATCATGAAGCTCAGCACTACTGCAGATATCCCTCTGGCCTCTCACGATCCATTGCCATTTCAACTCTCTGAGTTTACTGAACAGTAGTCTGCTCTAGTTCCCAGTTTCCTCTGTTACATTAACTCGAAGCTTCTTGGAAGCTTCTCTTCATTTGCCTAGTATCCTTAACTAGCTGGGTTTATGTCTTTGGCACCTGTTTTCTTAACCATTACGCCATAACATGGCTCTTCTTCGGGCAAGGCTGATGAAGGTGTGCCCTTTTTAGCCTTCTGAAACCAACTGCTTCCAGCAGAGCTGTGCTCCCTACCTATTTCCAACTGAAATCAAATTAGCTAAAGTCAAACTTAAAAGTCCTCTATCTTACAAGGCCCAATTGCTGATCAACCACTGCCGGTTTATTTATTCTCCATGCTGCAGCCCTCTCGAAATGCAATAGAATCACAGTTGGAATGGAAACCAACCCCCACACACATAACACCCTTGTCCAGCATGAATCTCAATAACCCTTTGAGGCACAGAAACAGTAAATTAAACCCACTTCAAACTATACTTTATTACTAATATTTACAAAAACAAACATAAATCCCTCTATGTTTAAAATAAAGACTATCTTTATTTTCCGA
The DNA here is from genome assembly GCF_964213995.1 of Mustelus asterias. Lineage (NCBI taxonomy): Eukaryota > Metazoa > Chordata > Chondrichthyes > Carcharhiniformes > Triakidae > Mustelus > Mustelus asterias. Next base: position 126,511,624 of record NC_135804.1, read on the forward strand.
ACACTTTCCTCCTGCTTGCTTTTATCCTACACTTGGATGACAAATTGGCGAAAACAGATTGCTCATCTGCCCATGCGCCACCCTAAAAATTGCACGGGCAATGTAAACTCCTGATTAATTGGTGTTTAAATCATTTGTACTGGCCGTCTTTATTGTCATGATGTGGAGATGCCGGCGTTGGACTGGGGTAAGCACAGTAAGAAGTCTCACAACACCAGGTTAAAGTCCAACAGGTTTATTTGGTAGCAAATACCATAAGCTTTCGGAGCAGAGCTCCTTCGTCAGATGGAGTGGAGATATCCACTCCATCTGACGAAGGAGCTCTGCTCCGAAAGCTTATGGTATTTGCTACCAAATAAACCTGTTGGACTTTAACCTGGTGTTGTGAGACTTCTTACTGTCTTTATTGTTGTCAGGCACACATCTGAAGTGCACTTGTACCCACTGACTAAAATATTGTGTGAGTGCGTGATCACGTCGAGATGCACACCCGACATCATCTCAGATAATTTCACGCGCTTATGGGTCCTATACGTGTCAGAACTTTTGATGTAAAATTTGAGCCAAAGACACTTCTGGTAACACTGGATGGCTGTTTCGAATTTCACACTTATGAAAGAGTGCAGAAAAGATTTACTGGGATGCTACCGGGACTTGATGGTTTGAGTTATAAGGAGAGGCTGGATAGACTGGGACATTTTTCTCTGGAGCGTAGGAGGCTGAGGGGTGATCTTATAGCGGTCGATAAAATAATGAGGGGCATAGATCAGCTAGATAGTCAATATCTTTTCCCAAAGGTAGGGGAGTCTAAAACTAGAGGGCATGGGTTTAAGGTGAGAGGGAAAGAGATACAAAAGGGTCCACTTCTGGCAGCTTGTTCCAGACACACACCACCCTCTGTGTGAAAAAATTGCCCCTCTGGATCCTTTTTTCACACAGAGGGTGGTGAGTGTCTGGAACAAGCTGCCAGAGGTAGTAGTAGAGGCAGGTACAATTTTGTCTTTTAAAAAGCATTTAGACAGTTACATGGGTAAGACGGGTGTAAAGGGATATCGGTCAAATGCAGGCAATTGGGACTAGCTTAGGGGTTTAGAATAAAGGGCGGCATGGACAAGTTGGGCCAAAGGGCCTGTTTCCATTGACTCTATGACTCTATGACTTTGTCTCAACTCAACTCAAAACTGGCCTCGTAACATCTTCTCCACTCAGCCACCTCAACTCAGCTCAAAACCTTTCCTTAAATATCCTTTTCCTTTTTCATCTCCAATTCCATTGTCCTCTAGCACCTCTTTGAATTCAATTTTTACAAAATATAAAGATCTTTCATGTTTTCATATTGCCTCCATTTGCAGGTGAAATAAAATTTAATAACCTTCACTTGTTTACTTATGAAATCTTTGTAAGTTGTAAAAGTCCCTTAAACTCCCCTTTGAAATATAACTGCTAAAAAGTCAAGTCCCTACATATCTCCTAATGCAACCTTTTAAAATCCAACCTGTTTACTTGTAAATCCTCCTTCATCATAACCTCTCATTATAAATGCAAGCACCTTGGGTGACATGGTGACATAGTGATAAGCACTGCTGCCTCACAGTGCCCAGGGACTGGGGTTCAATTCCAGCCTCGGGTCACTATCTAGGTAGAGGTTCCCATTCTCCCTTTGTCTGTGTGGGTTTCCTTTGGGTGCTCCGGTTTCCTCCCACACTCCAAAGATGTGTGGGTTGGGTTGATTGGCCATGCTAAATTGCTCCTAAGTGTCAGGGAACTAGCAGGGTAAATATGTGGGGTTAAGGGGATAGGGCATGGGTGGGATTGTTGGCAGTGCAGGCTCAATGGGCTGAATGGCCTCCTTCTGCACTGTAGATATTATTCTATTCTATGATACCTTTTATCTCTCAACACTCCCAGACAAGCTGTCTTTATTCACATTCATCCAGTTTAATGAAATCATGTACACATGCACAGACACACAGTCTTCTTTACAGAGTACCACTGTATTCCCAAAAATATTAAAAATAATAACATCCATTTTCATGAAGGTCCCACAAAAATAAATGACCAGTTAATCAGTTTTTGGTGGTGATTGGGGAAACGTACTCTAAACAGTAACATGGAATCTTTAGGTTCACATGGGTGGTCAGACAGAACAGTACAAAAGTTCTTCAGGATTGTACTTTAGCCTTGCCTTGGTTATGAATTGAAGGCAGCTCTTCACACTCACAACTCTGTGATTCAGAGGTGTTGCAGAACCCAGTTAACATTTCAGCGTTTCTTTTTACACCCCCAGTTATGAGGTTTTTCTCCTTAAACTGACTATCAAGGGAAGTGACCTCTGCAGTGCTGAACTAACCAGATTCCCAACTCCCCTTTCCAACTGGGGGTTGTCCATCTTGTATTAAATTTGGGTTCTCTGTAAAGTGGCTGGAGGATTCTTCACATTTGGGCCGTCAATGTCTCATTCCAATACTGGAAGCTCTCCAATATGCTTCTGCAGACTCTATTTGCCATAAATGGCCAGAAAGATAGGACCTTTTTAACCACAAGCATGGCTACACAGGATGTGATGAAATTCACAGTACATTCACATCATTTAAGATGCACATTTGTTTGGCAACTTAAAATTAGATTTCCTGTCTACTTGAAGGGAGATGGGTCTCAGTAGTTTAGCAAGGTAATTGATTGAAAGAAGGGTGATGCAATGATTTGTACATCATCACTTCAGTTCTCGGAAAGTGGGGGCAGTTATACACGTTCATGGTGTTTTCTTACCGATAGTTGCAAATGTCATAAGTACATGTAAGTCCACCATCAGCAATGGGATCATGTCCAGATAATCTAGTTCAGTGGTGTTGGTTGAGGGACAAATAATAGAATCATAAATTCCCTACAGTGCAGAAGAAGGCCATTTGGCCCATCGAGTCTGCACTGACAACAATCCCACCCAGACCTTATCCCCATAACCCTATGTATTTAATTCATAAGTTCATAAGATATAGGAGCAGAATTAGGCCATTCAGCCCATCGAGTCTTCTCCACCATTCGATCCTCTACCCCATTTTTCTGCCTTCTCCCCATAACCCTATTTACCCTGCTTACCCCCTTGACACGAAGGGACAAATTAACATTTTAAATATTGTGGGAAGAACTGATTGGCTCTTCTTTGCATGACACCATAGGATCTTTTATATTCACCTGAGAGTGCACATGAGTCCTTTATAGTGCAGTACTCCCTTACTAGCATGGAACAAAACAGAAGTTTGCAGTTTGGAATTATTTCTACTGCAATGAAAATGGAGGAACACACATGCTGGTGTTCCTCTAGATCAAGTTTGGAGTTGGGGTCCGTGGTCCATTGGTGTAACCCAATAGGTTGGAATGCAACATGTTGTGTCAGCTTGAGCAACCGAAGGGCTGATCCGCAAGTGTTTGTCACCCGATCTTTGTCTGTGGATGATCAACAGTTGAGAATTGAGGGGAGGTGAGTGGGGCAACTCAGACACTGCATGGACATACAAAGCGAGAGCTGGTCCTTTGATGGACGAAGAACGTGGCCAATTGTGTGGAGAGCTGCATATAATTATGTAAGCTGCAGTGCGATGTCCTAAGCTGGTTATAGGACCCTGTTTGTGATTTCAATCATAAATGGACAGATGATGTACTTTCTGTATCCTGCCCATTGACATGAGGAGTGGCTGAACCGATGCTCCTTTTTGGCACTCCACTAGAAGTACAAAAATCTTTCAGGGAGAATTCTTGTGGGGCAAAGCAGAGCAGAAATTCTCAGCCAAATGCCAAAAACAAATTGGCCACCTACTGCTGGCCCACCTTTGTTATCGGTGCAGAATTGGCTACCCAACCTCCCAGAATGCATCTGCTAGCCTGGCCATCAAAGTAGCCAGACAGTTTCTTGTACTCCCCCCACGCCCCCCACCCCCCTCCGCCTCTCCACCAGAACAGATCAGCTACAGTGGAGGTCCCTGTGGCAGCTCACTGAGATACATTTGAATATATCCCAAATATGGACACTGGCCTCAGGCGAGTACCTCCAACATTGCCACTCCAGTCGCATTGTGCTCATTCTGGGCAGAAGTCAGAAACTCCTACCTTTCACCTTATCTTGTCATTCCACATCGAGTTGTGTTTAAATCTGTTAGTTTGGAATACAGCAGTTAAGTGATTATGTTACTGGGCGAGTCATCCAGAGTCCTTCTGACTCCCAATATTTTTGAAACTGGAGTTCAAATTTTCAAAATTCACAATGGGAAGTAAAAAGATGGTATCAGTAAAAATAATCATTAACTGTCATAAAACCATAGCTATTTTGTTAATGTAATTTGTGAAAGGAAACCTGCCCTCATTACTCCACCTGGATTTAATGCCATTCCTACATCAATGTGGTTGACACTTGGCCGCCCTTTGCCTGACAAGACCCTCAGTATTAAATCAAGATAATTAGGAATGGGCAATTAATGCCACTTTGCCAGCAACACCCAGATCCTGAGAATGAATAATAAGAAAAAGATATTGAGTTCTGGATACATCTCAGTAAAGAACTTTAAAATCCATTTCCTGAAGGAGCAAGTTTTCAGAGGTAGTTAGTTTGAAAACACACCAAATAATTTTTTTAAAATCTTGGCTGGAGTTGAGCAGAAAGTGTGATGAAGCAGACAGTCGTGTGATGGACTAGGTGCTGTTATTAAATTATCCTTTTTAGACCGGGACGCAAAAGGTCAGCCTGCATTACGATCATTCCAATTATGTTCACCGTCTGTTCAATGTTTGCTTCCCTTTTTCTTCATTTGGGTCAGCCTTCCATGGTCGTGGCATAATGAGCTGCTTTTGATTCAAATTGAGGTGGTGTGGAATGGCTCAGAATTATGTCAATCAATTTTTGGAGGAAGTTCGTCAATTGTTGAGGATTTGGGGAACATATTGATGCAAAAATAAGAGCTGACAGGAAGGTGGACAACGCACCATGTACACAGGCATTTGCCCTAATTTATGTTTAACATTGCAACAGTTCTTGGCCTAACTTGATGGTCAGTCTTGAAGAAATCTGACATCCCCAAACGGGCTAAAACAAGGATGCTAAATGTTACTTTAGCCACAAAAGAGCTACTATGGTAAGTATTCTCCCTTTGAAAATATCAGAGGTAATTCAATACCCCACACAAAGGGTTAAACAAAATAGGAAAGCATCGCAATGTTAACTGACTTAAGTTGCATCTGCACCCACTGCCAACTGAGTGAAAGTCAATCCTTTCCTCTTTCACCCCTAAGGCTGTCTGTAACAAAGTGAATTAACGCTGTATTCCAATAGGCTCACATGGCCTTATCAGATTGTGGTCCAACGTTTCTGCAGGTTTGTGCAAAGACTGTACCCAAACTCTTCCTGTGTTATAAAATGTTGAGCCAAATTTGGGAATGATGCCAGTTCTCAGCAAGATTCAAGTTCTAATGTAAATTAACCCTCTGTTTATTAGCCAGTCACCATTGGGAAACAGCAGGCATGTTGGATAAAAAGTCACCGTGTGGAGCGAATGGGAACAACATATTGCTGCCCATTGGTGGTGGGAGTGAGCTTGAAGAATCAACCTCACCTTTGCCCTCGGTTTCTGCCATCCTAAATTATCTATGCTAGCCAGTGATTAAAAAAGCTACGCTGTATCAAAGCACTGTCGGATGCCTTTTGTTGTCACACTGCTAGCTTTACCAACGCTAGTGGAAACGATCCCACAAGCCAAGCAATGCATGTGCAAGGACTAAACATTAGGAGGGTAATGGAACAATGGTGATCTTTAATTGTGAGAGAATAATGGGTGAGGCCCATTAGGGCCAAAGGAGATGATATATACTTAGATGCACAGAGGAAGGATAGAATTTTTATGAGCACTTTGTATTGGTGTTTACTAATGAAGAGCATGTTATCAGTAGAAGTGGAAATAGTAGAGGAAATGGGTGGAGTGAAAATCAATAGGCAGGATGTAATGGAAAGGTTGGCTATGCTTAAAGTGGGTAATAAGTCACCTGGTCCAAATGACTTGCATTCCATGTTGATAAAGGAAGTGGGACAGGGGTGGCAGAAAGGCTTGCCACAATCTTCCAACCTTCTCCAGATATGGGGGAAGTGCCAGAGGATTAGAGAGTGGCAAATGTGACGCCTTTAGTCAAGAAAGAGTACAAAAACATTCCTAGTAACAACAGGCATGTCAGTTTAACATTAATGGTGGGCAAGATGTTACAATCCCAGGTGATGTTGTAGTTGGATGGGAACATATCAGAATGGAAACCTGGCTCCAAAAAACTTTTACTTTATTCATAAAACATGGAGGAACAGAGTCACAAGACCGCAAATTAGTTTCAACAACAAGAAAGAAAAAGATTTATTAAACATGAAAAGTTGGTTATATTGCAAAACTCCTTTACTCCCCCTTTAGTTTAACAATTGCACACAGGTTTTAGGATTAACATGGATTACAAAGAACATCTTATACTACAATGGTCTCATTAACAGACAAAGTCCCCTTTAAGCACAAAAGATGACTGTCGGGAAACATAATTCTCTCTGAACTCAAGTGAATGTCTGTGGATTTCCCCTCAAAATCCCAGATGATTTTTATACTGTGAGCCATTTTGTCTCATTGAACTCTGGATCACAAAAGTGAATTCAAATTCCTCTTTCAAAAGTCACACTTTCAAATCTTTGAAATTATGCTTTCCCTCCGCTGCTCCCATCAATGTTTCGCTTTCAGTTTTTATACCTCTCCATTAAGGTTCCCTTTGTCTTAAAGGCTTTTACACAACTTCTGAGGTCCAGCCACAGATTTCCACAATTATTTCAAATAATGTCTCCCGAACTGGAGTAATTTCTCACATACCTTAGACTACTTCAGATATCTCTCTGGCCTCTCATGATCCATTGCCTTTGATTTTATTGAACAGTAATCTGTTCTAGTTCTCAGTTTCCTCTGTTCTGTTAACTCCAGCCTTCTTGGTAATTTCTCTTCCTTTCTCTAGTTACTTTAACTAGCTGTACTTTACGTTTCTGGCATCTGTTTTCTCATCCATTGCTCCATAATATGGCTTTTCTTCTAGCAAGGCTGAAAGAGAGGTTCCCTCATTAGCTTTCTAAAACTGCTTCTAGCAGAGCTGTGGGATAATAATCTGCTGGGTTATTTACTCTTCACACCGTAGCCCTCACAGTTGGAATTCAAACCAATCCCTGCACATGCAAACACCTTTGTCCAATGTGAATCCAACTCTAAGTTTTACCCTTCTGTGCAAGCAACATTATGTTAAACCCATTTAAAACTATACCTTATTTCTAATGTTTACCAATACAAATATAAGTCACTTAAAACTACCTTTGTTTTCCTAATACTAAAGATTTATTTACACTGGTGTTACATCCACTTTACACAAACTTAACATGACAAATATCTAACCATGTAAGTTATTACCTCATGCAAGTACAATTTTCTTAGTTCACATTTACACATCATATTGCATAATTAGAATTATTTACCCAAATCGAAGACAATAACTTCAATAGCAACATCAGAATCTATACATGGTAACATTATCATAACTCAAGTCTTGTGTTTCTTTTTCTTCTGATTTTCAGTTTTCAACTCAGAAAAGAATGTTTCATTTAAGCCGACAGTGCAACTGTCCTTTTCACCACCTGTAGGCGTGGTTCCACTCTCAAACGCACTTTCCAATTCACGTGGTAAATTTGCATTTCGATTTAACACAATCAAAATGTCATTTTTGTGCATTAACACCTCTTTTCTTCTCTTGTGAAAATCTTTTAGCTGTTCCAAGAATACTTCTCACTCAAAATAGTGCCGTTCTCTTGCTTTGTTTATACTTTCAACTTTTCGTGATCTTGTCATTTCTCCCAATTGCATTACAAATGAGTTTGTTTCAATTCAGTTTGAGCCATGTTAATTGCTTCCCGTGAAGTTTCATATTTCGTTCGACTCCTTGAACCATTTTGCACAAGTTCTGAGCTATCTGACCCAGTTCTGTGGGACAGTGGGGGCGGCACGGTGGTACAGTGGGGGCAGCATGATGGCACCGTGGGCAGCACGGTGGCACAGTGGTTAGCACTGCTGCCTCACAACGCAAGGGACCCGGGCTCAATTTCCGGCTTGGGTCACTGTCTGTGTGGAGCTTGCACGTTCTCCTCGTGTCTGCGTGGGTTTCCTCCGGGTGCTCCCGTTTCCTCCCACACTCCAAAGATGTACAGGTTAGGTGGATTGGCAATGCTCAATTGCCCCTTAAGGTCAGGGGGATTTGTTAGGGTAAATGGGGATAGGGCCTGGGTGGGATCGTGGTCGGTGCAGGCTCGATGGGCCAAATGGCCTCCTTCTGCACTGTAGGATTCTATGATTCTATTACACAGTTTGAATGGTCTTTCGCAAACTATTCAGTTCCTTTTCTTCCAACTACTACATCTGATGTAGTATTAGAACGATCATTTTGTAATGTCAGCACTTCTGCTTGATAATTCATACTTTCCAATCTCAAAAGTACTTCAGTTGTTTCCTTATTGTCCATTACTGACTTTGATACTGAAGAAGGGAAAGGGTTAATGTTTTTTGTACTCAATGTATTTTGTACCTAAAGGGTTAATGTATTTTGTACCTAAAAGGTTGAACATTGTACTTAGAATGTATCACAAGCATAACCCTTCATTGTGGCTAATCTCCTCAGGTTTATACTGCTTTCCCTCAGGTTTATACTGTTTTTGACATGAATAAAGTTATTCTTGTTTGTACTGCTTCTGACATTAATACCAGTTAACTTTTATTTTTATAACAATAAATAGTCAAATGTAAATGTGAATGTGTTTGTGAAGTCTTACCTTTCCTACAAGTTTGTGTGTGGTTTGCGGAAGACAGCGAATCCATGGTGTGGAGCGCGATATCAGCCGTTTGAAGAGGAACTCCCGCTGGGGCAGCTGGAAGAGCGTCGGAACTTCAAAGGGGAACCGCGGGAAGAGCAGGAAACAGAAGACCTGCGCTTCATGTGCTGAGGATGCCAGATACACTGGTTTATGGTCAAGAAGCTATCAATGTATTTTTTGTGGTTGGTCTGGAAGCTTGTTTCATGACCAGCAGTTGTAAATTGTATTTCCGAGTCGTGACTGGTCTGGGGTTGATTCATGACCAGTATTAGAAGCCATGCTGTATATATATCCCCACTTTTCTGTGTTCAGAGAGAACTTTGGCTTCCGCTTTCAAGGGGTCAAGTTCTCCTGCAAGCCTGTGAGAATAAAGCCTTACTGTATTTTGACTCAGACTAGCCTCAGAGGTATTCTTACAGACTTCAATACATTAATGATATTAATTGATTAATTGAATCAGCTCTTTGCTCGACTGTATCAGTATTCAACGATGAATTTTTATTCACAGGAACAGCTTTCAAATTGTGACACTCCATATCTTCTTCAATCTCTTCATTTTGCTTTGAAGTTCACAAAACTCATTATCCTTCTCACAACAAAGTTCTAACAGTTTATGAGCTTTGCTTTTTAATTCTGCATTCAACCAATTATTCTGATTTACCTTCTTGTTCATGGCTTTTTCCACAATACTTCATAAATACTTCTAATGCTTGAAGTTCACCAAGTTTTCAACTGAACAACAACCTATGCTAAGTTTGCTTTTTCGAGTTTATCCTTTAGACAGTTCAAGTCCTCAGTCAAATGTTCTACTTTTATTGACTGATATTCAGCTGTTTTTGTGATATATGTATATGTATATATATATAGTGTTGCATGGGGAGGTGATGGCCTAGTGATATTATTGCTGGACTATTAATCCAGGAACTCAGCCAATGTTCTGGGGACCTGGGTTTGAATCCCGCCATGGCAGAAGGTGGAATTTGAATTCAATTTTTAAAAATCTGGAATTAAGAATCTACTGATGACTGTGAAACCATCGTCGATTGTCGGAAAAACCCATCTGGTTCACTAATTTCCTTTAGGGAAGGAAATCTGCCGTCTTTACCTGGTCTGGCCAATATGTGACTCCGGAGCCACAGCAATGCGGTTGACTCTCAACTGCCCTCGGGCAACTAGGGATGAGCAATAAATGCTGGCCAGCCAGCGACGCCCGCGTCTCACAAATGAATTTTTAAAAATGTTGAGTTTGGGGTGTGGACTGCCCCTTTATGAGTGCTGGTCAGGTGACCCCTGGGCAATTAGTTCTTCCCAGTGTGGGATGCAGTTGCGCAGTCTTAGACCTGACTCTGAATCAGTGCACACATCAGTAAAGAGCTCCCAGTGTTCAAGTTACCAAGCCTACCTTATGACACTTTATGTGTCCTTAGTCCATAGGAGCATGTATACCAACTCTTATCAGTTCTCTTTTCTCATTTGCAAACTCCTCTTCCAAATGTGAAATTTTCTGTATTAATCAGGGTTTTCCTTCATTTGCCTATTATCTGCAATATGTGTCTCATTTTCCTCCACAGTAGTTCCCAAACATTTGTTACCGCCATCATGATCAACTGCTTGAGAGAAAGTCTGTAAGAGTTTTAACACCAGGTTAAAGTCCAACAGGTTTATTTGGTAGCAAAAACCATTAGCTTTCGGAGCACTGCTCCTTCGTCAGATGGAGTGGAAATGTGCTCTCAAACAGGGCACAGAGACACAGAAATCAAGCTACAGAATACTGATTAGAATGCGAATCCCTACAGCCAGCCAGGTCTTAAAGACACAGACAATGTGGGTGGAGGGAGCTCTCCACCCACATTGTCTGTATCTTTAAGATCGGGCTGGCTGTAGGGATTCACATTCTAATCAGTATTCTGTAGCTTGATTTCTGTGTCTCTGTGCCCTGTTTGAGAGCACATTTCCACTCCGTCTGACGAAGGAGCAGCGCTCCGAAAGCTAGTGGTGTTTGCTACCAAATAAACCTGTTGGACTTTAACCTGGTGTTGTTAAAACGCTTACTGTGTTCACCCCAGTCCAACGCCGGCATCTCCACATCGAGAGAAAGTCTACCAGCTTCTGAGAGCAGCTAGGGATAGATGATAAATGAAGTCCTGAAAGCAAGTTTAAAAAGTAGAATCTATCAGCAGCTGTAATATTAATTCATGTTAAATAATCCCATGTCGGCTGTCACTGAAATGATCAATGGGCTGTGTTTTTGGACATCCCAGACATTGATAAATGCACTCTTAGGATAGTCATCCAGTGTGAAAATAGACTGAATTTTATTAACATTGCAGTCAGTTTCATGGCTTGGCCATTCATGGACTAACCTTGCAACCAAGCAAGCAACATTAAACGCAATCATACTAAATACACAGCTGGCTAGTTCCACTTTCAATATTTGTTTCTTCAACAGCACTTAAAAGTTAAAGTTTATTTATTAGTGTCACAAGTAAGGCTTGCATTAACACTGCAATGAAGTTACTATGAAATTCCCCTAGTCGCCTCACTCCGGCACCTATTCACGTCAATGCAGCTAACCAGTACATCTTTCAGACTGTGGGAGGAAACTGGAGCTCCCAGACGAAACCCACGCCAGCACGGGGAGAACGTGGAGACGATGCACAGACAGTGACCCAAGCCGGGAATCGAACCCGGGCCCCTAGCGCTGTGGGGTGGCAATGCTAACCACTCGCAAACCTGCAACCTCTACCATTTGGAAGAACAAGAACAGCAGGCGCATGAGAGCACCACCACCTGCAAGTTCTCCTCCAGACCACACGCCATTCCAACTTGGAAGTATATTGCCGCTCCTTCACTGTCACTGGGACAAAATCCTTAAACTCATTTCCTAATAGCACCGTGGGTGTGTTTATGCCAGAGGGACTGCAGCACCTCAACAAGATGGAGCATCACCACTTTCTCCAGGGCAATTAGGCACTGGTAGTAAATGCTGGCCTTGCCAGTGATGCCCAATTCCACCAAATGAATGCTTGTATTTTCCGGGTCTATTTTGAAGCGTAGTAAGCAGAAGACAAAAGGAATGGATTTTTCTCACACCAACATTGGGGATAAGGAGCTTTACCATGATGGGGAGTGTGGTGAATGCTTGGGGGGGTAGTTGGGGAGGGGGGATCTCAGGGGATCGATAAGCTGGGGGGGTGGGTGATGGAGGTCTGGAGGCCACCAGGCTTTAAGCAGAGGGCTCCCCTTGTCAGTAGGGGGCTTCTGGCAGTGACATTCCCCCCAACCCAAGATCCAGCTATGAGCTATGTTTATTTATGTGTTTCTCCGCTCAAGCTATCATCTGCCCAGCAGCCTATAAATTGAGGCCTGGTGGGAAAAGGCCCTTAAGTGACTATTAAGTGACCACAGAAGGATATTAATTTATTCAAGGCTGGGCTTCCTCCCCCCCTCACCTCCTCTTCCCTTAAGTTCCTGCCCGCCCCACTCTAAAAATCCCCACCTCACAGTGAGAGGGGAGCATAAAATTCTGGCCATGGTGTTTCCTAATTTAGTTCATCTCCTAGCCAGGTGAACTTCTATTGGCAGCCATTACAAAACATTTTCTTCCACCTTGCTGCATAGATGTAAATTCCAGTTGAAAATAGTTATTTTTCAAGCTTTGAGGAAGTTTCAGAAACTCTGAAACAGATACATGACCAGTTGCCATGCTTCTATCCCTATTCAAGGTCTCATGCTTGGTTCATTAGGGTTAGTGATTACTGAGCAGGGCTATTAAAATTCAAAGAAATACTCAAGTCCTACATGCAACTGACTCTGCTGGAAGATTTTTGAAGCAAGTGAAGAACTAGGATGACCACATGTCGAACCCTCCAGAAGTATAGATATTGTAGGAAAGATTTTCAAGAATAGACAATCTCATCAAGTGCCTAAGGGATAATCACCAGATCAAGGACAAGCACGCAACCAACTTCTGATTTCCCTAAAACATTTTTACACCTCTTTTACGACTCAGTGAATCAAGAACTATAAAAGTGAATTTCCACAAAGGTTCTTAATTGTATGTTGCTATCTTGGAAAGCTGTAAAACCCAGAAATCCATGCCCTTACTTCTATCCCATTGCATAAACCTTTAACTCAGTGTTTTCGCCTATCTTATATACTGTTTCTTGTGGGTCATAGAATCCCTACAGTAAAGAAGGAGGCCATTTGGCCCATCGAGTCTGCACCGACAACCATCCCACCCAGGCCCAATTCCCGTAGTCCCACATATTTACCCCGTTAATCCCTCTAATCTACACATCCTGGGACTCTAAGGGGCAATTTAGCATGGCCAATGCACCTAACTCGCACATCTTTGGACTGTGGGAGGAAATTGGAGCACCCGGAAGAAACCCACGCTGACATGGGGAGAACATGCAAACTCCACACAGACAATGATTCAAGCTGGGAATCGAATCCAGGTCTCTGTAGCTGCGACACAGCAGTGTTAACCACTGTGCCACTGTGCTGCCCTGTAGGGTTACATTTCCTTCTCCATTTTCCTGTAGTTTTTCCTGTACTGTTTTTGTGATCCCCTAGAAACCGATAACTTTAAAAAAGATAATTGCATTTTCAGTAACTGACTAGAAGGATCACACACGATTTCACATGTTAAGACTTTTACAGTATCAAATACATTCAAAACAATGTTGACTAGACACTACTTTTTTCCGGCAACCTAAACCCGAAATAACAGATATGTATACCTCATTTAACTTTTAAGGTGACCGAAATTCCCACGCCACAGTTACTCTGTGGACCTCTCATTCTCAGGGACCTGTCCAAAGCTATACTCAGCTCCAGATGTCTGGCTTCCTATTCCCTTTCCAGTCAGATAACTTGCAACCCCTGAAACTAGTTACATGGTGACAGTTAGCCTGGAGACTAATCCCTCTCATCAAAGCTCGGTGTATCTTCCATGGTCATTTAAATCCTCATGAATAGGGCCTCTTCAATCTGAGCTTGAGCTCCCACACACATTCTGAATGGTGCACAATAGAAACCAGCTGCCTCTATCTCTCTGCTCTCTCTATCTCAAATTCTTGCAGACTGACCTCTGTGTCAGGTTCAAGGGTATCTTAAGAAAAGTCCTGTAACTGATCGTACTATAGTTTCCTATGGACTTCTCCCTTCCTAAAGCAATCTTCATGGCAAAATGAATCACATAGGCCTCTTATAAAGGTAGAAGTATTAATTAGCTATCCTTCAGACCCCAACTCAATTCAATCTTGTAATTATGTGGACAGTTTAAAGTACAACCATTTAGAAAGCTTGTCATTCCTGACACCTCCCTCTTAGACTTGGAGACTAAGGGCGGAAATTTACCATCCTACCCACCATGGCAATCATAGCAGGCCGGACATGGACCATGCAAAGGTCCGTTGACCTCAGGTGGGGTTTTCCAGCTTTGGGATTAGCGCAACTGGAAAATCCCACCTTAATAGTCCACCCAAAGGCAGGACAAATGCTCTTCCCATTATCATTTTGCACCTTCTTCCCAGTAAGATAACTTGTACCTCACTGTCCCCATAGCAACCAAGGGTCCAGACTTGATGCCAAGCAGGAGTCGGAACAGGTCACATGACTGTACTCACTACTCCATTTTATCTCAAAGTAAACAGTTGTAAAACAGAACAAACTTATAAATTTCATTTTCGTAACAATTTTCTAAATCCTGTTTCTGCAAACTGTTGTGTAAGCATTCCAAGAAAAGGCAGTGCAAGGATAAAGGAATTGACAACATGTTTTTTCTGTATTTTAATTTCTCCAATTATGGCTTTTACAGAAAGCAGCTATGGTTAGATTAGAAATCTTAGCGAATCTAAAGAAATTAAGTGGGTTACTTGGAAAACTTAACACCACTAAATATGTGATGGAGAGATAAATGTGATGAGTTAAATATGTCCCAATGGAACACAGAAAAGAAGTAGAAAAGGATAAGGATTGCTAGACATTCACTGAAAGGTCCAATCAATAGGAATTATACAAAATTTGTTAAACTCCTATATCTATCTTCTGGAGATAAAATCCTACCTCAAAAGCCAATCATTCAAACCTCACATAAAGCAAATATCATTTGGAGTATTTTATGCCGTTTGTGTACCTTACATTTGTTGTGATGGGTTTCAGGAGGGGAGTCATTCTCCCTGACTGGAGAGGGAATTCACAGACATTGTAAGACACCAGAATTAATAGGAATAGATATCTTGGTACCGAAACCCGGGACCCCCTTGCAATGTGAGATTTAACAGGACTTAAAGGGAGTTGAGGAATGACTTTTTCCCACAGAGGGTGTTGTGTACATGGAATGAGCTGCCAGAACATGTGGGTACAATTACAACATTTAAAATACATTTGGACAGGTACATGGATAGGAAAGGTTTAGAGGGATTTGGATCAAATGCAGGCAAATGGGACTAGTTCAGTTTAGGAAGCCTGGTCAGGCATGGACGAGTTGGGCCGAAGAGTCTGTTTCCATGCTGGAATGTAGGGATGATGGTCATCTGTTGCGTTTTCATGACAGGAGCCTTATCACAGAGGGTATGTGCGCTGCCATCAGTCAGACGGAGTTCAATGCTCACAGATGCCATGTGAAGATAATGGGCTGCCCTCATTGGGTGTCCTCTTCATCCTGCAAGAATCTAACAGCAATGAGCATGACCCGAGCTCGTCTGCCATCTCTGGACCTCGCCAAGGCCTCATGGCCAACGTCTTGACCTTTGAGGACTTCTACAGCTTCATCCCCTTCAAGTGCCACACTCCTCCAATTCCTCCTCAGTCAGTTCCTCCCACCTCTCCTCCCGCCCCACCGTTATAGAGCCAGGTTGAGTAGGGCACAGCAGGTGGCCATGATGCGTGATACCCTTTGTGGATTGAATTGCAGGGCTCGACCAGCCTGGCTCAGGCACCGGAACCTCATCTTCAGCATTTGCCTGGTTTGTGTGTGACCAAAGTACGAGTTGCAGCATGAGCCTCGCTGTATCCTGTCTCAGCTGCACTCTGTGGCCTCTGCCTAGACGTCATCAGCCACATCTTCAGTGGGTAGCCATTGACCCCAAGGAGCCAACCCTGCAACCTCTGTGAACCCTGAAAGATAGTAAGAAGTTTAACAACACCAGGTTAAAGTCCAACAGGTTTATTTGGTAGCAAAGCCACACAAGCTTTCGGAGCTCCAAGCCCCTTCTTCAGGTGAGTCATCTTTCAGGTGAACCCTGAAAGATGTCAGGGATCTGAGAGTGGCTGAGAATGCAGGAGTTGTGCACGCCCCGGGGAAACTGTGCATACGCCTGCAGGATGCAACTCGTGTGGTTGCAGACAGCTGAACTGAAGCATTTGTAGTTCATGTAGCTGACAGCTTGATGCCACAGAGTTCTGCATGCCACATGGATGCAGCTGATGGCACTCTGCACCTGTGGAAAACCAGATATCTCTACCAATCCCATTGCTTTTTCTTCCTGTCTTGCCTGATCCCAGTCAAAATGCACAAAGTTGTGTGACCTCCCTAAGATTGCATCCAGGACTCCCTTTTTGTGCGGAGGCTTGTGAAATCCTGCAGTGGTCACCTGTGGAGCCCTCAATTAATGTGTACAAATTGAGCGCCGCATTCACTTTCAGCGATGCTGGTACTGAGTGCCCAGAAGAGCATCCACCCTAGCATCTGACACTACCAGAAGGACGTGGAAGCTTTGGAGAGAATGCAAAGAAGGTTCACCAGGATGTTGCCAGGTCTCGAGGGTGCTGGCTATGAGGAGTGGTTGAGTAAACTAGGATTGTTTTCACTGGAAAGAAGAAGGCTGAGGGGAGACCTAATAGCGATCTACAAAATTATAGTCAGAGGCTTTTTCCTAGGTTGGAAGTGTCAATTACAAGGGGACACAGGTTCAAGGTGAGAAGGGGAAAGTTTAAAGGAGATGTGTGGGCAAGTTTTTCATGCAGAAAGTGGTGGGTGCCTGGAAAGCATTGCCAGAGGAGGTGGTGGAAGCAGGCACATTAGCAACATTGATGAGGCATCTGGATGGGTACAAGAATAGGGAAGGAATAATGGAATATGGACCGAGTAAGGGCAGAAGGTTTTTTTCTTCAGTTTAGTTAGGGCATTATGATCGGCACAGGCTTGGAGGGCCAAAGGGCCTGTTTCTGTGTTGTACTTTTTTTTGTTCTTTGTTCTTATAAGCCTCTTTTTTTTTACCCTACCCTAAATCAGAGATGAGTTTTGAAATAAAAACAGAAAATGCTTGAAAAACTCACCTTGCACTGTTTAAGAGGGGGTGCAGCAGGCACAGCAAAATAGGAGGTCACTTTGGAGCTAATATCTTGGGCACAAGACAAAGGGAGTGCTAATGGTAGTACTAATAACTGAAGAAGGTGCTGATAGTGGTATAAAGGTAAGAGATTGGAATGTGTTAATAGCAGGACAAGGGTCAGCACTCTGTGATGCGCATCAATTGGACACGAGGCACGAAGCTTCGGTAAAAGAAGGCTTTTATTAACTAACAATGGAACTAACAGAACTTTAACACACTATCCCAGACTGAAGAGGTCCCGCCCGAGCAGGGGGTCTTATACCTCTCCCAGGAGGCAGAGCCCGACTGGGATGTGCCACAACGGTAACAACCACAGGTGTATCAATCCCACCCTAGCCCAACAACAACATTAGAACAACCCAACAACAACATTAGAACAATCCCACAGTGGGAACCAACGATGGTTCACCACACTCTGTGTAAGCAAAACTTGGGTGGCACAGTGGTTAGCACTGCTGCCTCACAGCGCCAGGGACCTGGATTTGATTCCCGGCTTGGGTCACTGTCTGTGTGGAGTTTGTACATTCTCCCTGTGTCTGCGTGGGTTTCCTCCGGGTGCACTGGTTTCCTCCCACAGTCTGAAAGACGTGCTGGTTAGCTGCATTGACCCGAACAGGTGCCGGAGCGTGGCGACTAGGGGAATTTCACAGTAACTTCATTGCAGTGTTAATGTAAGCGTTACTTGTGACTAATAAATAAACTTTAAACTTAAGAACAAGTGACAGATGGCCCTGCGGGGGAAGGGGTGGGGGTGGTTGGAACAAAAAAATTGATTGAGGGTCAAGACAGTGGAGAGAGTTGATGGTCTGAATTTGTTGAACTCAATGTTAAGTCAAGAAGGTTGTAAGGTGCGGAATGGGAAGATGAGGTGCTGTTCTTCCAGTTTGTCTTGGGCTTCAATGGAACATTTCAGCAGTAAGAAGTCTCACAACACCAGGTTAAAGTCCAACAGGTTTATTTGGCAGCACGAGCTTTCGCAGCACTGCCCCTTCAAATAAACCTGTTGGACTTTAACTTGGTGCTTACCAGTCCAACGCCAGCATCTCCACATCATGACATTTCAGCAGGCCATGGACGGGCATGTGGACAAGATGGTGAGTTGAAATGGCAAGTCAGGATCTTGCCATGCTTGCTGAGTGAGCAAAAGTATTTTTTGCTGTTCAAAGATAATTTGGCATAATTTAAAAAGAAATCCAAAAAAAAAATTTTTGCCGATTGTTTTCACCCAGTGGACATGTTTATTTATTAAATGTGGAAGGAACTCGCTCTCTTTTGATTTGTAGAAATCAGTTTCGGCCACGCCTTATTTTTGAACAGAAGTGGGGGGAGTTTTTGTACGATAATCCGGGCGGCTCAGTGACAAAGTTACGGTTTCAAGCCAAAACAATATCTGGTTAAAAGGGGAAAGCGAGTCTTTTTACGAAAACAGCGTTGTTCTTTGAGACACACGCAACATCTCTGGGGCGCTTTACAAGTTGTGGTTGCGCCCTGATGCTTTGCACCGATGCATTATAGCTCAAGATAACTAGTGATAATTGCTGGAGACGTGTTCAACACGTCATGACAGTTCAGACTGGCAGAGCCAATTCTGCTGTGGTTGCTTCAGCTTGGGCAACTTCCCTTCTGAATAGTGAGTGTGATCCCCGAGTGCTGGTGCGCTCAGTGGCGAGTCCACACCAAGGTGTGCCTCGCAGCTCAGAACACAGCTTCGTCCAGTTTGACTCGTTTGCCTGCCTCGGAGACGCTTCTTGCTCTGTGCAAGCGTGGGTGAGTGAACAACCTGCAGAAAAGCAGAACATTCAACCGACAGAATTCTGCTCACCAGCTTCTGTGTGAGTGTAAAAATAATGAAGGGCAGTTGAACCTGTTTAAAAAGTGGATCAGGTTGTAGTTTTAAAAAGAGAGTGGGTACAACGTTGAATGTGAATTCAGTATGATTGTACCACAGGGCCATTTCGAAATGTCAGTTTTGTTGAGGGTTGCATGTGAATTTCGAGCCGGGACATGCATCGAAGGGCCGGATTAAACATGAGAAGGAATAAAATTAGCATTGCGCGCGTCTTGCAACTGTAAAGCTTAATCGTGCATATAAAAAGGAAGTCTGAAGAATTGTGAGTCTGGTTTCCAAAATGAATATTTTCGAACAAGGGATTAAAGTTAGTTGGGCGCAAGGATTCTCCGTGCACATATTTAACAGCAGAAACTGAGCTACCTGCAATAGCTCCACTGGAACTGATATAATGAATGGCTCGGTCTAAAGTGGTATCTTGCTGTCAAACATTGCTGAATTTATTTTTCAAATTCTATACGTTTTTCCACATTCTATATGTGGATGCTGGGACAGTGAGTAAATTTAAAGAGGAGTTGGAAAGATTTTTAATTGGTAATGGGTTGAAGGGTTATGGGGAGAAGGCAAGAAAATGGGGATGAGGAGTATAGCAGCCGTGATTGACTCGATGGGCTGAATGGCCTAATTCTGCTCCTATATCTTATGAATTATATGTTTTTCCACATTCTAAATGAATTTATTTTCCACATTCTGTATGTTGGCACATTCATTGTTCAGTCCAAATTGGTTGGCACCATGTGTATGTGTGCTGTTCAAACCAGCTTGCAGAAGCGACTGATGTCATTGGGGTGGATGCAACTTTTAACCGCCGAAACACACAAAAGAAAATTCCTGAGGGAGCCTTCTGTAGGACTGAGAAGTTGGAAGCAGATGTTGACTTGTCTGCATAGATGCTGACTGATCTGTGCTGCTTTTTTAATGCTTTTTATGAAGCTCTTTAGTGTTTGTGGTTTCTCTTTCTCAATGTAAGTATTGGCGCGGTTAGCTGAGATGATCAGTGTGTCACTCAAAGTAATGGCAACAGAGCCAGTTCAATTCCTGCTCCCGCTGAGGTAGACTTGGGACCTGCCTCCTTGCCCTGCCCAAGGGTGGGAAACAATGGTAAACTAGCACTGACAAAAAAACTGCCAACCAGATGGCTCTGAATGAAACAAGAGCAGACAATGAGACAAGGACCCGTCTTCAGACAGAACACAGATACTATGTAACTGAGCATCTTAACGGTCATTCTCATATGGGGAGGACATTTACAGAGTCAGACCTGATCAGGTATCACCTACTCTCGGTTATTTATTAATTAATTTGTTTATTTATGAACCTCTCATTAACTGGTCCTTGTTTAAATAATAGAAAATGAACATACAAAATAAGAGTAGGCCACTCGGCCCATCAAATCTGCTCTGCCATTCAGTAAGATCATGGCTGGTCTGATTGTAACCTCAACCCCAGATTGCTGCCGACCACCAATAACGTTTCACCCCCGTGTTAATCAAGAATCTATCTAGCTCAAACTTAAAAATCATAGAATCATAAAATATTCAAAGATTCTGCTTCCACTGCCTTTTGAGGAAGAGAGTTTCAGAGACTCACAACCCTCTGAGAGGAAAATTCTCCTCATCTCTGACTCCAATGTAAATCATTCACTTTATCAGCCCAGATCTATATTTCATCCAATACATTTTTGGAAATAATTGGAATAGAGATTTCTCTTCTATGATTTACATTTACAACCAGCTTCCCATCCATACACTTCCCACTGCCTCGGAAAAGCAGCCAGCATAATTAAGGACCCCACGCACCTCGGACATTCTCTCTTCCACCTTCTTCCGTTGGGAAAAAGATACGAAAGTCTGAGGTCACCTACCAACTGACTCAAAAACAGCTTCTTCCCTGCAGTCATCAGACTTTTGAATGGACCTATCTTGCATTAAGTTGATCTTTCTCTGCACTGTAACACTGCAATCTGCACTCTCTCACTTCCTTCTCTAGGAACGGTATGCTTTGTCTGTATAGCGTGCAAGAAACAATACTTTTCACTGTATGCTAATACATGTGACAATAATAAGTCAAATCAAATCAAAATTTGAGATGGTTTTCCCCCATAGAAACATTCAGCTCCTTTTGCTAACATGTACTTCACACAAGAGTTATGCACTTTCTGGAGATCCATATCTTTTTAAGTGTCTCTTTTAACTGACACATGTCTGTATGGTGAATTAGAACACTGCCTGGAAAATAGAATCTTAAATAATAGATATTTAAAAGTTAATTGCATTCTCATCATTGTGTTCTGAAAGCCTAACCTTTACCCCCAGAATCACTACGCCACTACTTATTTCCAGTGTGGAGAACACATTTATCTATTTTCTGTGTGGGATTGAGAGGGGCACTATTTTATCGCTGGCTGCAGCTGTCATTGCATGGTTTGAGGAGGCAGAGCAAGCTATGGTCCTGAAATTCTGCCTTTAATGTCAGTCTGAAATTCCTCTGCTTGCTGTTTTAACAGTCAAGAACCATTTTATCTGAAATAGATTGGTGTCTCTGCTCAAAGAGTGGGGAGAGAAATTTCAGACCAACACAAGGTTCGTACTTGGGGCAGACATCGCATCAGGTCGAAAGGAAGTGAGTTAACACACACCATTGTCCATATCTTCTCTGGGAATGGTGAGGGAGATTCTTTAGAGTTTTAGGTTTCCCCTTGTTGGATCTGGGTTCTTCTCTTTAATGCTGCTATTATGGGAGTGGGTGGTGCTGGTGGGGAGTGTCTAGCCATCAAGAACGAGGGGTGGGTGTGATGGACAAGCTTGTCTTTTGCCCCCGGTTATTTTAAATGCCTGATGATTAAATTGAAAGGCAATCAAGTTGCAAGTGGTGGTACGGTGGCACAGTGGTTAGCATTGCTGCTTCACAGCTCTGGGGACCTGGGTTTGATTCTGCCTTTGGATAAGATGCTCATTCGGAGAGTTAGCGCAGATCCGATGGGCCAACTTATTTATTTAATTTATTATTAGTCACAAGTAAGGCTTACATTAACACTGCAATGAAGTCACTGTGAAATTTCCCTAGTCGCCACGCTCTAGCGCCTGTTCGGGTCAATGCACCTAACCAGCGCGTCTTTCAGACTGTGGGAGGAAACCGGAGCACCCGGAGGAAACCCATGCAGTCATGGGGAGAATGTGCAAACTCCACGCAGACAGTGACCCAAGCTGGGAATCGAACCCGGGTCCCTGGCGCTGTGAGGCAGCAGTGCTAACCACTATGCTATCGTGCCTTCTTTGCACTGCAGGGATTCTGTGGTTCTTGAATGAAGTGATCACATTCAATCAGGCAACAGAAGACAGCAGGGGCCATACTAAACACACAAGAGGATTATTACATCCACATTGAAACCACTGGCTTTAAATTTATTGTATTCCTAAATTTTCATGATCACTTTTTCTCACCTTGTAATCATTTTGTCTCCCTCCGTCCTCTGGCTAATGGAGCGGTGAGTAAGTGAATCATTAGCCACATTCATTGCACAGCTGGGACGATCACTGTGACAAATATGTACAAAACATTACTGAAAGGGTGGCAGACACCTGCGAACAGGAAAACCAAATAGTTCAATTCAAACCACACTGCATCATTTAACATTGGGAAGCATGGTGGGTAGATGGAGATGCAGACTAATGATGACTTAACAGAATTACAAAGCTGACTCAAGTGGCTGAATAGCCTACTCCTCTTCCTGTGTTCCTGGCTCTGATTTGTGCTATAAAATTCTGAGAAATATTTGTCAACATAACCCCAGGTTTACTTGTAGAAATGATTATATACATTTACAAAGGCTGCAAGGAGTAAGTGAGATTGCGAAGACGAAGTGATGTTACAGTGAGCGTCACAGACAACAGTGATCTTCACTGTCACTGGATCAAATTCCTGGAACTCAGAATCATAGAATCCCTACAGTGCAGAAGGAGGCCATTCGGCCCATTGAGTCTGCACCGACCACAATCGCACCCAGGCCCTATTCCTGCAATCCCACATATTTACCCTGCTAATCCCCGTGACGCTAAGGGACAATTTAGCATGGCCAATCCACCTAATCTGCACATCTTTGGATTGTGGGAAGAAACCACACCACCCGGAGGAAACCCATGCAGACACGAGGAGAACGTGCAAACTCCACACAGTGACCCGAGGCTGGAATCGAACCTGGGTCCCTTGTGCTGTGAGGCAGCAGAGTTAACCACGACGTCACAGTGCCGTCCTGCGTTACAGCACTGTGTGTATCCCTACACCACATGGACTCCAGTGGTTCAGGAGGGCAGCGCACCACCACCTTCTCAAGAGCAATTAGAGATAGGCAATAAATGCTGGTCTAGCCAGCAATGCCCACACCCAGAGAAAGAATAAATTAAAAAAATATATAGGTTGGAGTTTGAACAGAGTTGTATAGAAAGCTCCACCTTTCTTGTCAGTAAGAAACAAATGCACAACATTTGGCCGGGCACATTGATTACTTTCAACAATAATACTACGAGTTAATAATCATAGGATCATAGAATGACATAAAACAAGTGAGGACCACTTGATCCATTGTGCCTGTGTTCGCTCTTTGAAACAGTGAATAATATATGCTATCTTTAGAGATGAAACAGTAAGAAATACATGTTGGAGTTACACATAGACTGAAACTTTCACAACTGCTATAAGGCTGGTGAGTTTCATATCAGTTGTCAGCCCCCAGGTTGTGGAAGTGCAGCAATTCTACAAGGCCAGCTGGCTGTTATCCATCAGTTACTAGATTTTTGTCACATTAGATTATTTCTGTTGTTACACATGCCAATAAACACAGTAAGAGGTCGGTTTTCTTTTGCATAGTTGACACAGGTGATCATGTGGATGGAATGATGAGTAAGTTTGCAGATGACACCAAAATTGGTAGGATGGTTAATAGTGAAGAAGAAGAAAGTCATAGGTTACAAGAAGATATAAATGAGTTGATCAGATGGGCAGAGAAGTGGCCTGATAACTGTGAGGTGATGCACTTTGGAAGAAATAACAAGACAAAGGAGTATTTAATGAATGACAAGACATCAGGAAGCTCAGAGGAACAGATGGATCTTGAGGTACTTATTCACAGATCACTGAAGTAGGCAGAGCAGGTGAATAGGATAGTTAAGAGGGCATATGGAACACTTGCTTTTATCAGTCAAGGCGTAGAGTATAAGAGCACGGAGGTAGTGTTGGAGCTGTAAAGAACGTTGGTTAAGCCACAGCTGGAATACTGTGTTCCATTCTGTTTCCCCTCGCTATAGGAAGGATGTGATTGTACTAGAAGGGGTACAGAGGAGATTTACCAGGATGTTGTCTGGGATGGAGCATTTGAGCTATAAGGAGAGACGAGATAAGCTTGGATTGTTTCCTCTAGTGCAGAGAAGGCTCGGGGGGACATGATTGTAATGTATAAGATTATTAGGGGCATGGACAGGGTGAATGGGAAGCAGCTGTTCCCCTTGGTTCAGGGGTCAATCATGAGGGTGAATACTTTTAGGGTGAGGGACAGGGATTCAGAGGGGATGTGAGAGAAAAAACTTACTCGGAGGGTGATGGGAATCTGGAATGCACTGCCTGGGAAAGTAGTGGAGGCCACCTTTACAACCTTTAAAAAGTATTTGGATGAGCACTTGAAACATCTTAACATTCAAGGATATGGGACGAGTGCTGAAAAATGGGATTAACATGACTTTAGTAGTAGTTATTGTTGGTGCAGACTGAATGGGCTGAAGGACCTTTTTCGCACTGTACAACTCTATGACAACCTTTTGGAAATTAGGCCAAGGGATCTGAGAAGTGCGTCAATATTAGAAGATAGTCCTGGCGGCTCACATTAGTGTTTGCCTCGGAACCACCAAATAGAAAAGTTTGAAAACCACAGCTTTAGTTTGATGAGTTGCTATTATTATTGGCTTGTCTTTAATAAAGTGGATAACGGACAAAATGTGGCAGTGCGAAGGTTAAGATTTGAAAGTGGCACATCTGTTTCTTATCAAATACTTTCATGATCTCATTTGAGGTGGGGCGGCACGGTAGCACGGTGGTTAGCACTGCTGCCTCACAGCGCCAGGGACCTGAGTTCGATTCCTGGCTTGGGTCACTGTCTGCATTGAGTTTGTATGTTCTCCCTGTGTCTGCGTGGGTTTCCTCTGGGTGCTCTGGTTTCCTCCCACAGTCCAAAGGTGAGCTGGTTAGGTGGATTGGCCATGCTAAATTGCCTCAGTGTCAGAGCGACTAGCTAGGGTAAATACATGGGGTTATGGGGATAGGGCATGGGTGGGATTGGGGTCAGTGCAGACTCAATGGGCCAAATGGCCTCCTTCAGCACTGTAGGGATTCTATGAATACTTTATGTCCCATCGTTTAGCTGATATCTAATATGGGAAGAACTTCCACTGATATAATTGTCTTCCACATCCACATTATCTCCTAAAGTGCTTTACAGCTAATTAAATACATTAGGAGTGCAATCATCATTGTTCTGTAGACACATGCAGCAGCCATTTATTACATAATGAGGGCCAGCAGCCAACAAATTAGATAAACATAAAATAAAACAGAAAATCCTGGATAGATTCAGCAGATATACCAGCATCTGTGAAGAGCGAAACAGAGCTGATGGCTGAAATGTTACAGCTCCTTAGAGGGCAGGCTGGGCAGTGGCATGGGAAGTCGGTGAATGGTCTTTTCACTGCTACATTGTCTTGCCAGAGATGGGAAAAGGGGCAGGCAACCTGGCCACCTGGTGCCCAGCTGAGCCACTGACGTCACCAATTAGGGGCATTTGGTCAGTGACAGGTACCACATGGAGATAATGCCAGGTAAACCCTGGTAAAGTAAAGTAAAAGTAAAGTTTATCTATTAGTCACAAGTAGGTTTACATTAACACTACAATGAGTTACTGTGAAAATCCCCTAGTCGCCACACTCCAGTACCTGTTCGGGTTCACTCAGGAATAATTTAACCTGGCCAATCCACCTAACCAGCATATCTTTTGGACTGTGGGAGGAAACCGGAGCACCCGGAGGAAACCCACGCAGACACGGGGAGAACGTGCAGACTCCGCACAGACAGTGACCCAAGCCGGGAATCGAACCCAGATCCCTGGCGCTGTGAGGCAGCAGTGCTAACCAGAGTGCCACCCACCCACATAACCTCCCTGTTTGTTCCAGGTGGGCACTCTGGACCACAGAGGAGCTTTCCTGGCAATGGCTACCCCCTCACCATGGCCACCACCTTCCCTCAGTGAACTAACCTGCTGAAGCCTGGCTGATAAGCCCTGGTGCCTCCAGGCTCCAGGTGGCCACTATTAGTGTTGGCACTGGTGAGGGGACTGAGCTGCTGGCCTTCTGATCTGGCTCTTGTGGGTGGACAGCCATCCTTCCTTGGACAGTCGCGCCCGTTGGCACTGCTCTTGGCCCAGTGGCAGGACTCTTGCCACCTCGAAAAATCTTCAACTGGTCTTTGAGGCCTGTTTCTGACCAAGGGTCACAGATCTGAAATGTCGACATTGTTTCTTTTTTCACAGTTGCTGTCGGAATTGCTAAGTATTTCCAGCATTTTATTTCAAATTTCCAGCAGCTGCCATACTTCACTTTTGTAAATGTTCTAAACAACCAGTTAATCCATTTTCAGTCGCGTTGCTTGAGAGGTGAGTGTTGGCTGTTGGCCAGGTTACTGGGAAAACTGACCTGCTCTACTTTCAGTAGTTCTGTACTATCTTTCACATTCATGCCTTAACTTAGCATCTCAGCTGAAACGTGCCATCTCCAAAAATACGACACTACCTTCAGCGCTGCATCCTGTGCCAGCCTCGATTGGGTCACTGTTGCAAAACAGTTGCAGTGTGCTATTTTCGGAGTGCAGGGGCTGTTATGTTAGCAAATGCAGCAACCTTTCTGAAGCAGTACCGTTCCACACATAACCACGAGAGAAACCTCTAGTTAGTCAGCATAGAAACATAGAAGATAGGAGCAGGAGGAGGCCATTTGGCCCTTCGAGCCTGCTCCACCATTCATTATGATCATGGCTGATCATCCAACTCAATAGCCTAATCCTGCTTTCTCCCCATAATCTTTGATCCCATTCGCCCCAAGTGCTATATCCAGCTGCCTCTTGAATACATTCAATGTTTTGGCATCACCACTCTTTGAGTGAAGAAATGTCTCCTCACCTCCGTCCTAAATGGTCTACCCTGAATCCTCAGACTGTGACCCCTGGTTCTGGACTCCCCCACCATCAGGAATATCCTCCCTGCATCTACCCTATTTAGTCCTGTTCAAATTTTATAAGTCTCAATGAGATCCCTCCTCATTCATCTGACTCCAGCGAAAACCTAGTCAATTTCTCTTCATATATCAGTCCCTCCATCCCCGGAATCAGCCTGGTAAACCTTTGCTGCACTCCCTCGAGAGTCAGAACATCCTTCCTCAGAAAAGGAGACCAAAACTGCACACAATACTCTAGGTGTGGCCTCACCAAGGCCCTGTATAGTTGTAACAACAAATCCCTGCTCCTGGACTCAAAATCTCTCGCAATGAAGGCCAACACGCCATTTGTCTTCCTTCCAGCCTGCTGCACCTTCAGCGACTGGTGCACAAGGACACCCAGGTCCTGTTACACACACCCCTCTCCCAATTTACAGCCATTCAGGTAGTAATCTGCCTTCTTGTTTTTGCTTCCAAAGTGAATAACCTCACATTTATCCAAATTATACTGGATCTGCCATTGATTAGCCCACTCACCTAGCCTGTCCAGATCATTCTGAAGGATCTCTGCATCCTCATCACCATTCACCCTCCCACCCAACTTGGTATCATCTGCAAACTTTGAGATGTTACATTTTGTTCCCTCATCCAAATCACTAATATATCTATTGTGAATATATTGGGGTCCCAGCACTGATCCCTGTGGCACCCCATTAGTTACTGCCTGCCAATTTGAAAAGCACCCATTAATTCCTACTTTTTGTTTCCTCTCTGCCAATCAGTTTTCTATCCTTCTCAATACATTTCCTCCAATCCCATGCACTTTAATCTTGCATCTGCTGATGGATTTGCCCTTCTCGTTTTAACAGTCAGAGTCAAACCAAAATTGTTTCTTTTGGGGATTGACAGGTGATGTACCACAGGAGTTTGTAATTCCCGTCAAAAGATCTCACTTTTGACCGTTGCTTTGTGCGGAGTTAACTAAAGGATTGTCTCAATAAATAGCCTCAGTACTCCTGAATTCCGTCTCCTTTTGCTACTTAACTATTCCCTTAGATATAACTTACATTCGCTTTCCTCCATATGCTGAGGCTATATAGTAAGCTAGTATTCACTAGCAGCGCTGTGAGATATGTCTGATCAGAGATATTAGAATCAGTCTCTGGCATAAGTCAGCTATAGAGTGGGGGAGAAAGTTGGCTTGTTGGAAGTTGATATACTGACCTGTAATATATGTGTGTGAGGTTGTGACAATTTCCTCACAAAAATGAAATTCACCCCTTGTGAGTTATATAGATCCTTCACAGTTGTGGTCAAATCCAGAACGTGATGGTAATAAGTGGGTTGGTTAACTCGGGGCGGCATGATGACACAGTGGTTAGCACTGCTGCCTCACAGCGCCAGGGACCTGGGTTCAATTCTCGGCTTGGGTCATTGTCTGTGTAGAGTTTGCACGTTGTCCTCATGTCTGTGTGGATTTCCTCCGGGTGCTCCAGTTTCCTCCCACAGTCTGAAAGATGTGCTGGTTAGGTGCATAGACCTAAACAGGTGTCGGAATGTGGCAACTCGGGGAATTTCACAGTAACTTCATTGCAGTGTTAATGTAAGCTTGACTTATAGTAATAAATAAACTTTACCTTGCTTTTTGCATTGTTTGCTTTTTCAGCATTGTGCTAGCCCCCATCATTCACATTCCTGATACCAAACCTCTTCCATCGGTCAGAGCCAAGGTGCAGGTTTCCTTGTCGTTGGTCAGAGTTTCCTGTGGCTGGCAAGTGCCTAACCATCCTTGTAGGTAAGATACATATTCCTGTTTTTCCATTTTCTGCTGGTGCTTGAATTAACCCTGCGCCTAAAAATTAAACCCTGGAGTAGATGCAGTGCAAACTCACCAGAATGACATTGGAAAAGTAAGGATGGGACAAATTGCGTAGATTTGCCTTGTGTTCCCTTGAGAATGGAAGATTAAGGGGTGAGCTTAAATGGCACAGAAGAGGAGTTGAGGCCGGCAGAAATCAGAGATGATAGTATTCTATGACGGGGAAGGTCTAAAGGGCCCAGTGGCCTACTCCTGCTTTTATTTCTTGTGTTGTGTTCTTGTCTTGTGTGTTCTTGTGTTGTGTGTTCTTGTGAGCTAATTGAAGTGTTTAAGATGAATGATGGATTTGATAGGGCAAACTGTCTACTCTGGAAATCCAGATCTGGAGGTGCAACCATGCAATTTGAACTGGGCCACAGCAGAAGTGATCTGAAAAAGCATAACTTCACACAAAAGCTAGTGGAGATCTGGGATCCTCTCCCCCAAAAAGATGCTTAATTGAAAATTTCAGAGTTGAGATTGATCACATTCGTTTTGTTATATTAAAGGATTTGGAACTAATGCAGATTGATGGAATAGAAATAGATAATTTCCATTCTAATTGAATTGCAGAACAGACTTGAAGGATTAAATGACCTACTCCTGTTCCTCAATGTAGAAAAACATCCCTATCGACTCTGAGAGCCTCACTGCCATTTTATGCTCTAACGATCATTGACTGGCATAATGTGGGATTCTGCCCTCAATCGGGAGGATATCTCACCTTGGACAGCTGCCGAGCTATCAGATTGGCTGACAGCTCTCCAGTCCCTCCAGCAACAGCGCTGCAGTGGCTGGAAGAGACGCTGCACAGAGCTGCCAAGGTCCCAGGAACTGGAGGGGCAGGTAAGTGTCATGGGTTTGCTCCAGGGATGGGGAAGGCCTCGAGGGGGGGGGGGGGGGGGGGGGTGGAGGCGGTTGTGATGGGTGTGAAGGAGCATAAAAGTCTGGTCATTGGATCCTATTTCTGTCTGATTCTGCAAATAGACAGCATAAAACATCAGATGAGTAGAGCACTTCCAGCCTCACAATGCAGCTGGGTCATCTCATGCCGACAACTAATTCTTCAATAGTCTGAAGAAAAGCTGTCGCCACCCCCCCCTCCCGCCCCCCCCCCCCCTCACCCACCCCCCCATCCCTGCCCCCACCTGCCCCCCCGAATTATACCAGAAATGTAATATGTCATTAACTTTCAACTTTCAGACTATTTGAATAATTGGTCACTGCCCCTCGCCAGGGACATAATCAGATTTATGCCCTGAGAACCCCATTTACATTAATTTTATTACAGTTGAATATGATTAACCACCCCCTCCACCTTCTTTTCAAACCTCGCCAACATCTGGTCGCCTCATTACAGGAAGGATGTGGAAAAGATTGAAAGGGCGCAGAGGCGATTTACAAGGATGTTGCCTGGATTGAGTGGCATGCCTTATGAGGATAGGCTGAGGGAGCTCGGTCTTTTCTCCTTGGAGAGACGTAGGATGAGAGGAGACCTAATAGAGGTATATAAGATGTTGAGAGGTATAGATCGGGTGGACTCTCAGAGGCTTTTTCCCAGGGTGGAAATGGCTGCTGCGAGAGGACACAGGTTTAAGGTGCTGGGGGGTAGGTACAGGGGAAATGTTAGGGGGAAGTTTTTCACACAGAGGGTGGTGGGCGAGTGGAATCGGCTGCCGTCAGTGATGGTGGAGGCAAACTCAATAGGGTCTTTTAAGAGACTCCTGGATGAGTACATGGGACTTAATAGGATGGAGGGTTATAGGTAGGCCTAGAAGGTTGGGATATGTTAGGCACAATTTGTGGGGCCGAAGGGCCTGTTTTGTGCTGTAGTTTTTCTATGTTTCTATCAGCAAAGTTTACAACAAGTTCACCCAGAAGTGAACCTTTCATGGGGACCCTCAAGTATCTACGAGATGTGTATAGCCCTGGGGAATAGAGACATAGCCAGACAGTGCCAAACTGGCAGTGCCAGAGGCAGACCCCCTAGGGGACATGTGTATGTAGTGGAGAGGGAGAGCGCATTCAATGAAGGCGGGGAGGAAATGCTAGTGATGACTGTAGGGGTGGATGGGCAGGAGGACAGAGAGAGATGCCGGCATTGATGGGGGTGGAGCTGGAGAGCAATGCTGGTGTTGATCAGAGAGATAGGGGAGAGAGCTGCCGGCGATGACAATTTGGGGAACTGCGCGGGAGCTCCTAATACATAGAAACATAGAAACCAGAAGCAAGAAGCAGGAGTAGGCCATTCGGCCCTTTTAGCCTGCTCCATCGTTCATTATGATCATGGCTGATCAACAAATTCAATATCCTGATCCCTCTTTCTCCCCTTGTACCTTGATCCCTTTAGCCCCAAGAGCTTTTTCTAATTTCTTCTTGAAATCACACAAGGTTTTGGCCTCAAACACAATGTTTTGGCTTCTGTGATGTGGTCGGGGGGCTGGTTACTTTTAGCTCTTATCAAGGAGTCCGATCTCTGTGGAGCTACCTTTATTGGCATGTTTGGGCTCCTTCCCTCAAAATGATGACATGAAACACCTGTTCCTTTTTGACAAAGTGTCATAAGATCTGGAGAGAAACGTCAGTTTTCAGTCAGAACCTGACAATGTGCTATATTTTGGTAAGATTCCACCCAGTATTTATATGGCTGGTCCAATTCAGTTTCTGGTCAATGGTAACCTCTCAGGATGTAATGCCACTGAATGTCAAGATGGTTGTGCCAGTCCTGTGCTGCCCAGTATCATTACGCTCTTGTGGTGGGCACAACTCTACATCTGCCTCTGTCTTTGACCCACTGGATCTTGTGAAATCAGTTCCCCCAGTTTGATACGGTAGCGCAGTGGTTATATTACTGGACTAGTAACCCAGAAGCATTGACAAATCATTTGGAGGTATCAAGTCAAAACACACCACGGCAGATGGAGAATTCACATTGAATTAAAAGCCTGCATCCAAATTGGTGATTATGAAATCACTGCCTAGTCATATTTCACTCCTGTCTTTAAGGAAGGAAATCGTTCCTAACCCAGTCTGGGCTGCACGTGACTTCAAATCCACAGCAATGTTTTCTCTGAACTGAGCTGGCAGGATTACATTGTATTCAAGAATGTGGCCCTCCACCACTTTCTCAAGAGCATATAACGATGGGAAAAAAATGTTGATGTGGAGATGCCGGCGTTGGACTGGGGTAAGCACAGTAAGAAGTCTCACAACACCAGGTTAAAGTCCAACAGGTTTATTTGGTAGCAAATACCATAAGCTTTCGGAGCTTGCTGCTCCTTCGTCAGATGGAGTGGTCTCTTTTATCAGTAACCCCCACAGCTCTCCCCTGGTCTTGCATAATCTCACCAGCTGTTCTGTCTGGAGACAATACACATCTCTTTAACCTGTGTTTAATGTTCCCTCCAACCACATTATCTGTACCTTTTAAGACCTGGCTGGCTGTAGAGATTTGCATTCTAATTAGTATTCTGTAACTTGATTTCTGTGTCTGTGCACTGTTGGAGAACAGAGACCACTCCATCTGATGAAGGAGCAGCAAGCTCCGAAAGCTTATGGTATTTGCTACCAAATAAACCTGTTGGACTTTAACCTGGTGTTGTGAGACTTCTTACTCAAAAAATGTTGGCCATGCCAGCAATATCAGCATTCTGCGAATGAATAAAAAAACTGTCTTTACCAGAAAAATGTGTTAATGCTGAGAGATTTGATTGCTGGAACCTTGGCAGCCGGCTGTGTTACACTGGCTGTTGACCATCCTGCCATGCCTTCTTTCATGGAATGCCACTCCAAACATGATTCCCTTCTCAATTAGGTGGCAGCAGGCAATGACTTATTGTAGTTGCACTATTGAATTCATTGTCTCAGTTTCTTTTGGGAGTTGAAGCCTCAATGTGTGCTAATCCTCTGCTGAAGTGTGAAATTACACCTCTGGTTGCAGATAAGGACTTTGGTGCACCTATGGATGGGTACAGAGGCTGCTGGTGCAGCCAGACCCTGCTTGATTCTCAAACAACATCAAAAGCCAGCTGGTCACAGCACGATTGCCCTCTTCTCCTTCCCTCAAAATGCTGAGATGCTGGTGGCCGAGGGGCCACCATTGGGAAAGAAAGGCCACAGAGCAATTTAACCTGGGCTCCAGAAACCAGAATCAGCAGACAAAGGAAAGAAAGCCTTGTAGAAGTGGATTGGCCTTAAAATAGGAATTTAATCTTTTCACTTTGCCCTTTGTAACTTCTGCCTGCAGCTGACCCCCTGACCCTGAATTTCCATTATATATGGGCCTGATTTAGGACTGCCGACACTGATTAGACTCATTCCTACAGCATGGCATCCCACCTCCAATCACCTTGCTACCACATTGTTGCCTTTGGTTACCTGAGCATCCAATCCTCGTCTTGTACAGCCACCTCACCGCAACTATAAAGCAAGCATACAATTCATTTCCTGGCTCTTGGTTGTGTCAGTTTTCTGGAGATTGTGATCTCGTGCCGTACCAGCAGCAAAAAAAGATGGAGCAGACATCGTTACATCAGGCATGAATTTGAATTGTTTCCATTGGCATTTTCCCGCAGCCACCTCTAATCCCACCGGAAACACACGTCTGATACATTCCGACATTACAGCTCTGCCATGGTCAATAAACAGGCTGATTGGAGTTGGAGACTGGCTATGCTGTTCCGAGCGTTTCATTGTATAGAAATCCAGTCGAGGGCTCCCTTGCTTGTTTCCATGCTATTGGATCCTTCCCAGTCACTGCACAAGTCTGCCTCAAGGGAGTGATAACTGCTTTGTTTGTAAAAGACAATGCAATCATTACTACTAGCCTTGTGGAGGAGCAGCATTAACTGGACAGGGCACATGACCTTCTCTGGCTGGGTGGCTTCTTTCGAGTTCAAAGGCTTGCACTTGACACCCAGATCAAAACTGAGAGTTATCAAGACCTTTCTGAAGAAGGTGAGTTTGCATTTGGATAATATTAGGGTGTTATCTAATGACAAAGCTATTACTACAGAATGAGAAATAGGAAGTAACGGTGACAGCACAGGAGGAGGCAGGCTTTCTGCTAAAACAATGCACAGGTCCCATTCTCAGGGCGGCACGGTGGCACGATGGTTGGCACTGCTGCCTGACAGCGCCAGGGATCCATGTTCGATTCCTGGCTTGGGTCACTGCCTGTGTGGAGTTTGCACATTCTCCCCATGTATGCGTAGGTTCCTTCCGGGTGTTCCGGTTTCCTCCCACTGTCCGAAAGACGAGCTGGTTAGATGCAATGGCCATGCTAAATTCTCCCTCAGTGTACCTGAACCGATGCCAGAGTATGGCGACTAGGGGATTTTCATGATAACTTCATTACAGTGTTAATGTAAGCCTACTTGTGACACTAATAAATAAACTTTAAACTTTCCTGTCCTCTCCTGTAACCTCGCATTCGTCCTCTCTTCACCTGCATATCTTCCAATTCTCTTTTGAAAACCTCAGTTGAATCTGATTTCACTATAATCTCAGGCAGTATTCTAGAATATTATGACTCGTGTAAAGATTTTTTCCTCGAGTGCCTTTGGTTCTTTAGGCAAGTAACTTAAATCTATATCCTCTGGTCTTAGGGCCTTCAGCCAATGGGAAAAGTTTCTACTCTGTGCTCGGTGAGGGCACGGTCTAATTATTGGCTGTTGCCACTTGTTGTCCAGGTGCAACAAGTTATCGTGTCCTAAACCTACCCTTCACACACTATGATGCCTCATTCTGCTGTCATCACTGACATTGAAGTATTGCTTCAATATACTGGTTCACACCTTATACATTTCTACAAGATTCCTCCTCATTTAGTGCCTTTCAAGAACAAGGCCTCCCAAACTTGCTCTCACTGCTCATGCTGTGTGTAAGATGGTTGTGCAGTTCCCTAAATTTAAATCGCAGAATGCAGAAGTAGTTAGAATTAGAAAGATTGGGGAAAAATAGACATATTACGGGAAAATAGTGAATAATCTCAGAAATGACAAAAAAGGCGGCATCAGAGATAGCATCAGAAATAGTGCCAAAAATATTACCAAAATAGCATCAAAATGATACTAGAAATACCTTCTTGAAGATAGTTTTGCACAAGAGGCTACTATAGAATCCCTATAGTGCAGAAGAAGGCCATTTGGCCCATTGAATCTGCATTGAAAGAGCATCTTACCCAGGTTCCCCCCATCCCCATAACCCTGTGCATTTACCATGGCTAGCCCACCTAGCCTACACATCTTTTGACACTAAGGGACAATTTCTTTTAGCTTGGCCAATCCACCTAACTTGCACATCCTTGGACTTTGGGAGGAAAGCAGAGCACTCGGAGGAAACCCACACAGACATGGGGAGAATGTGCAAACTCCACACAGACAGTGACCCAAGGCTGGAATCAAACCTGGGTCCCTGGTGCTGTGATGCAGCAGCGCTAACCACTGTGCTACCGTGCATAGTGCTGACGGATATCGAGATCAAGCATCACGCACATTGCCCGATATGAATCAAGAGGAAAAGGAGTCCTTTTCCTCAAAACTGTAAGCAGTATTAATTTCGCAAGAATTCAATTTTAATATGGGCTGATTTGTGGTAGAGATTTAGTCAAATGGAAATTATGATTCACTTCATTCAAAGGGTAAAATATAAAAAGAACTGTATGGCAGTTCTATAAGAAGAAAGTAGGGGGTTGGATGTAGAAAGACCAGATTGCAATCTACGAGAATCAGGATGAAGTTCAACCTCTGCAGGAACATTTTGCCAGGCTTTGCTCTTTGGGTTTCAAAGTAAAGTTTGCTATCAGGTGACAACAGTTTATCTAATTTCACACAACTTCATTGCAATGTTAATGTAAGCCTTGTGACTAATAAATAATGAATAAAACTTAACTTTATCTTTAATTGGAATCTGTGTCAGCAACCTTGCTTGAATGTTGCAATTGGCAGATGCAGACTTCTCATCTTGCACTGGGATTTGAATGTTGGAAAGTAAGTAAATAGATGGTGTCATAATTCTAACGTACATTTAGCTGGTGGTAACTGTGCTTCCACCAAATATGAGTCTGATCCTTCTACATTCCCTCAGTGTGATGGATCACAGCATTTCCACATGTTTGCCCAGAAAATTTAAGACTGAACTTTCACTCATGGTAATTCTTTACCAATTCTCCAGAATGTTAATATGAGGAAAGCGCCAGAAATGTAGAGCTGAATATTTACCAGCTCCCAGGAGGTCGTCTAGGAGGCGGGTCAGCCAGTAAAAATTAAGGGATCCCAAGGAGGTCTGACAGCCAAATCACACCTGAAAAAGCCCTTTGGAGCCACTTTATGGTACCAATGACAGGGCAGTTTCATGCCACTTGGGGAGGCTGTCAGTTCACGGTGGCACAGTGGTTAGCACTGCTGCCTCACAGAGCCAGGGACCCAGGTTCAATTCCTGACTTGGGTCACTGTGCGGATCTGCAAGTTCTCCCCGTGACTGCATGGGTTTCCTCCGGGTGCTCCAGTTTCTTCCCACAGTCTTGAAAGACGTGCTGGTTAGGTGCATTGGCCATGCTAAATTCTCCCTTAGGGTACCCAAGCAGGTGCTGGATTTTCACTGTAACTTCATTGCAGTGTTAATGTAAGCCTATTTGTGACACTAATCAAATAAACGTTAAATTAAAAACTTTACCAGTGCCAGCTTGGAGGAAGGTCTTTTGGATCAAAGAAGGGGTTGGGGAAGAAAGCAGAACCAATGGCCCCAATGGCCTCTTGGCTTGGGGTTTCCCCTCCGCCCTTTGAATTTTTACATTTCACTCTGTGATCCCGAGTGCCCTGCAATCCTTAGCAGCAGCTGGCACCTCTGCTGGTGCTTGGCTTCAGAGGTACCAGCCCTGTGATTGGCTTGGCAGCATCAGGAGCCTGCATGCTGTCCTTAATTGGATGGCTGACTTAACAGGCAGTCAATTAGGAACTTGCTTGTTCCAGAACTGC
Source organism: Mustelus asterias (assembly GCF_964213995.1). NCBI lineage: Eukaryota > Metazoa > Chordata > Chondrichthyes > Carcharhiniformes > Triakidae > Mustelus > Mustelus asterias. The sequence continues at coordinate 126,548,809 of NC_135804.1, forward strand.
TCCGTGGGTCCTGCTGCCAGCAAGGCTGGATTTGGGATCAGCTTTTGACCCCAACATCGGGATTCCCAAAATTCAGCCCATAGTTATGGGAACTGTGATATCTTTGCCTTCCAGATCCTGGCAAATCTCTGCCTCACCCCGGCCTGACTTTCGCCTTGATGACATGTGTATCTAACTGGTCATATGCTGAAGCATCACATGTTTCGGTTGCTTTAAATCACCCGTTGGCTTTCAGCTATTTATTTGGCTTTTAACCTTAAATCTAACTCCTAAATTTATGGAAATCACCAAGGTTCCTGATGGTCACTCAGCCTCAAGCCACTTGTCTGGATTAGTTAAAAGCAACTGTTTGGAAGACTGGTGAAAGTGGGTTGCCCTGTCCTCTGGCTTTAAGAGAATCTACGGTTGATCATTGCCACTGGCTGGGTGATATACATGTGTTGGGAACTAGCCATTGAATACTGCATTAAATACTAGCTGGTATTTAACTAAACTGAGTGTAACAGCAGCAACTGACTCTATGGCACATTCCTGAAAATGGCAGTTTTCCATTTCCACAGCCTTCTTTTGACCAGTGAGTTTTACACGTCCAATTTACCAGTGCATATATTAATGTTACATCCCTCCAGGAACTCTGGGTTCCTCCTGTTCAAGCCCCTATTTTCTCCTAGCCCCGCCCCTCCACCTTTCCTCATCCTACCACTGATAGCGGTGCCCGGAGCTCTCAATGACCCAAGCTTTGAAAGATTCGCGCTAACCTGCTTTGAATTTTCCAGAACACTCACTCTTCCTTTCTGACTTCTTTAAAGTCCACGTCTTTGACCAAGCTTTTGGTCACCTCAATCCTAATGGACTCCATGTTGATTTTGCATCCGATCGCACACCTGCGAAGCGGCTTTGGACGCATTAGAGATACAACATAGGTTGTTGTTGTAAATGTAGTATCGACATGTTCAGGATGAAAAGGCTGTAAACTGTGCGTTCTGATGGAAGGACCCAGGGCTGAGGCATTGGCCAGTTTTTCTCTTTCAGCTACTGATGTTCACCAAAGGGACTGCAGTGGTTCAAGAAGGCGGCATACCACCACCTTCTCAGGAGCAATCAGGGGTGGACTTATTACCTGGCCAGCAATGCCCACAGCCCATAAATGAATACAAAAAAGGATTGACTGTTTATTTTCACACCTGCTCCAAACTCATTCAGCTCCTGAAAGTTCTTTGCAAATAAATTGAACTGAAACAACCCTCATTTTACCTATTTGCCTCGGCACGGTAGCACAGTGGTTGGCACTGCTGCTTCACAGCACCCGGATTCGATTCCCGGCTTGGGTCACTGTGTGGAGTTTGCACGTTCTCCCCACGTCTGCGTGGGTTTCCTCCCACAGTCCGGCTGGTTAGGTGCATTGACCCGAACAGGCGCCAGACTGTGGCGACTAGGGGAATTTCACAGTAACTTCATTGCAGAGTTAATGTAAGCCTTACTTGTGATTAATAAATAAATTTTACTTTACATGATGTACTTAATGGCTTTATGATTTTTAATACTGTGTGGAATATGGCCCTCAACCACCAGCAGTAGTTAAATGTTATGCAATGTTCAAATGATGCAAGGATCACAAAGAGATATGCATTCTGCAAACTGCTAATTAGATAAACCGATGCTAAAAGGAAGTGTTCATTTTAAAATGACTAAACTTGAAAATAGGGAGTTTAAAGCATCTTTTAGAATATGTTGATCGCTCTATATTCCAATTCTGACTGTGGGAAACTTCTTATTCTCTGTATGCAAATTCTATCCATTTGTTTTGAAAGGATGCTGTTTGTGGGTGAAACTGGCAACAGCACATGTTTTTGCATGTTGAGGAGTGATTGCTGTTTAAAACTTCCAACTTTGCTGAGAGTGCTGAGTGAGCACTGACTGGTACAACAATATGTTGCTCACTGAGTAATTAACAACAAATTAGATGATAAAGAAATGCCACAGTCTGAAATTGATCATTCTTGTGTCTGTCAAAAACCCGCAGCAATGGTCAAACATCATAGCTGGCAGCTCACTTACTCTTGATTAATGAGGGGATCAGGGGTTATGGGGAAAAGGCAGGAGAATGGGGATGAGAAAAATATCAGCCATGATTGAATGGCGGAGCAGACTCGATGGGCCGAGTGGCCTAATTCTGCTCCTATGTCTTATGGTCTTACTTTTGCCTGGGTTAAGAGAAAGGAAGGGGGGCAGGGATGTCTCTCTGCTGGCTGCCTCCAAGTTCAGTTCCCCTCTCCTGAAGATTGGGTCACCTTCACGAAAACCAGCAGCAGCCATTCAGAATACCGTCCCAACAGCTGCCTCTGTGTGCAAGTTTGGACAGCCAGTGCGCAAGTCCAGACAGTCTGTACACCCCGTGCTCAGGGAGGCTGATATGCTGTTCACTGTCCTTATGGTTCTGACCAATGTCCAGGTATACCTTCCAGAGGATCACTAAATAACGTTCAGCTATTTCAATCTCCATTTCAGGCGTGACCGAAGCTATCAAGTTAGCAATTGTCACTATTCGATAGCACATTATATAGAGTCATAGAGTCATAGAGGTTTACAGCATGGAAACAGGCCCTTCGGCCCAACTTGTCCATGCCGCCCTTTTTTTTCAAAACCCCTAAACTAATCCCAATTGCCCGCATTTGGCCCATATCCCTCTATACCCATCGTACTCATGTAACTATCTAAATGCTTTTTAAAAGATAAAATTGTACCCACCTCTACTACTACCGCTGGCAGCTTGTTCCAGACACTCACCACCCTCTGTGTGAAAAAATTGCCCCTCTGGACACTTTTGTATCTCTCCCCTCTCACCTTAAACCTATGCCCTCTAGTTTTAGACTCCCCTCCCTTTGGGAAAAGATATTGAATATCTACCTTGTCTATGCCCCTCATTATTTTATCGACCTCTATAAGGTCACCCCTCAGCCTCCCACGCCCCAGAGAAAAAAGTCCCAGTCTATTCAGCCTCTCCTCATAACTCAATCCATCAAGTCCCGGTAGCATCCTAGTAAATCTTTTCTGCACTGGTTAAAATTATTCAGATTGCAAAATCTGTCAATTGCCTAACACTGTTCTATGTTCCACAGGTGACTGTAGAGAGTGGTTTTGTGTAGTGGAAGAGTGACAGAAGAATTCATTGTGACAGGAACATTTCAGTTTAGGCTTCTATTTCAAAAGTCATCTTTAATGGATCTTGTTAAGCAGGGTGTGTGGGACTAGATAAATTGTTCTGGCAGAGAGTGTCATAGGATCAACATGTGTGTGTGTGTGACCCTACCATTGTGCATGGGTGTTTCTATACATGTGTACGTGTTTGCCACAGTTCAAACTGTCATGTTACTGACAATCTTTGTGTGTGTGTGTTGGCCATAGTTTGAACTAGTGTGCTGCTACTGATACCCATTGAGTGTCTGTGTGTCAGTGTTTGTCACAGTTTGAACTGGTGCACTGTTACTGACAATCATTGTGCGTGTGGATGTGTGTGTATGTTGTATGTATCACAGTTTAAATTGGTATAGTGTTACTGACAGTGTGTGTGTGTGTGTGTGTGTAGTTTGTCACAGTTTACACTGGTGTTTGTTACTGATATTGTGTGCCTGGTGTGTTACTCTGGAAGGCATATACTTCAGAATCAAGATGTTTGAGGTTAACCTACAGAAATGTCTCATTGGAGTACATACTAATGACCTAAACCCACATGATTTCAGGTTGATCATTCCATTACTGTGTCACATGCACAATTCTTTTGCACCGAACAAAACACTTGATTTAGGTCATAATGGAGGGGGAAGTCAAACAAAGGTTAAAGCAATGCATCGCACTTCTCTCTTCCCATGTACTGAATCTTTGATCATTATTTGGAAGCAAATTCAAAAGACTTTTACACTGCTGGGAAAATGGATTGCATCTCACACACCATCTCAGAAAGATCGTTCGTGATCTAGGCAACTTTAATAAGCAGATTCCCGGCAGATAAGGTGTGAGCTATCAGTAAAAAACAGATTGAATGTATCTTGCCTGACCTCAGAATGTCTCAAAGAACTTTACACCTAATGAAATACTTTCTGAAGTGAAACCACAGTTATTTTGTAGGAACGTAACAGCCAATTTGTACACCGCACGGTTCCACAAACTTTTTTTAGTTGGAGCGTAAATATTGGTCAGGATATTGGGCTTTACTCGGTCACAACCCGTCACCCACTCTTCATTTCTATCAACGGACAGAAATATTAAAGGATCGCCAACTCAGTCAACACTGCCACTACTAAATATTAAAAATAAAGTTATTGAGGGTATATTTTTCTGATTTTATTGAAATTGGGGGGAAAAAATGGCCAGGATTATTAAGTCTAGAAATTCTAAACCATTAGCAAAGAGAAGAACATACGTAACCCACGACTACCCAAGATTTTGAGCTGAGGGATAAAATATATCAAAAACACAGGGTAAAAATTATTGCCAGAGCTTCCACTGTGCAAACAGTCAACCGACAATTCCTAGATTAATGTAGTAGATTGTTATACCTTTTCAAACAAATGGAGCAATGTTTCCATGAAAATAGCAGGGGGAACTGAATTACGCATTGACAGTTCAATTCAAAACCAACCTACATGAAACCTTCTCTGCCTATGTGACCCGAAATCAGGCAGAGCCAATCCAAAAGTGAGTGGGTGTCAACCGACAGCACATAACTGCCAATCGGCAAGCTTGTTTAGGCCCCAAGGATGGTTGGTGCTGGGGAGGAAATGCCACTTTAAAGCAGATTGGAATAAGGCCGCCACATTGCCTGGCCAGAGTAAAGGGAGATCTGTTGAGCTGTGGTTAATATTGAGCGACTGATTGGAATTAAATGGACTCCATTCCCCATCGCTCTTGCTAAATACAGCTTCAAAAATACAAGTGAAAGGACAGAATCTTCAAACCTTACTTCCCACCTCTTGGAAAGAGCTTCAAAGTAATCCCACTGCCCCGCTCTCCCCCATTGCTCTGTAATTTTTTTCACCATCAGAATTTATCCAATTCCCTATTGAATATTACTGCTCAACCTTGTTCCACCTCCATTTCAGACAGTGTATTCCAGATTAGAACGTAATCCGTATAGAAAAAAAAATCTCTTCTTGCCTCTAGTTCTTTTGTTAATTGAAGTCTGTTGTCTGTCATTACTGACTATCCTGCGAATGGAAACAGCTTCTCCCGACATAGTCAAACTCCTTCATAATTTTGAACAAGTCTATTCAATCTCCCCGAACCTCCTTTACTCTGACATGATCAGTAAGGGCGCTTTCTCCTCATTCTTGACCCCTTTTTGTTTTGTGTTTTCTTTTGCTTGTCCCAGCACAAACCCTCCCACCATTCCCCATAGGGCCATCTGTCACTTGGCCTTTAGTTTTGCTTCTACTGAGCACTGACCCTTGTTCTCCTATGAACACATTCTGTTATCTTACCTTTATGTCACTATCAGTACCTTTTTTAGTCTTTAATGGTGCTGTTAACACTCCCTTTGTCTTGTGTCCATGACATCTTTGTCACCCTCCTCCTAGCCCCGACCTATCCCTGGCCTTCTTTTCTGCTTCACCTCCTCTACCCACCTCGCCAACTTGGGCGGCACGGTAGCACAGTGGTTAGCACTGCTGCTTCACAGCTCCAGGGTCCTGGGTTCGATTCACGGCTCGGGTCACTGTCTGTGTGGAGTTTGCACATTCTCCTCGTGTCTGCGTGGGTTTCCTCCGGGTGCTCCGGTTTCCTCCCATAGTCCAAAGATGTGCGGGTTAGGTTGATTGGCCAGGTTAAAAATTGCCCCTTAGAGTCCTGAGATGCGTAGGTTAGAGGGATTAGCGGGTAAATATGTGGGGGTAGGGCCTGGGTGGGATTGTGGTCGGTGCAGACTCGATGGGCCGAATGGCCTCCTTCTGCACTGTAGGGTTTCTATGATATCATTCATTTCATTTCTATCCCTCTTCAGTTCTGCAGAAGAGTCATTTGGACTCGAAACATGAACTCTGTTTCTCGCTCCACAGATGCTGCCAGACCATAGAATCAGAGGATCTATAGAATCCCTAACATGCAGAAGGAATCCATTTAGCCCATGGAGTCTGCAGCGACTCTTCGATAGAACTTCTTGCCAAAGGCCCACCACACCCACCCCCTTCCTCCACTCTATTTCCGTAACCCTGCACATTTACCGTGGCTAGTCTACCGAACTTATATATCTTTGGACACTAAAGGGCAATTCAGCATGACCAGTCCACTTAACCTGCACATCCTTGGACTGTGGACGGAAATCAGACGGAAGAAACCCACGCAGACACAGGGTGAATGTGCAAACTCTGACAAACAGTTGCCCAGGGCCGGAATCGAACCTGGGTCCCTGGCACTGTGAGGCAGCTGTGGTAACCATTGTGCCATCATGAATGCCCCTAAACCCCCTGAACATTTCCTGTTTTTACTTCAATTTGCCCTGTTGTGAGGGCAATGAAGTGTAAACAAATTCAGAATTTTCTTGGTAACTGGGGGCCGTTTGATAGATTTGACAGTTATTGTGACAACTGTGGAGTTTGAGGAAGTTGCCTCATTTAATCTCATCACTGTCCTTTACATCTGATACCGCATACTGCGATTCATGGTTAATCTCAAATGCAGACAGGTTTCACCTAGTTAACCGCCATTACACGTGATCAATTCTCCATGGTTGCCGAAGGAAGCTAGAAATGCTTTTTTTTTAGTTACCAAACATCTCAGCTTAACATTTTCAGCTGCATGAAACATCCACTGCAAGGAATAATTACAAGATGCTCCATATGGATCAGATACTGGTAAAAGTTGGCACAGCCACAGAAATCCCCTGTAAATATTAGCAAGCTCTGGAGATCCCCTGTAACTATTGATTACTCATGATGTGGAGATGCCGGCGTTGGACTGGGGTAAACACAGTAAGAAGTCTCACAACACCAGGTTAAAGTCCAACAGGTTTATTTGGTAGCAAAAGCTTTTGGAGCGCTGCCTCTTCGTCAGGTGAGTGGGAGTTCTGTTCACAAACAGGACATATAAAGACACAAACTCAATTTACAAAATAATGATTGGAATGCGAGTCTTTACAGGTAATCAAATCTTAAAGGTACAGACAATGTGAGTGGAGAGAGCGTTAAGCACAAGTTAAAGTGAGAGACAGGACAGTTAGTGAGATTTTGCAAGCCCAGGCAAGTCGTGGGGATTACAGATAGTGTGACATGAACCCAAGATCCCGGTTGAGGCCGTCCTCATGTGTGCGGAACTTGGCTATCAGTCTCTGCTCAGTGACTCTGCGTTGTCGTGTGTCATGAAGGCCGCCTTGGGGAATGCTTACCCGAAGATCAGAGGCCGAATGCCCGTGACCGCTGAAGTGTTCCCCAACAGGAAGAGAACAGTCTTGCCTGGTGATTGTCGAGCGGTGTTCATTCATCCGTTGTCGTAGCGTCTGCATGGTTTCCCCAATGTACCATGCCTCGGGACATCCTTTCCTGCAGCGTATCAGGTAGACAACGTTGGCCGAGTTGCAAGAGTATGTACCGTGTACCTGGTGGATGGTGTTCTCTTTACCTCTATTATTTAAAGGGCCAGTCAATAAGTGAGGTGTTTATGACTTAGGCTTCGGCTGAGCTGGTGGAATTGTTGTGTTGTACTGATCTTTGAAAGTTTGGTGTTTACAGTCAGGGGTGGACTGAGGAATGCCGGACCCCCATATTGGGGATGTGGTGGCAATGCTTCTTGGTCTTTGCCTGATTTTGGGAGGCTGATGTGCCAGAGTTTAGATAGTCTTCCTTCACAGATAACCCTTGTGAAGAATTGATCAGCAGCAGGCATGTGGGCCAGGGTGCTTGAGGAACTCAGGAGGAATGTTGTCATGGCCGATAGCAGGCTTGATTTTTTGTAGCACGTTTTCCAACTCCACTGCAGCAAAGGGTTCAGGGCAACGACCTGAAATTGAAATGGCTTTGAAAGGCTCTCTGCTCAGTCTTTATTTCTTTTTTCACTTCCTTCCACAGAGTGCCTTTCCCATAAGGAGGCAATGAGTCATTACCTTGTTGACATTTACAGATGGTAGACTTGGTTGCTGGGCTGCTCCAAGGTGGTGTAGGAGCCTCCAGCATATTTGGCGGGAACTAGTGAAATTCAAGATTCCGTTAGTCTCTTCACATCTGGCTCGACCGTCAGAGTCCATGGACTCCATCGAGTGATCAGCTACATCTGGGTCACTAGTTTCTCCTAGTGTTGAAGGAGAAACACACATTCTTCTTCGGGACAGGGTGTGTACACTGAGCGATATCCCCACGGGATGGATTTGGTGGCCACTTTGCAGATGACTTTGCAGGGCAGCAGTACACCTGCTGTATGGGGATACGGTGGGGTGATATCAGACCAGACCCTCTATATCAGATCCTCTACGGAGGGATCTCCCCCCCACTATCTTGGGGACCTGGGATGGAGGGTGCTGCACGCAGCAGTCCCGTACAACCACAGTCTATACCGGTCCATGGGCTCCCAAGCGTGCCCTTTTTGTAACCCTGTGGAGTCCATGGACCATGTTGCATGTTATAGGCTGCACCCCCTTTTTAGTTTCCTCAAATACCTTTTGTTGATGTTTTGTTTGCACTTCAGTCCCACGCTCCAGATCTAAGGGCATCTGGCGCGGAGGGGAAGGAGGAGGACCTCCTCGTGAACTTACTCCCAGGTCTGGCAAGGTGTGCCATCTACAAGTCCAGGCAGTGGGCAACCAAGGGTGTCGTCCAACCTGACTGTCTGCCCCTCTACCGTGGCTATATTCGCGGCTGGGTGTCCCTGGAGAGGGAGCATGTGGTGTCCGAGGGCACTGTCAATGCCTTCCATGCCCGCTGGACACCACAGGGACTGGGGTGCATTATTGACCCCATTAATCACATTTTAATTTGATGTTTTTGTCTTTTGTTTTGGGTGGTTCCCCTCCTTTTGGAAGCTGCCCCTTTTGAGTCGTCCCTAAGTTAATTTGATTTTGTTTATTTGGTTGGCACCAATAGATGTCCCTGATTAAAGATCCAATTGAAGGGCCAATCAGGGAGCATTTGCCTTGTACTTAGCCAGGAGTGTCGGTTCCTCTGACACCCCTGGTGGTAGACTGCTAACTGCTAGGACTCTGTACTGCTGTTAGAGTTTGTAAATAAAGGGATTTTGGTGAAAGGACTTCTGACTCTGAAGACTTATCACACTTGTGAAAATGTGACGTTGTTCATTTTAGCAGGATGAATAAAAAAAGAAGCATATTATCTAAATGGTGAGAGATTGCAGAGCTCCAAGATGCAGAAGGACCTGGCTGTCCTAATGAATGAATCACAAAAGGGTCAGTATGCAGGTGCAACAAACCTAATAGGATTTTTTTTTGCAAGCGTAGAGAGATTATAATTCAGTTATAGAGGGCAATGGTGAGACTACTGTGTACAGAATTGGTCTCCTTATTTAAGGAAAGAGGTAACTGTATTGGGAGCAGTTCAGAGAAAGTTTACTCAATTAATACCTGGAGTGGGCGGGTTGACTTATGAGGAAAAGCTGCAAAGGCTAGGCTTGCATCTGCTGGAGCTTAGAAGACTAAGAGGTGACTTGATCGAAACACGTAAGGTCCTGAGGAGACTTGACAGGTTGGATGTGGAGAAAATGTTTCCTCTTGTGGGATAATCTAGAACTAGATCCAATGTTTAAATATAGTGGTCACTCATTTAAGACGGAATTGTTTTTTTCTCTCAACGATTGTGAGACTTTGGAATTCTCTTCCTCAAAAAGCAGTTGAGGCAGAGTCCTTGGCTATCTTTAAGGCAGAAGTAGATAGATCCTTGATAAGCGAGATGGTGAAAGATTATTGGGATTGGGAAGGAATGTGAAATTGAGGGTTAAAATGAGATCCACCATGATCTTGTTGAAATGCAGAGCAGTCTCTCGGGGGTGTGGCCTACTCATGCTCCTAATCCGTATGTTTGTATGTAGGTATTCCCTCAGAGTTATTGTCTTTCTCCATGCATGTACCTCTGACACTAGTGTCTCTATTGCAGGACCTGAGAATCTTTAAGCTCTCTGCCTGTCCTTTGTTCCATTTTCTTTCAATTTGATTGTTTCAATTTCAGTGATGTGCAGCCTGTAATTTACCAGTGCAACTTCCCTTTAAGAGAGGCAGACTGCCTTTAAGAGCAGGAGGCTAACCTTCTGCCAGCCTTGTGCTAGCCTTGCGTGGTATGAGTCATGCATGACTGTATGCCACAATCATGTAAATAAGAATGCAGCATGAAATTCATGATCTGCCTGCCAGCACCAGGGCTGGCATGGGAAGGTCATGAAAGGTGGCCCGTGTGCCAAGTCATGGCACAATCCAGTTTTTAGCTCTGCCACTTTCCATGGAGCCCCAGACACATAACGGCACAATCTCACAGAGCCCCAAGTACCCACCGCAAACATTGGCTTACCGTCAGAGATCCTCCCCTTTGTAAATATTAGCCCACTTTCTGCTTTCTCCAAGAGAGCGGCAAGGACTAACAAGAAGTTAGTCCTTGCTCTAACTTCTGAAAGTCACCCTCAGGCATTTTGCTAAAAAAACTGCCTTCTGTTGAGGTTACAACAGCAGAAATACCACACTAGTAATACAACAACATCTTTCATTTGTGTAATGCTTTTAATTTGGCAAAATGTTCCAGATGCTTTAAAATGAGTGCTTTTAAACATAACAGCTACTTTACTTGTTAGTCGGACACATTAAGTGGTCGTTTTTAAGGGACATCTCACAGTTGGAAGAAGAAGTAAAGAAGCAGAGAGGCTTAGAGAGGGAATATCAAAGCAGCTGAAGCAGCTTCAATCCAGATAAATGCAAAGTGATGCATTTTGGTAGAACTAACGTAGGGGGGAGCTATACGATAAATGGCAGAACCATAAAGGGTGTAGATACGCAGAGGGACCTGGGTGTGCAAGTCCACAGATCCTTGAAGGTGACGTCTCAGGTGGAGAAGGTGGTGAAGAAGGCATATGGCATGCTTGCCTTTATAGGATGGGGCATAGAGTATAAAAGTTGGGGTCTGATGTTGCAGTTGTATAGAACGTTGGTTCGGCCGCATTTGGAATACTGCGCCCAGTTCTGGTCGCCACACTACCAGAAGTACGTGGAGGCTTTAGAGAGAGTGCAGAGGAGGTTTACCAGGATGTTGCCTGGTATGGAAGGGCTTAGTTATGAGGAGAGATTGGGTAAACTGGGATTGTTCTCCCTGGAAAGACGGAGGATGAGGGGTGACCTCATAGAGGTGTATAAAATTATGAAAGGCATAGATAGGGTGAACGGTGGGAAGCTTTTTCCCAGGTCGGTGGTGACGTTCACGAGGGGTCATAGGTTCAAGGTGAAGGGGGGGAGGTTTAACACGGATATCAGAAGGACGTATTTTACACAGTGGGTGGTGGGGGCCTGGAATGCGCTGCCGGGCAAGGTGGTGGAAGCGGACACACTGGGAACGTTTAAGACTTATCTAGATAGCCACATGAATGGAGTGGGAATGGAGGGATACAAAAGAATCGTCTAGTTTGGACCAGGGAGTGGCACGGGCTTGGAGGGCCGAAGGGCCTGTTCCTGTGCTGTATTGTTCTTTGTTCTTTGAAGAAACTCAGTTTCCCCAGAACCTGATTTTCTTATCCACAATGTGCACAAGTATCCGGGTAGCACCGCACGATCATAAACTAAAGAATCATGTGCGTAACACACAAAGCGGTTGCTATACCAAGTAGCTGCTGATCGCAGACTTATGACGCAAAAGGCTGGGTGATGAAACCACAGCACAGGATTCAGACTTATGCATTGTACAGATATTAACAGCAGCTAAAGCTGCATCCTCTGCAGCTCGTTAGCCCAACTGAACATCAAAAGACATACAAACATCTTGAAACTTGCTCATTCATGCATTTTCTTTGCGGCGTGCCAAGAAGATGAAGCCACGGCTTACATATGAGATCTAAACAAACAAATTGTTATTGTGCAACTCATGGCTGGAAAGCTGTTTGTTATCCAATCTTCCTTCTCATTCATTCATGTTTGTATGCGTCACTGACAAGGCCAACATTTGTTGCCCATCCCTAATTTCCCCTGAGAGAGTAGTTTTGACAGTAAGAAGTCTCACAACACCAGGTTAAAGTCCAACAGGTTTATTTAGTAGCAAATACCATAAGCTTTCGGAGCACAGCTCCTTCGTCAGATGGAGTGGAAATCTGTACCAAATAAACCTGTTGGACTTTAACCTGGTGTTGTGAGACTTCTTACTGTGCTTACCCCAGTCCAACGCCGGCATCTCCACATCATGGGTAGTTTTGAGCCAGCTTCTTGAACCGCTGCAATCCATGTTGTGTAGATACACCCACAGTGCTGTGAGGGAGGTCATCCTAGGATTTTGACCCACTGGCAGTGAAGAAATGGTGATATAGTTTAAAGTCAGGATGATGTTTCACTTGGAGGGGGACTCCTACACTCCTCGTTGAATCAAGGATGATAATGGGAGGCTGTGAGGGTTACAGATTGTGTGTATGGAATACAATTCTGTTGCAGTTGATGGCCCACAGTGTCTCATGGATGCTGTTTTGAGCATCTATTCTGAATCTATTCCGTTTTGCAAGGTAGTAGTTGTTGCACACATAATGGAAGGTGTCCTCAGCGTGAATATTAGACTTCATTTCCAGAAGGATTGTGCAATGGTCAGTCTTGTCAATACTGTCATGGACAGCTGCATGGGTGACAGGTACATGGGTGAGAACAAGGCCAAGTAAACTGATGACATTTTCTCAGGATTCAGCCAGCTCGGTCAATAAGATGTGCGGGTTAGGTTGATTGGCCATGGTAAGATGTCTCACTGCACCAGGTTAAAATCCAACAGGTTTATTTGGTATCACGAGCTTTCAGAGCGCTACCCCTTCATCAGGTGAGTGCTACCACCAACGACTCACCTGATGAAGAAGCAGCGCTCCAAAAGTTTGTGATACCAAATAAGCCTGTTGGACTTTAACCTGGTGTCGTGAGACTTCTTATTGTGCCCACCCCAGTCCAACATCATTGGCCCTGGTCAGAGTGGGGTTACGGGGAAAGGGTGGGATCGTTGTCGGTGCAGATTCGATGGGTCAAATGGCCTCCTTCTGCACTGTAGGGATTCTGTGATAATAGTGGTACCTCTGAGCCACTCTTGCAACTGGGCATAAGTTCCCCACTTAAAGTACATTCTGTATCCTTGCCATCTGCAGTGCTTCTTACAAGTGGCGTGCAATATGGAGTGGTACTAATCCATCAGCTGTGGGAGGGTGGGAGGTGATGATCAGCTAGATGTTTAATTGCACGTGCTTGATCTGATTCTGTTAGATTCCATGGGATTCAGTATCAATTGGTGGGATTTTCTGGCCCTACCTGCCGCCAGGATCATCCAGTCCCACTGAAAGTCAATGGATCTTTGGTTGGGCCACCGCCCCCCCCCCCATACCCCCCTCCCCCCATCTCCTGTACTGGACCCCACCACAGCAGGACAATGTTGTGAGCTCCTTGGGGTCCTCCCTTCTGACTATAAACTATTGTACCACCACCTCTGATGGGTCTGACCTGCCAATGGGACAGGACATGCCCAGGGTGCTAATGGTGGTGGGTGGGATGTTGGCTGCAAGGGATAATTCTGTGAGCATGAGTGTGCCAGGCTGTGGGACAGCTCCGTCAATTGCTTCATAAGCCCCCAGATGTTAGCAAGGAGGACGATGCTGGGTTGACTGGGCAGGGTGTGCCATTGTGGTTTTCTGATGCCTAGTTCGATGTTGGATAGTCTCTGGTTTTATCCCTTTTTAACTTTTCTGTACTGTTTGGATATAACTCAAGAGGCTTACTGGGACATTTTTGAGGGGTGGTGGTGGGGGTGGTGGTGGGGTGGGGTGGGGGAGCAGCATGGGATGGTGAAGTGTCAACCACCTTACTGTGGATCTGGAGCCACAAGTAGGCCAGACCAGTCAGGGTGACAGATTTCCTTCCTTTAGGGCATTAACAAACAAAATAAGTTTTTAATGATCGTCATCATTATGAGACAGATTTCTTACTCCAAATTTACATAATTTAACCCAAATTCCCCTGCTGCCATGGTGAGATTTGAGCTGGAAGGAGTCCAGGCCTCTGAAGTACCAATTTAGTAGCACTGAACTGAACTGAGAGCTGATATTTTTCAGGCCAGATGAAAACAACAATGAAAGCCCTTGCAGTCCACACAGGATTGAATGTATTAGGAGTTCATAGAATCTATACAATGCAGAAGGAGGCCATTCGACCCATTGAGCCTGCACTAACAACAATCCCACCTAGGCCCTATCTCCATAACCCACATATTTACCCTGCTAATCCCCCTGACACTAAGGGGCAATTTAGCATGGCCAATCCACCGAACTCGCACATCTTTGGAGTATGGGAGGAAACCGGAGGAAACCCACGCAGACACGGGGATACCATGCAGACTCCACACAGGCAGTCACCCGAGGCTGGAATTGAACCCGAGTCCCTAATGCTGTGAGGCAGCAGTGCTAACCACTGTGCCACCGTGCCGCCACCAACACCTCGCACACAATCATTGTTAGAGCTGTACAGACGAACACTTTCTCTGACATTTACTGTTCTCAGGTAGTGTTAATCTTTCAGGAAATGATTCCAATGCAGAGTTTTCTGAGGAGAGCATCAGAATATTCACTTTCTTAAGCATTGCAGACCCTTGATGCAAATTGGTGAAATGATTTTTTTGTTGTATCAAGGCTGTACTCCTATGGCAGCTATCAACATCGAACAAAGCCTTGGTATGTGATGCTCTCTGTCATCACTCTTGTACCTGAGGTTCATTTAGGACAGCAAACCAACTGTGGTTAAGAAAAAGTGACAACTGTGAGATCACAATGAATCACCGCTGGCTGACAGTGTTTTATTCTTCACTTTCATCCTGTCTTCCAATCTCATTTTGTCTTCTCTTGTTTTCCAACCGTCACGGCTTCTCCGTAGCCTTGTCTCCAAGATGGTCCAAGACATTCCAAGAATTAAAGATTAATTTCCCAAGGGAAAGCTAAAAGCAGTCCAGGAGAAATATCTTAGGGGCCATTGAAAATGCAAATGGCCTTTCTTTTTCTTTGAATGCTTTTGATTATTAATTCTAAAAGTATTAGAGAGGAGAGACATTGAACTATTTGGCCTATTGTTAAGGATCTTTTAATCCAACAGTAGTGTTCTGAATCTGAACAAATGGGGTGGGGTCGAGTCAGAGTCGAGTCATTTAAAACCAAGCCGGCCTGGAACCTCCTTTTTCAATGGAGGTCGGATGAAGAGTTGGCAAGCAATCCATTTGGAGGAGGAGGGTTGGACATTTAAATATTATAGTGAGGTCACATAGATACACTATAAAAGATATTCAATTTTTAATTGATGGAAACTATTTCCTAGGCCTCAGGAAAACCCAACAGATGAAATGAGGTGGGATGGTCTGGACAGCCTTTGTAGCACTGCTTGTAGTTCTGAAGGAGCAGGGTTACTTCCTCCAGGCTCTTCAAGTTACTCAGTCAACTGCCCCAGTCACTATTTCAATATGCATGCTCCCTACACTACCATTGGAACAGTCCATTTGCCCCTCTGCCCGCTCTGGCTATTGTCGGCCAAGCCCCCCCCGCCCATGCCCCCGGTATCTGAGCCGCATCACAATCGGAGCTCCTCACAGTCAGAAACCCTGCTCTCCCATGATCGGGGTGATCAGAGACCCTGCGATGGGGCGCCCCCCCGACCCACCCTCTAATTGGAGATCTCCCCCTGTTCACCACCGCCTCCACTGCAATTGAGAGCACCCTGTGATTTGAACAGCTCCACCTATCATCAGGACCCTCTGCTCCACCCCCCCCCCCCCCCACCCCCCCGCCCCCCCACCCAACCTTCCCCCAATCCTCTCCATCGAGACCCTCTCCTGAGATGGTAATCTACTATCACTGCGCTCTGCACAATACCAGCTCCCTGTTCAGCTCAGTTATAGACTCAGGCTATAGGCCTTCCACCCAACAGGTCTCCCACCTGTCAATCAGCCTGGCTCTGGCTTGAAAAGTGACCAAAAATGGATGTAAAGTTGGCAAGTTAAAAACTGCAGGATATTCGAAAAATCCCTTCTTCCAAGTCCGACATAAAACCTCATTCCAGGGCCTGTTCATTTTCCAATTGGTGAGAAGGTCTGGACAGGCTTTGCTGCATTGCGAACCTTAGCACAAGAAGGTTATGTTCACCACATCTGGGGCAAAGTTTAAGCACATGACATTACATGTGAAGAGTTTCTGATCACTGAGTCAGCAGCAGGAGGTGCTAAGTATGCATCATGCAGCTGGCACAAGAAGAAACTGCAACAAAGCAGGTGCATCACCCCCAAATTCCTCTTTCACATCTTCCAAGAATCAGTTCCAGAGGGATTGACCACACGTGAACATGACTGAGAGGGTTGGCCCTGATATTCATTGGGCCAGGGTTTCGGAGTGGCAGGGAGGAGCCATGTTTGGGAAATTTGGATTTAAACTGCACACTGTGAGGCAGATGATCACAATGAGGGAGCCAAAGGGAGATTGTAGGGGTTTGGAGATGGTGGGATTCAGGCAGAGTGGGGAGATTGTGAGGGTGGCAGGGTAATTACAGGTCAGCTAGACTTCACTGCGGCCTGTCCTCCACCTCAGCAGTGGTGTAAATGCACCCACCTGACAGATCCCTCTCATCCCGCCTGCTTTTACTTGCCGAATGTCCTGAGCTTCATGAAACACGACCAACATGGGTTAATAAAAGAATCACTTAAAGTGCAGGCCTTCGAAAAGTTCCAAGGACTGACCTGTCTCCAGAGAGTGGGCTGGTCTTCTGCTTCTCGTCCCACCTCCTTCAGTACTGGAAGATGGCAAGTTCGAAACAGGTTGTATTCCGTAGAACCATAGAATCCCTACAGTGCAGAAAGAGGCCACCCAGCCCATCGAGAGTACACCAACTCTCTGAAAGAGCATCCCACCCAGGCCCTCTCCTCTGCCCTATTCCCATAACCCTGCGCATTTATCATGGCTAATCCACCTAACGTACACGTGTTTGGACACTAAGGGACAATTTTTTAGCATGGCCAATCCATCTAACCTACACATTTTTGGAGTGTGGGAGGAAACCGGAGCACTCGGAGGAAACCTACGCAGTAATGGGGACAACGTGCAAACTCCACACTGTCACCCAAGGCCAAAATCGAACAGAGATTGCTGCCGCTGTGAGGCAGCAGTGCTAACCACTGCGCTCCGGTTCCTGTTTCAGATTAACATTTTAATCTCCCACCTGACCCAGATCCATCCATTTTGTGTGGAGGGTGGGGATGTAAAACGACCCTTGTTGTTTCTGTTTTAAACTTCAAAATGAACTGAAACCCCAGATGTCCAGACGCAAGTTTCTGCAGCTTCTCAGCTCAGAATCTACAAACGAACTTCCTGATTATACATTTGAAATGACAAAGACCGCTCTCCTCAAGTGGATTTTCAGAATTTATGTACAACTGTCCCAAGCAGTGCCACTGATGCCTTTGTTTTTTTCCGCAATCTTTCCATTAGATATTGTTTGTTCCAAAAATTTGTATTAATAATAGAGAACAAACCTGAAGAAGCCTGGCCTGGATTAGCCAATCATATTGCAAAGAGCGAACCATTAAATTGATTTCTTAAAATTCAACACATTTCCAATGTTGGAATGGAAGTGAACTATGTTAGAGATCAAATTTCAATTATCTATAGATTCAAATTCCAATCACCTATAGATTCAGATTTCAATAAACTGGCAGACTTGGTCAGTAAGTTAAGCTGCTTTTTACTTTGCAGCACGATATTTCAGAGTGCCATCAGTTTCATTGCCACTGTGCTTGTTGTGGCACAGTGGTTAGCACTACTGTCTCACAGCACCAGGAACCTGCATTCGATTCTCTGCTTGGGCCACTGTCTGTGTGGAGTTTGCACGTTCTCCCCGTGTCTGTGCGGGTTTCCTCCGGGTGCTCCGGTTTCCTCCCACAGTCTGAAAAACGTGCTGGTTAGGTGCATTGAGCCGAACAGGCGCCGGACTGTGGCGACTAGGGGAATTTCACAGTAACTTCATTGCAGTGTTAATGTCAGCCTTACTTGAGACTAATAAAATAAACTTTAACTTTTAACGAGGTGAAGGACTTGTTCATCAGGAGAGAGAATAATTTTCTCCATCACCAACAACAATGTGTGTGCTTCTTCACCCACATGCATGGCAGCTTTCACGAAGGTAGCCCACCATGTTCTCTAGAGCAATTAGGGATGAGTAATAAATGCTGGCCTTGCCAGTGACACTCACACCCCAAGAACAAACAAAAAAGTCTTAGCCCAAATAAAACCAGCATTTGGGAGACTTCAGGTGTGTCACCTGTGCGCATTCAATTACTTTCCCACTGCCGGCACAGGAGGTGCTCAAAACTGGTTCCTCCCAAAACGTTGCTCGAATTGGTGGAGAGCTCCTGTTCTCGGCTAATATTTATGTGGAAGAAATGTGGAAGAAATGTTCACATTGATGCAACGTTGGGTCTGTGCCGACTACCATAAAGCATCGTGTCAGCCTGAAAACTCTGGGGAGGGATTCCCTGGCCTTTCCGCCACATGTTTCCCGCAGCAGGAGGTGGCGTGCCATTGACTGGTGGCGGAATCTTCAGGTCCCATCCCACACCACCAAGGAAACTTGCGGCGAGGGTGGACTGTCTGGTGTGAACAGCCAGAAAATTCCAGCCTCTGTCTATATACTCACCTTAACGTACTTCAGGACTTTGGGTATGATTCCTCCCCTCCCTATTCCCAGAGTTCTTTCTCTTTTCCCTGTGCTTCACTGGTACACTAACCCTGAGGGATTGTATGTTGCTTGTAATAATCTTCTTCTGTATACGGTTCTGTTTTATCCTTTATTTTTAGTCCTTCTTTTCTGACCCATGGTATGTGTGCACCCTGTCACTAAGTTGCATGCCTAAGGATGGAAATTCTCCCCCTCTGCCCAATACCTCACTGTCCACAACACCCCAGGATATTACTCTGAGTTAATGGCCTTAATATTAAATCCCATAGCCACACACTGCCTCACCCCTCTCGTACCCCTCCCACAAATGACAAACAGGTGTGGTTTGAATTTTTATTTAAATCTTTGTGATAGGAAAGTATTAGGCTATGGAAAGATTGAATGTTTCATGAACGTATTTAAATCAGGCTCCCACTGTGCAATTGAGAGGCTGATTTAAATTTACTGGTTGCTCTCAGGGTTTCCCAGGGCTTAGGAAACTCAGCAGCAAGTGGGAGAAGAGATCTATCAGCTCAACAAACATAGAACATAGAAAAGTACAGCACAGAACAGGCCCTTCGGCCCACGATGTTGTGCTGAGCCTTATCTGAAACCAAGATCAAGCTATAGAACATAGAACAAGGGAAGTTATTTTTTACAGCACTGTTAATGGCCAGGAAAAGCAGCAGTTCACCCTCAAGAAAACCTCCAGCCTCCCCTCTGTCTGTGGCTGTCCTCTTTGTTACCCTGCCACAGTCACAGATCTCCCTGCCCAACCCCACAAAGTACTCATACCTTCAATGCTGAGATCACAGCCAATCTCCCACCTATGCGCCTCCCCCACCCCACCCCTCTTGACCCTGATCTGCCACCTTGGCCTCCTCTGAGTGTTGGGGTCTATCACCAAAAGATGTCGACTCCCGCTGCTGGCTATCCCACCCTGTCCATTTGGGAGGCTGCTGGGAGAGAAATTGAAGTAAAAAATGATAGTGAAGTCTTGTTGTTCAATTCTGCAGGGCCTTTGCATCCTGGCTTTACTGCATTCATGTGGAGATGCCGGCGTTGGACTGGGGTAAACATAGTAAGAAGTCTTTATATGCCCTGTTTGTGAACAGAACTCCCACTTACCTGAAGAAGGAGCAGTGCTCCTGTGGTGAACCATCGTTGGTTCCCACTAGATAGGACTGAGCCAGGGTCTGGCCAGTACTACAAGTATGTATATATGTTGCTGTTGGGGTTAGGGATGGGTTGTTCTACTTGTTGCTGTTGGGGTTAGGGTTGGGCTGTTACACCTTGTATTATAGTTATTGTGGTACATCCCAGTCGGGCTCCGCCTCCTGGGAGAGGTATAAAGGTCACTGCTCTGTCTGGGACCCCTCAGTCTGGGATCGTGTATATAATTAGTAGCTTCGTTGTAACAGCAAATAAAAGCCTTTATTTCCTGAGCATCTCAAGCCTCGTGTGTGATAACGCGCATCAGCTCCGAAAGCTAGTGGCTTTTGCTACCAAATAAACCCGTTGGACTTTAACCTGGTGTTGTGAGACCTCTTACTGTGTTTACTGCATTTCCCAGGGAGTTTTGCCCTCCCCACATTCCTGGGCATCTATCTGCCAATCAATTTGAATAAACCAGATTGGATTTAAATGATAGTTTCACTATGTTTCACATAGTTGTGCTGAGATGAGGGGGAGAGGAGGAAAATGTAGCAAACTATTTATAACGTGAGATTGCTTCCTCACATTTTGTTGGGAGTTGCAGTTCCTGCTATCGATTGCGTGCTGCTGCTCCTGCCTGTGGTCGACTCTGAGACAGACCTGTTTCATCTTCAATCTTAACCACTATGGCCACAGCTTCAGAGTCTGTTCACGTCAGCAACACCCTGTGTTTTGGGGTTTTCTTTACTCTGGCATTGAAGGTAAGATCACAGTGACTGATGATCAGTCGACTATCAAGAGACCCTCAGTGCCTGACCTGATATAGCCCAACAGGGAACGTCCCTTGGCTTTGGTACACTCCAGAACCTATTCGGATTGGCTCATTTCAAACACTTCTGAGCAAATGGAATCCTCCGTGCTTTGTCACAACCCTATTTAAACTCATCCTGAAAGCATAGATCTAAGAGGGTTGAGATTCATCATCCAGATCTCTAAAAATCTCCTTATCATTTTCTCCTGCCAATCTGAAAGAAAGAGCTTGCATCATATTGTGCCATTCATGACCGCAGGGCGCCTCAAACCATGTTGCAGCTGATCTAGCAGACTCTTGAAGCGTCTGCTAGACCATCATTACCACTGTGGTAATGATGGAAATATTGTGATTAATTCAGCAGTGTGATAGTATTTAAGTGGCTGGTTGGAAGATAAATATTTCCCAGGACACTGGGGGGGCGGGGGGGGGGGGGGGGGGAGGAGGCGGGGGGATTATCCCTGCTGTCTCGTGAATAGCACCTTGAAATCGTTTATATCTCATTGAGAGGCCAAAAGGACTCCTAGCTTTGTGGTTTAAAGGGGTGATTATGGAAGGTGCCATATATATGGACTTTCGAAAGATACTTGATAAAGTGCCACATAATAGACTTATACAGAAAATAGCAGCACCTGGTATTCAAGGGGCAGTGACAACTTGGATACATATTTGGATAGGAGGCAGGGAGTCTTGATGAATAGATATGCTTCAGGCTCGAGGGAGGTGTGTAGTAGAAAGTGTGTAGGCGGCATGGTGGCACGGTGGTTAGCATTGCTGCCTCACAGCGCCAAGGACCCGGGTTCGATTCCTGGCTTGGGTCACTGTCTGTGCAGAGTTTGCACATTCTCACCGTGTCTGCGTGGGTTTCCTCCAGGTACTCTGGTTTCCTCTCACAGTCTGAAAGATGTGCTGGTTAGGGTGCATTGACCTGAACAGGTGCCGGAATGTGGCGATGAGGGGAATTTCACAGTAACTTCATTGCAGTGTTAATGTAAGCCTTACTTGTGACTAATAAATAAACTTTAACTTTAACTTGGTGGGGTCCCCCAGGAGTCAGTATAGAATCATAGGGGGTCACTTCTAAAATATAAGTCAGTTAGGGTCAAGTGAGATGTAAAAACTTTAAAAATCTTTTACGAGGCCCCAATCCACCTGATTCTGGGTTTAGCAGAGTTTGAAAAGAAGGCAGGCAGTCAACCTGGGGGATGGTTGGCCATTTAACTATCAGAACTATCATAATGAGACTGCATGCCTCACATTGAACTTGTTTCCTAGGCTGGCTGGGCCTCCCTGGTCTCAGGAAACCCAACAGTTCAGGATGCGGGTGTTTTGGGGCGAGGGCGTATGCTGTTAGTGGTTGGGGGGATGAAAGGAAAGGTATGTACTTTTACAGCACTGCTTGGAGGTCGGGAAAGGGTAAGACTGTTTCTCTCAGCTCACCGAGTTTGCCATCTTCCCTTGCCATCCCATCTCCCCCCCCTGCCATTGTGCACAATCAAAAGCCCACTTATCCTCCCTCCCCCCACAAACCCCAACATGCTCAGGGAACGAATCCTCCTTCTCCAAAACAATCACCAAATTAGAAGGAATGCACCCCCCCCCCTCTCCTCCACAACAAACCTCAGATTATCCCTCCCTCTTCATGCTCCTACTGACACAGCTATATTAGAATCACAAAAGATTACAACTCAAAAACGAAGCCATTCTGCTCTCATCAACTCTACGCTAGCTTTTTTGAAGAGGAATCCAACTTGCCCCACTTCCTCACTCATGCCCTGCATTCCACCCACCGCGCCCCCCTCCCCCCCCCCCCCCCCAACACTTTCTTGGGCTGGTTAGACTGGAAGGAAAGGTTGATGGGAAAAAATTTAGCTGAACAATGGGTTTCTTCAAAACAGAAAAGGTCCAGACACAGTCAAGGTAACCCTACAATGCCATTTGGCCCATCGAGCCCTCACCGACAACAATTCCAACCAGGCCCTATCCCCGTAACCCCACGCATTTATCTTGCTAATTCCCTGACACTAAGGGGCAATTTTAGCATGGCCATTCAAACTAACCCACACATCTTTGGACTGTGGGAGGAAACCGGAGCATCAAGGAAACTCACGCAAACAGTGGGAGAACATGCAAACTCCACACAGACAGTCACCCTAGGATGGAATTGAACCCGGGCCCCTGGCGCTGTGGGACAGTAGTGCTAACCACTGTGCCACCGTGCCGCCCATTCCCTTATAAGTGAAAGGTAGGGCAAACAAACCTAGAGTTCCCTAGATGCAAAAGGAAATAATAATTAAGATAAGGAAGAAAATGTGCTTATGATAGGTTTCAGTTAGAAAATACAGTTGAGAACCAAGAGGAATACAGAAGGTTCAGGGGGGAAGTGAAGAAGCATATTCGAGAAGCGAAGAGGGATTATGAGAAAAAAAATTGGCAGTCAACATAATGATGATTCCTAAAGTGTTCTGTAGGAATATAAATAGTAAAAGGGAGATACAAGGAGGAGTAGGGCTGATTTGGACTTAAAGGGAATTTACGCATGGAGGCAGGGGGCACGGTTGAGGCGTTAAATTAATACTTTGCATCTGTCTTTACCAGGGAGGTAGACACTACACAGGCCATGGTGGCAGAGGAAGAAATTCTGCCCTGAGAAGGGTTCAGAATTGATAAGGAGGAAGTGTTGATAGACTGTCAGTACTGAAAGTTGAGAAGGCACTGGGACTGGATGAGATGCATCCAAGGATGTTGAAGGAAGTGAGAATGGAAATTGCAGGGGCACTGGCCATAATCTTCCAGCCTTCTTTACACTCAGGGGAGGTGCCAGAAGACTGGAGAATTATATATATTACACCCCTGTTCAAAAAAGGTTGTAAGGATAGCCCGAGCAATTACAGATCAGGCAGTTTAATATCAATGGTGGGCAAGTTTCCAGAAAAAGTTATCAGGATGGAATTAGTAGTCACATAGAAAAATGTGAGTGGATTAGGAAGAGCCAGAATGAATTTCTAAAGGAAAAACCGCATTTAATTAACTTGTTGCAGTCTTTTGAAGTGGTAACAGATAGTGTCAATATGGGTAGTGCTGTTGATGTGGTGTCCATGGACTTTCAGGAGGTATTCAATACAGTGTCACACATCAGGCTTGTCAGAAAGGTTATATTTATATGGAATAAAAGGGATATGAGGACAAAATTAGCTCAATAATACAAATCAGAAATTAATGCTCAAGGGATTTTTTTGGGCTGGAGGAAGGTTTGTAGTGGTATTCCCCAGGGGTCGGTATTGTGACCCATGCTTTTCCTGATATATATTTATGATCTAGATCTTGGAGTAGCGGGGACAATTTCAAAGTTTGCAGATGATGCAAAGTTGGAAGTTTTGTAAACTGAGGAGGGCAGTGTAGAACTTCAAAAGGATATAGACAAGTTGGGGGAGTGGGCAGATAGGCGGCAGATGAAGTTCAATGTGGAGAAATGTGAGGTGATGCATTTTGGTAGAAAGAACATGGAGAGACAATATAAAATAAAGGGTAAAATTCTGAGGAAGGTGCAGGAGCAGAGGGATCTGGGTGTATAGATCATTGAAGGTGGCAGGGCAAGTGGAGAGAGCAGTTAATAACACACATAATACCTTGGGCTTTATTGACAGGAGTAAAGAACAAGATTATAATGAATTTATACAAGACACTAGTTAGACCTCAGTTGGAATATTGTGTACAGTTCTGGGCGCTACTCTATAGGAAGGGTGTAAATGCATTGGGGAGAGTGCAAAAAAGGTTTAAAGTAATAGTTCCAGGATTAGACACTTCATTTATGAGGGTAGATTAGAGAGGTTGGATCTAATCTCCTTGGAGAGAAGAAGGCAAAGAAGCGATTTGATTTTATAGAGATGTTCAAATCATGAGGGAGCTGGACAGAGTAGATAGGGAGAAACTGTTCCCACTCATAAAATAATCAAGAATGAGAGGGCACAGATTAAAGTGATCTGCAAAAGAAGTAAATGTGATGTGAGAAAAAACTTATTCACACAGTGAGTGGTTTGGGTCTGGAATGCACGGCCTAGAAGTGTGGTGGAAGCGGGTTCAATCGAGGCATTCAAGAGGCCATTAGATGCTTATTTGAATGGAAACAATGCAGGTGTTTGAGTAAAGACAGGAGAATGGCTTTAACTCATGATGCTGAGTTGGAGAGCTGGTGTAGACACAGTGGGCCAAATGGCCTCCTTCTGCACTGTAACAGTTCCGTGATTCTGTGAAGTCTTTATCTAATTCTTATTTGAAGGCTATTCTGTCTGTAACACCCACACAATCAGATAATGCATTGCAAATTCTAGCGTATAACAAAATTGCGAGAGTGAAGTAGGAAAGGAACATTAACCAACAAGACTGAGAAAAGAGAGAAAACAGAGATTCTACTTCAATTGAAACCTGTGTGTACCGAGTTAAAATCAAGCCTACATTAGATAGAGGGCAGGATTTTCTGTGTAACCCCGCCACTGTCAACATGGGTTTTCCGTTGAATGTGGCCAGAGAAACCATGACGGGGGTGCACCCTCAGTGGGACCAGATGATCCGGCCAGCGAGAACGGCCGGGAAATTCCGGCCAAGGAAAACACAGAAATGGAAAGAGAATTGCGAATAATGCTGAAACAGAAAATTGGGTCGAAGAGAAGATTACAGAGAGTAACGAGAAAGATAATGGGTGGGATTGTTCTACGGCCTGTTTCACGACGGCAGGAGGTGGCGCACTGCTCGCTGACGGCAGGATCTTATGGTCCCGCCATTGTCAGTGCGGTTTTCTGTTGAACGCACCCGTCACCACCGGGAAACCCATGGCACGGATGTGCTGTTGACAGGACCGTAAGATCCCACTGGCGTAAACGCCAGCAAGATTTTGGCAAAGGAGATAAGACAGGAGACTGACAAACAGAGAGCAGAATTGTCTCGTTTTTTGATTAAGTGTCAACTCACGTGGGAAAAGCAGGGTGCAGCAACCGGCTCCATTACCAGCTTCCCTTGTCATATCTTTAAACACGTGTAAATTAAGTAGGCGGGTCCCACGCACCATGCTGGTGCGATCAAGTTAGGCTGTTAGTGCTCTAATCTGGCAGTGTAATCTCACAGTTTTTCCACCA
Organism: Mustelus asterias; assembly: GCF_964213995.1. NCBI lineage: Eukaryota > Metazoa > Chordata > Chondrichthyes > Carcharhiniformes > Triakidae > Mustelus > Mustelus asterias. The sequence goes on from NC_135804.1 coordinate 126,574,784, forward strand.
AATCAAAAATCCCCTGTTTATCTTTTCCACTCAATTGTTTCATGTGATGAACTACTCAGCACGTGTGGACAATCACTTGATTTTTATCGTCCTTGTTGCAGTTGGAATTCTGCTTCAGCACAAATTCTGTCTTGGTTAAAATTCAACCAATTGGGAAGCAAAGCAGACAAACTCTTGTACCCTTTTGCACAGATAAACCAACAACAGCATCAAAATTAGTCCAGGTTCATTGGCTAAGCTTCTTACCACAACTTCAGTTTTGGTATTTCTATATATAAGGAAACAGAGGGGCTTTCCTGTTGAAAAAAAGGAGAAATAGCTCATACTATTGCTGTTTCTCAAATCCGTGAGTGTGCCTACAGATTCAGGGTTATAACTGACAAAAACAAGGTAAATGATACCCACCTACTGCTTTGTAGAAAATATTCAGGGAGACAGAAATTAATCTGGGTCACGTTTTTAGGCCCTAACAGAGAGGTCTCGTCTGGCCTGGAATTGGGCCTCATTCAGGCTTCATCAGCATCTTTTGAGTGAGTATCCCAAGTAATACTCCCCGTGAAAAGAATGAACTCCAGCTTTCTGGTAAGTTCTGGCGAGGGGACTTGTGTCCTTGGTTGGGAGCGGGGGGCGGGGAGGGGGGGTGTGGGAGGAGAGGTGGGGTGGTGCAATGTGAAGTGGCCATCACAAGGACTGGGAAATCAGGAAGAGTGCTCTGGCTGCTGGGAGTTGCCAAAGCAGGCCCATGCTTATCAGGGAACAATCTTACACTGGGGTCCTGCGACAAGCATTAGACCTCTAAGAATAGCCAGAAATAGTGCCCATGACTTTAGCTTAGAACCGACAACTGCCACTTAAATCCACTGCTGAATTCATCACTCCTATTTCACGCACAGAAAAAGGGCACCATACAAATTTCTACCCCAGATTGTTTTATTGCCAGATAATACAAGCTCACTGCAAGTGACTGAAATACAGTAAATGGATGAAACATAAATGCCACTCCTGACTTCAGGACTGAAGGGTCGCTCAGTTGGACTTCCTTGAATCAGTTCTCACTGATCAGTAGAAGGAATATTTCTCTTAATGTGAAATGTGGGGGATGCCAGTGTAAATGGAGTCATTATATCAAATCATCAAACTCCTCGTTGGAAATGTACAATTTGAAATTTGTTTAGCTGAATCGATAAGAAAAAAAAAACATAATGGTAACTGCTGCTAACCAGATGTTGGAAGCATTACACAGAGATAAGTATGGTTGATGCGTTATCAAGTTTCAAGTCTTTTATGTTTCACATGAATGTTTGTGCTGCGATTGGTCACAGTATTCAAGATGTGGCCTGAAAAGAGCAGATGACATCCTATTGATTGGACGATATAGCTCAGCACTCTGTGTGGTTTGCTAACTGTTGTTCCATTGTGACACTGCTTGGTTTGCTATCGCTGCCAGATCTCTTTCTGCCTCTACACCATCTAATTTAATGCCATTTATTAAATATGCCAACACTGCATTGAACTTCTGCCACAGTTTTACTGGCTTGCAGATCTTCATGCCCAGCTGTTCTCCTAGGTTAGTATCATCACCGGCTCACATTGCGATTCAAAATCCAAGTGATTTCCAATCTGTGGACCTAGCACACATCCCTAGGGCACTCACTTCATCTTCCCAATCCACCAGCAGTCCTCCGATTAGAAACTGTTGATTTTTCTCTTTCAACCAATTCCCAATTATCTCAAAACATTTCCTTGGATAATCAATTGTCCTTTTGATTAACTCAACCGCAAGTCATCATAGTATGTGTTAACGTGTGCTAACCATGCCAATTTTGTCAATAATTGGACAAAGTAATAAATCCTGTTACAAAATCCAACTCAATCTGCCTTGTATTCTTAAAACTAAGATCGAGTTCTTGGTTATGAATGGAATTAAACTCTAACGGATTAATACAAAATTTGTAAATACAATCAGTTAAATTAATGCAAGCTCGTTGGTGGCAAATGTCAGAATTTATTTTTCATACATTATAGTTATTTCGCTCCAAATTTAATATCATCTGGAGACATGGGGGAAGAGAAAAAAAAAGCAAATTCCAAATAGGAGCTTAGAAACCAGAACATAGCTCAAATGCTCGAGTTGCATGACAGGAATGTCTGTAATGTATTGTACAGCTTTTCATTGGACTTTTATTTCTATTGTGTGCAGGCTGCAAATATAAGCTCCACTGTGGTGGACTAAGGGCATCAGGCACACACTGTTGGGGATGCCTCCATTTCATTCCTGGAGATAAATTTATTTCTCTACATGGATGACATGAATTCAACCTCATTAGCTCCACCCTTTGTTCCATTACCTCCATGACTTCTCTGTTTCAGTTGGAGCCCTGGGCAAGCCAGAACATTCTCCAGCTGAATATTACAGCATTAAAGCTGAAAGCATCCAGTTCAGTCCAGCTTCCATTTGAAACTTCACATCGAAGTTTCTCTTTCTCTCCATCACATACTCTGGGCAGCTTGTTCAGCCATAAGGGCACCATCCCTATTCATGGGTTAACCATTGATTCAGATCCCAAACCTGATCCATTAAATTCTCAGGACGTCACATGCTCGGGACCCTTCCTTAATCCCTAATTCACAAGCGCCTTGATTTACCTTTCCATCACTTCCAGGTTTAATTGTTTTGGACGCTCCTCATCTCCACACAAATCCCAGCCCATCCAGAAATCCACCTTGACTTCCATCCTGACAAGATCCCATGGGACTGCAGGTGTGTCTTGAGATGGATAGAAAGCTGGTTATCAGATAGGAAGCAAATAATTGGCATAAGTGGGTATTTTCTCAATTGGTAGGCAGTGACTAGTGGGGTTCTGCTGGGATATGTGCTAGGACCCTAAATGTTCACATTATGTATTTATGATTTGAAAGAGGGAACTAAATGTATTATCTCCACATTTGCAGATGATGCAAAGTCGAGTGGGAGGGTGAGCAGTGAGGAGGATACAAAGATGCTTCAGCACGATTTGGACAGGCTGAGTGAGTGGGCATTAGCATGGCAGATGTGGTATAATGTGGGTAAATGTGAGGTTATCCATTTGGTAGCAATAGTAGGAAGGCAGATTATTATTTGAAATGGTGTAAATTGAGAGAGTGGATACTCAGCAAGACCTTGGTGTCCTCGTGGATCAGTCGCTGAACTTAGCATGCAGGTACAGCGGACAGTAAAGAAGGCAAATGGTACGTTGACCTTCATAGCAAGAAGATTTGAGTATAGGAATAGGGATGTTTTACTGCAACTGTATAGGGTGTTGGTGAGGCCACACCTGGAGTTTTGTGTGCAGTTTTGGTGTCCTTATCTGAGGAAGGATCATCTTGCAATAGAGGGACTGCAGCAAAAGTTTATCAGGCTGATTCCAGGGATAGCATGATTGTCACATGAGGAGAGTCTGAGTCAGTTAGGATTGTATTCATTGGAATTTAGAAGAGTGAGAGGGGATCTCTTGAAACTTATAAAATTCAAACAGGAGAAATTTCTTTACCCAGAGAGTGGTGAATGTGTGGAATTCAGGACCACAGAACGTGGTTGAGGCAAAACGTTGTCTGATTTCAAGAAGAAATTAGATATAGCTCTTGGAGCTAAAGGGATCAAGGGATATTGGGGGCGTGAGGGGGGAGGGGGGGGCACAGTGGCGGGGAGGGCGGATCAGGACGTTGAATTTGATGACCAGCCATGATCAAAATGAATGGTGGAGCAGGCTCGAAGGGCCGAATGGCTGCTCCTGCTTCTAGTTTTTATGTTTCCAGATCACCGCTATTGTCATCATACCCACTCCGTGACTGTGTTCCACCCTCCCACCCTCTGAAATTGTTTCTCACCCACTATCCCATCTCACACCTTCTTTTGACTGGCATCTCTCTGTAAACCACTCTACCTTTCTGTTTCTCACTTCCTTTAAGACATTGCTTTGATTGTCTATCCTAAAATCTCCATCTTGGTGTCAATTCTTGTTTGATTATGCTGCTGTGAAGTGCATTGGGATGTGTCTTGGGTGTTATATTAATGTTATGTTGTTACTGTTGATTCGTGACATGGTTTCCATCCCCTGTGAGCCCCACCCTCGGTCAGTCTTCATGCTCTATGACGCCACCATCTGTAATTCACTTCCCAAACCACCCCTCTCTCACTTTCCAAATCCTATTGCTAACTCCCTGAGCAAACTTTTTAAAATAAAATTTAAAGTTTATTTATTAGTCACAAGTAAGGCTTACATTAACACTGCAATGAAATTGCTGTGAAAGAACAAAGAACAGTACAGCACAGGAAACAGGCCCTTCAGCCCTCCAAGTCCCCTAGTCACCACAGTCCAGCACCTGTTCGGGTCAATTCGCCTAACCGGCACGTCTTTCAGAACGTGGGAGGAAACCGGAGCACCCAGAAGAAAACCCACGGAGACACAGGGAGAACGTGCAAACTTCACACAGACAGTGACTCAAGCCGGGAATCGAACCCAGGTCCCTGGTGAGAGGCAGCAGTGCTAACCACTGTGCCATCAAACCTTCTCTCTGACCTACTGCCCAAGAGAGTCACAGAGTCATTTCAACACAGAAAGAGGCCATTCAGTCAGTTACATCCATGTCAGCTCTCAGTGGAGCAGTCAGTCTCACTCCCCTGTTCTACCCTTGTAAATTGTGTAACTTTCTTTTTCCAAGCACTGTTTTTGCCACCATTGCTGTGACTCTTTGCACTGCACCACATACAGGTGACATTAACACCATAAAATGTCCTAAGCTGTGTCACAGAAGTGTTATCAGTGACATTGGCAGTTATTTCTAACCGCAATAGCAACAGGTTCTTCTAATTAACTGGACGTAAACTTGAGCAGATGTTGGAAATGCAGGAAGTGGAGGAAGAAAGGTAAGGTTCGTGCATCACGCCAGGGACTTTTCAGCACAACCAAGTGAGATGTTAGAAATCAACTTTACAAATTAAACTGACTCGGGTGTGATAAGCCACAGAAGGCTGAAAACAAGGAACGGGCTCATTGCCACCTTAAGACAGGGCCGTTTTGGATGATTTGGTGTGTGAGTGGTTAGGATCCGGAATGCACTGTCTGAGATTGCGATGCAAGCAGATCAAATCGATGCTTTCGACAGAGAATTGAGCTTTACCCGATGAGAAATCAATTGCTTGACCACAGGGTAGAGGCGTGGGACTAGATGAGCTGTTTTTGCAGAGAGCGAGCATTGACACAAAGGCTGAAAGGTTTTTTTCTATGCCGGAACCACTCTCTGATTCTATGTAAGTGGAGGTGCAATGGTTGGGCCACGTCCCAAGAATGGAAACATTGTTCATAGCCCTGCACACAGAGGGACGAGGGACAGTAAGTTGAGAAAGACAGAGCAAGCCTTAGACATGCCGAGTGACTTATCATGAAAGAGATTAAGGTGACTGATGTGACCAGGTTGCTTAAAAATCGACAGCAGTTGGTAGAGGCCGGAATTCTCCGGCCTCGCTCGCCCCGCCCCCACTGCCAGCGAGAACATAATATTTTCACTCAGCCCAATCTCTGTTCAGAGCAGCGGGACTGGAAAATCCCAGCCGCGGGCGAGGTCGGAGAATTCCGGCCAGATCCCTCTTTGTTCACATTGCCGGTACTAAGCTGGCGGATAGGAATATAACGGTTATTGTGCGCGAATGCTATTTATCCGAGGGGGGGAAATAATGATTACCTCACAGGCTTTCTCTTTTTCTCTCAGCAGCTCGTACAGTTGGTAAGACCTTCTTCTCAGCGAACAGAAGCCTGACGCCAGGGAAAGATGTTCATGAATGAATCCAGTCTGTGCCCACAGAAACATTGGGAGAATGAGATACCCCTATACGCGATCGTCTATGGAATAATCGTTATTCCTGGCTTGTTGGGCAACAGCGTGGCCTTGTGGGTTTTATTTGGAAACATCAAAAGGGAGAAGAAGGCAGTGATATTCATGACAAACCTAGCCATCGCTGACCTGGCACACATGTTGTCCTTGCCCCTGAGGATCTTTTACTACATAACCAACAACTGGCCTTTTGGAAAATTCATGTGCTTGTTCTGTTTCTACCTTAAATTTCTCAACATGTATGCGAGCATCTTGTTTTTGGTCTGCATCAGCATCCAGCGCTGTGTATTCCTGATCTACCCCTTCAAATACAGTAGCTGGAGACGCAGATACGACGTGGGCCTGTGCTTTATTGGCTGGGTGGTGGTTATCCTCATGTGCATGCCATTCCCCATCATGCGGAACACAGACTCATTCAACAGCTCACTTTGTTTTGCATCTCTTCCTGTGAGGCAAGTCAACCTGGGATCTTCCATTGCAATGCTCACGGCAGCAGAGCTCCTGGGCTTTGTGGGGCCCATCATCATCATTATTACTTGTACCTGGAAGACTGCGCGGTCATTAAGAGAGAACAGCACGGTGCCCAACAACCTAGGTGGAAAGAGAGCCTTAAAGCTGGTGTTGATGTGTGCCATTGTGTTCCTGGTCTGCTTCGCCCCCTACCACATATTCTTCCTATTGAACCAGCTGACATGGTTAGACGTCATTACGGACTGCACCATGCGGAGGAATATCCATATCCTGCATTCAGTATCATTATGCATAGCCAGCACGAACGCCTGTCTGGACCCTGTCATCTACTACTTTGTCACCTCTGAGTTCAGAGAGCAGCTTTCACGGACAAGCAGCTTCCTCGTACGGAGCCGCCACTTGAGCAGAGAAAGCACCACGAGTCGATAATCTCCACACGGTTCAGATAGTATCAGACAAACGGTTTGGGATTTGTTCTGTCCACTGATCTGTCTTGCAACTGGTCACCGGTGGGTGTTCTAGAGGATCAGAAATCACTGTAATGTGCATCTAATGGCCAGTGATGTTTGGAGCATCATTCATCTCGCAACAATTGTTAATCCATTCCTTCCAAGCTACCAGAAATGGGAGCAACAGCAAATGTAAAGACCAATATAAGTCGCTAGTAGTGTTTGAACGATTTCTTAAACTTTCCTGCAATTGTGTGTTTTATGTACTACCTGCCTGATCAGCACAGATTCGATATACGTTTTCTACCACATTTACCCACAAGGACAAACGTTTGCATTGTAGCTTTCAATCAGACACCTGGACAGCGATTGTACTCAATTATTCAAATGCACGATAGGGGATTACCAATGCTTTTCTCAACAACATATTACTGCCTACTACCCATACCAAGGTCAGTGAACAGGGAGTCATTCATTCTGGTTGGAAATTGATTGAAATAATAGTAAGTAATGGGAATCATTTCTACAGGAAAACAAATGGACTGGTCATTTTAACCGGATATCAATGTGCAGTGTGCGGGCTGATATTGATAAGAGCTCGGAACTGATTCAGTGCCGGTGACACGCGCTTCAGGCCAGTTTCGTGATGTTTGAAGCAGTGTCGCGTATTCCACTCCAAGAGCAAAACAATTGTGGATGCTAATCAGAAAATCGGAATCTGAAAAATTGAGAGTTTTGCTCCTTTCCTGGAGCTCCACACACGATGCATGTGTATTCGGGGTTAAATATGTCTCTGCAGTTATAAGGAATTTCCCTCCAATTTGAGGGCATGTAGTTGCAGAAATGAAAATGTTTGTGTAATTGTGAATTGTTGAAGCAGATGGAAAGATTTCTGGTTTGCTGTTTTATCTTGCTGTTGCCATTTTGCACCAAGCAGATAAGCCCCAACATATCTGACCAATTAAACTGGCTTACGCTATTCCGAACCTTAGGCAGAAAGATTCCAGATGAGTTTCATTGACAAGAAACTGACCATAAAACAAAAAAAGAGTCAAACCCTAGCTCCATTTACATTGCAAAACACGACAGTTATTCCACAAATAAACAGAAGCTAACAACAAGAATAGGCCATTCAGACATGTTCCAACATTCCTTTTAATTTCTCGGACTTTACTCCATCTCCCTTGAGATCTTTTACCTGATAAAAATCTATCGATCACTATCCTGGAAATGTTTTTTAAAATTTTTATTCCATCCAAGGAAACAAATTCAAATTGAATCGAATTCATGGTCCCCACGAGAGGGACAAACAAAATCCAAGCTGACAAGATGAGGCACTGTACCCCATCCTGGGCTTGATCTCATGCTTCATCTTAGCCCAAAGGCCAAATTTCATTAGGCAAAGCCTCTGTTGAACCTCATTGGCTACCCTGATCATTGACTCTCCCCTAGCCTGGGAGATCAAAGTGCCTGATCATTGACTCTCCCCTAGCTTGGGAGATCAATGTGCCTGATCATTGACTCTCCCCTAGCCTGGGAGATTGAAGTGCCTGATCATTGACTCTACCCTAGCCTGGGAGATTGAAGTGCCTGATCATTGACTCTCCCCTAGCTTGGGAGATCAATGTGCCTGACCATTGACTCTACCTTAATTGACCCAGAATGCATCTCTCTCTTCTCCAGCTGAACACGTGACATGGTTCCAATTGTTCCCTCCACGATACAGTAAATGGCAAGAGACTTGTGTTTGCTTAAGAACATGATTGGCAATTGACTCCACCAATAATTTCAAGAATTCAGAACAATTACAGCTGGCAGCCTTAAAATGGACTTTAGCAGCAGAGTAGTTAGTGCATTGCACCTAATGTATAATGTTCCAGCTGAATAATATTAAGCAGCAAGTTTCTGATTTGCTGTGAGTTTTGTCGCATGATAGACATTGATGTTTTATTCATTAAAAAAAGGTTTAATTCGACTATGTTTTGGGCATTGCACATGATACATTTTTATTTTAGAAAGGAAAGCCTCACATGTTTCCTACTGATGCTAATCTAGTGAAAAATAACTGCACTCCAATTGAGAATTTACATTGATGAGACCTGGTGCTTTAAACGGAAAAGGTTTGACTGCAGCTGCAAGTTACTGCCACTAAACTCCTGTCCGCAGTCCAGCAGTGACAGGATGGGACCTAATAAATTTGCTTCACTGTTAGCGGGTTCACATCTAGCCTGCTGTTTCAGCTATCCGTTTTCAATTCTCTGACAAATCACTCTGGATGTTGCCAGTCCGGTCACAGACAGGGCTATTGAAGCTATTTTAAAGTTTGTTAGTCACAAGTAGGCTTACATTCACACTGCAATGAAGTTACTGTGAAAATCCCCTAGTCGCCACACTCTGGCGCCTGCTCGGGTACACTGAGGGAGAATTTAGCACAGCCAATGCACCTAACCAGCACGTCTTTGGACGGTGGGAGGAAACCGGAGCGCCCAGAGGAGACCCACGCAGACGCAGGGAGAATGTGCAAACTCCACACAGACAGTGACTCAAGTCGGGAATTGAACTCGGGTACCTGGCGCTGTGAGGCAGCAGTGCTAACCACTGTGCCACTATGCCCCATGTCTGCATGGGTTTCTTCTGGGTGTTCCGGTTTCCTCCCACGGTCCAAAGATATGCGGTTTAGATGGATTGGCCATTCGCAATTGCCCCTGAGTGCCAGGGGGACTAGCTAGGGTAAACACATGGGGTTATGGGGATAGAGCCTGGATGGGATTGTGGTCAGTGCAGACTTGATGGGCCAAATGGGATTATATGATATGATTCAGATTCCGGCTTGCAGGGAAACTAAGCAACTGGTATCATTATGAGGTTATACTTTTGCCGAGGGAATTAATCACCTTCGGTGAAACTTTGGTCTCCGTGATATCCAAAGTAAAGACAAAATAATCTTTAGACCAGGGGTGGGATTTTCAGCCCCCCCAACCTAGCCCCCACCCATGGCGTGTTTGCCAGTGGCAGAGACAACTTGTCATTGGCCGGTGGTGGGATCTTCCAGTCCCGCTGCTGTCAACAACATTTTGAATTGTTCACCAGCTACACCACCCTCCTGAAGATCCCACCGCGGGTGGGGGGGCGGAGCGGGGGGGAGCTGCTGAACATCCCACTGCAGGGGCCCAGGAAATCCCGTCATGGGAGTGGGGTGGGCTGGAGGGGGCGTACAGAAGATCCCGCCATCAGGAAGGGCTGAAAAATTCAGCCTTGGGTTGACGGTCTTATAATTTGCTCATTAGAATAGTCTTTTAAACATGCAGAAACCTCTGCACCACATTTAGAGTAATTTTTGGATGCACTATTTAAATTAAAAATGAGGCAAAAGTATTAAAGGACTGATTATGAAAAACAACACCCTTCCTTGGATCAATATAATACAATCAGTATGGATTATGGGGGCTGCTGGATCCAGGAACTGATCCCAGCCAAACTTCCTCAGCACACTGATTGTGCCAGTTAAATGCCCTATAGTTTCTTATTGAGAGTGACTTTTCCAGAGGTTTGGTATGTGAGAAGGGCAGGTAAATACTATTCTTTCACTCTGACCTCTGCAAGGAATCACACTCGGGGTGGCACAGTGGTTAGCACTGTGGCCTCACAGCATCAGGGACCAGGGTCCAATTGGGACCTGGCTTTGGGTCACTGTCTGTGTGGAGTTTGCACATTCTCCCTGTGTCTGTGTGGGTTTCCTCCCACAGTCCAAAGATGTGTGGGTTCGGTGGATTGGCCATGCTAAGTTGCCCCTTAGTATCAGGGGGGCTAGCTAGGGTAAAGGCATGGGGTTATGGGGATAGGGCCTGGGTGGGATTGTGGTTGGTGTAGACTCAATGGGCCAAATGGCCTCCTTCTGCACTGTAGGATTCCATAAAACACTCTTCCTTTGACAAAGCATAATCCTGGAGAATAAATACTAGTTGCATTTCTCTTTGCGATTCAGTTCATGTTTTCTTTATGAGTTATTTATCTTCAAAATGTTCAACATTTAGTCTTCATCCTCCACTGTTCAGGTATCAGCTTTCAGGTGTCACACAGACACATTTGCAAATTTCAGTCCCACCTTCAAAATAATAGAAGACACCCCTTATATCCTAGTGATTTACTCTAACCTTCGGAAGGAATTGGGGATTCACAAGCAGTCTACCAGTCTAAAAAGAAGCCTCTCCAAGAGAAATGATTTTCCGATTGACCTCAGTATCCTGCCATCTTACAGGTACTTGTCAACAACCATGGAACAGCCACAGCAAAATGTTAAATGGTCAGCTCCAACTCTTATAAATCTTCTGTGAGTAGCAACAAATATTCATTCCTGTTGTACTACTAGCCCAATAAACATTCAGAGAAAATTAATGAAACCAATGGACATTTCAGGAGAAGCAGTTCCATCTAAATGTTCAGGGAGAGCTACAACTGCCAGTGATAAATTGGATGTACAATCAATGGGATGATACAGTTGTGGGTGGACTAGTTGTAGCAATAACTAGAGGCTATTTCAATCCAGCTCTATTGCACTGTGATTTCTCCGGTTTGGCTGATGAAATGCTTGCAAGAAGGTTCATTCACTTTTGTGTTCTACTTTGGTAGCAATAATAGGAAGACAGATTATTACTTGAATGGGTGTAAGTTGAGAGAGGTGGATACTCAGCGAGACCTTGGTATCCTCGTGCATCAGTCGCTGAAAATAAGTGCACAGGTACAGCAGGCAGTAAAGGCAAATGGTATAAAGGCAAAATACTGCGGATACTGGATTCTGAAAAAAACAGAAAATGTTGGAGAAACTCAGCAGGTCTGACAGCATCTGTGGAGAGAGAATAGAGCCAATGTTTTGAGTCTGGATGATCCTTCGCCAGAGCTGATGGTCAAGGCAAATATGTTGGCTTTCATAGTGAGAGGATTTGAGTATAGGTATAGAAATGCTTTACTGCAATTGCATAGGGCATTGGTGCGGCCACACCTGGAGGATTGTGTGCAGTTTTAGTGTCCTTACCTGAAGAAGGATGTCCTTGCCATTGGGGGAGTACAGCAAAGGTTTACCAGGCTGATTCCTGGGATGGTAGGTCTGCCATATGAGGGGAGATTAAGTCGGTTAGGACTATATTCACTGGAGTTTAGAAGAGTGAGAGGGGATCTCATAGAAACTTATAAACTTCTAATAGGGATAGATGGGATAGATTCAGAAAGAATGTTCCCAATGGTGGGGGAATCCAGAACTAAGGGTTATAGTTTGAGCTTAAGGAGTAAATCTTTTAGAATTGAGGTGAGGAGAAATTTCTTCACCCAGAGAGTGGTGAATGTGAGGAATTCACTCCCACAGAATGTAGTTGAGCCCAAAATGTGGTGTGATTTCAAGAAGAAATTCAGTATAGCTCTTGGGGCTAAAGGGATGAGGGGAAGGTGTGAGGGAGGGGGGGGGGGGGTCAGGATATTGAATTTGATGATCAGCCATGATTATAATGAATGGCGGACCAGGCTCGAAGGGCCAAATGGCCTATTCTTGCTTCTAGTTTCTATGTTTCTTTGTTTCATTGGAGTCATGATACTATTTCAGGAAGGAGAGATATTTTTACTGATTTATATCAGCAGTGTGCCTATGCAACTGATTCTGTGCATTACATTTCTCTGCAATGAAACTGCCTGGGTAATGATTGCAAAACCAGCATTAGATTTCAGGCTTGTCCCTGCTGGTGTCTCAGTGGCTGGATTACTGGAGGAGGATGTGGTAGGGGCTGCATGAAAATAAGAAATATCTTGATGTTCGTCTATAAAACAGCATTGAGTTTTAACAATGGGGATCAATATTCCAGTATTGAAAAAGGTGAGCAACCAAACTTTAAGCAACCGTTTGCCAAGACGGGGATCAGAAACAGAAAATCAAGATAGCATTTGTTTACAGTTTGTGGTTTCTGCTGCAGAGCGTAAATTCTGCAAACGATGATTGTGTAAAGAAATGGCATCGGTAGATGACCAAATAAAGTCAAAGTTTATTTATTAGTCACAGGTAAGGCTTACATTAACACTGCAATGAAGTTACTGTGAAATACCCCTAGTCGCCACACTCCGGTGCCTGTTCGGGTCAATGCACCTAACCAGCACATCTTTCAGACTGTGGGAGGAAACCGGAGCACCTGGAGGAAACCCACACAGACACGGGGAGAACGTGCAAACTCCACACAGACAGTGACCCAAGCCGGGAATCGAACCTGGTTCTCTGGCGATGTGAAGCAGCAATGCTAACCACTGTGCCAGCATGCCCCCCCCGTTTATGTAAGGTTTGGATACAAGTCAACTGAGTGTCGAGGGCACCGCTGCAGGCTTGTGATGAGGGCCGAGTGCGCCAATGCAGGTGTGTGGTGAGTGCTGAGGGCACTGCTGCAAGAGTGTGGTTAGCGCTGAGAGCACCAGTGCAGCTGTGTGGTTAGTGCCGAGGACATCACTGCATGTTTGTGGTTAGCGCAGAGAGCACCAATGCAGCTGCGTGGTTAGCGCAGTGGGCACCAATGCATGTGTGTGGTTAGCGCTGAGGGCACCAATGCATGTGTGTGGTTAGCGCTGAGGGCACCAATGCACGTGCGTGGTGAGAGCCGAGGGCACCAATGCAGGTGTGTGGTTAGCGCCGAGGGCACCGCTGCAGCGAATCCAGATATGGGAATGGGCGGAAAGGGGACCATCATTTACTTGCTGGGAAAATTAGGCAGATGGTATTGCTCACACTCTTCAAAGCAGAACAGGGGAGTTATCCCCAATATCCTATCTACTCCTCACACCACACCGCGAAAGCAGATTATCTGGTCATTGTCACAATGTCGAATGTGACTTGCTGAGTGCAAACTGGCTGCTGCAACAGTGATTACATTTCAAAAATAACTGTCTGCAGAACACATTGGGACATCGTGAACCCCTGATCAGTGCGATATGCATTGAGGTATTTCTTCCACAGAACTGGACAACAAAGAAAAGTCCGCTGTGCTTGTGCCAACTCTTTGAAAGAGCTATCCCCCAGCTAATTCCCCTCTCCCACCCCCGATATACCTGTATGTTTTTCTTTTTCAGTATGTACCTAATTCCCTTTCAAAAGCTTCTGGTGTGCCACCCTTCCGAGCATTGCAGAGCCAAACAACATGCTGCATAAAATAATTTCCCCTCATCTGTTTTCTAGTTGTTTCATCAATTACTTTAAACCTGTACCACCAAGGGCGGCACAGTGGTTAGCACTGCTGCCTCACAGCGCCAGGGACCCGGGTTCGATTCCCGGCTTGGGTCACTGTCTGTGTGGAGTCTGCACATTCTCCCCGTGTCTGTGTGCGCTCCCTCCGGGTGCTCCAGTTTCCTCCCACAGTCCGAAAGACGTGCTGGTTACGTGCATTGGCCGTGCTAAATTGTCCCTCAGTGTACCCGAACAGATGCCAGAGTGTGGCGACTCAGGGATTTTCGCAGCAACTTCATTGCAGTTTTAATGTGACACTAATAAATAAATTTAAAACTTTGTTAAGCAAACCAACTATCAGTAGAAATATTTCTCTGGAAGGCATTTAGATAGCACCTTTTATGAGCTCAGGACATCCCAGTGTAATTTTGAAGTGTAATAGGAAACACAGTAGCCATTTTCACACGCCAAGCTCCCACATGCTTCTTAGGCAGTCCCTCAGGACTGAGGATGTCTTCCACTCTGGGGTTGTGTGTCCTCAGGTGACTGAAAAGTCCAATGCTGGATCCTCACACTCTGCCGCAGGTGGGGTAGGTATTGTTTGATGAGGCGGGTGGGTGGGCTGTTCGGATTTTGATCCGCTCCTTCAGCTCTTTGCGCTTGGCTTCTACCTGGGCCTGTTGGAGATGTTCAAGATGGTTGGCAGCTTTGCGGGTGCTTCTTCCCCAGTTTGGACAGTCTCAAGCAAGAGATTTGCATAAATCGGTGGAGATGTTGCATTTTTCAGGGCAAACTTTGAGAACATTCCTTGAAACGTTTCCTTGGCCCTCCTGGTAACCACTTGCCAGTACCAAGCTCAGAGTAAAGAGCTTGTATTGGGAGTCTTGTGTGAGGCATGGGGGTGATGTAGCCCGCCCAATATAGCTGATTAACCATAACCTGTGCCTCGATACTGGGGATGTTGACCTGAGAGAGGATACTGATATTGGAGTGCCCCTTATGGGTGGTTAGCACTGCTGCCTCACAGCACTTGGGGCCCAGGTTCGATTCCCGGCTTGGGTCATTGTCTGTGTGGAGTTTGCATGTTCTCCACATGTCTACGTGGGATTCCTCCGGGTGCTCCGGTTTCCTCCCACAGTCTGAAAGATGTGCAGGTTAGATACATTGGCCGTGCTAAATTCTACCTCAGTGTACCTGAACAGGTGCCGGAGTGTGGCTTCTAGGGGATTTTCACAGTAACTTCATTACAGTGTTAATGTAAGCCTACTCGTGACACAAATAAATAAACTTTTAACTTTAAAAAACCTATTCTGCAGTTGAATTGTCCCATAGACAGCAACATAATGGCAAACAGATAATTTGATGTTATGGTATTGGTTGAGGACTGAATATTGACCAAGACACCAAGAGAACTTCCCTGCTCTTCTGCAGTGGGATCTTTAACACCCACCAGAGAGGGCAGACAGGCCCTAGGATTCACATCCCATCCAAAAGATGGCATGTACAATGGAAATATCAATTCAGCTTTTGTTCTCCAGTCTCTGGAGTGTGGATTAAATCTGCAAACTTCTGACTCAGATGTCAGAACAACAGCCAACTCCAACGACAAAACTCGGGAGTGTAATATTCTTGTTGTAGATACTCAGCAATGACAAGTGTCTATAAAATGTAGCGATGCTGTTGCACAGTTCCTTGACTCTATTTAAAATAAGTTAATGGTTTTAAAATTAATTATGTAGACTGGTACAAAGAGTAGCTGACATGTAACTGTTCAGTGGGAGAGTCTGTCTGTATCGATGCTTTGTGAATGCTGACTGCTTTAATAAATGCTGATTCTATTTGGTGTGCACAAACAACTCTTCAGTTGATTTATTTTGCCAATGTTGGACTGCTGAAATGAGTCATGTTATTATCTGAAATTTTAACACCGTCATTCCAAAATTCCCTTCCACACAATTTTAACAGTGGTGTCTGTTGATTTAAAATGTTCCCAGTAAAATAGCAGAAACATTTGATGCAAACACTTCTACACTAATATGATACATTACCGGGAATAATAATTTGGTTTAGACTTTGGGCCTGATTCTCCCAAACAAATTCTAAGCGTTGAATTGGCGAGAAAAATGGTGTAATTCACGATTGTTTCTTCAGTGGGAGTTCAGACTCGAATCTCCCACATTCTGTGCACTGCAGAGGTCCCGATTGTGAATATCATTAAAAGCTCGGGGGTGCGGGGCCTATTCACGCCAGAGGCTGACAACACCAGAATCTGCACATGCGCAGTGTCCCCGAACTGTCAGACTGAAGCTTGCTGGCCTGCTCGATCAATGGCCAGCCCGGGACCCCCGCAGTGCTGCCCCTCTAGCGCACCCCTCCCCCCTCTCCATGGGCCGATTGTGGCCCGCACAAGCATTCCTGTGCGAGCCCCGACCCCCCCCCCCGTCTTGAAGCAGTGCAATCTCCAGCCCCCCCCCCCCAACTATCCCCACAGCAGTGACGATTCCGCCCCCCGCTGACCCCCCCTTCCAGAGGCAGACCCCCCTATGGGAGGCAGACCCCTCCCGGCAGACCACCCTCTAGCCCGCCCCGATCACTGGCAGCCCTCCATCTCTGATCGATCCTATCAGCAGAGTGGCAGCGGGAGCCCCCACCGATTGCCTCCTCGGCCCTGCCCACAATAGGCCCGGAGAATTTTGTGCCGGGCCCAATAATGGCATTTAAATAAGATTAGAAACAGATTTAAATCACTTAAACTAAAAGAGAAAACGCTGGAAAATCTCAGCAGGTCTGGCAGCGTCTGTAAGGAGAGAAAAGAGCTGACGTTTTGAGTCCAGATGACCCTTTGTCAAAGCACCTGTTAAATCACTGACCTGTCTTCCTGCTGGTTTCCAATGTGGTCCCGACCACGCCTGCTGTCCGGCTTTTTGAGACACGCATGCGTCGGGAACACATGGGCGAATCCCGGGAAATGGCCGACACGTGCATCTCCCATCCCAACATGCCAAAAAAAGTGCGCGTCGGGATGGGAGAATCAACGACCCATGGTTACATGGGTGGGATTTTATGGCTCTGCACATCCCAAAACTCCTAACTGCCCGAGGTCAACGGACCTTCCCATGGTCTTCCCCTCGCCCGCTCCGATTCCCGTGGCGGGTGGGACGGTTAAATCCCAGCCATGTATGTCCAATTTTTGCAAAGATTGTGAACACACGATTCCATTTCAGTTGAAAAGGTTAATAAAAAAGAAACTAAGCACAAAGTTAAAATAATTTTTGTTTTGTTTCTGTTCTCCTCTGCGTTCTCCACCAACACTACGATGAACTAGTTTCAGTATTTGGTAATGCATTGCCACTACCCAGCTCCTTATTACATATGGAACATTGCTGAAGTGGATATCTGTATGGAGGTATTCAGGATAGCATCAAGCCTGAGAATGTTGAATCTTACAGCACAGAAGGAGGCCACTCAGCCCGTTGTGTCTGCACCAGCCCTTTGAATGAATTCTCCAAATACTGTGGTCCCACGGCACTGCTCCTTCCTCATAGCCCAGCACTCTTCCTTCATAAGTATTTATCCAATTCCCTCACTGAATCTGCTTCTACCATCCTTTCAGACCATGCATTCCAAATCATAAACATGTCAAAGAAAGTTTCCTTATTTCTCTCCTTTTATTTGCCAATTAAATCTATGCCTTTTGACACCAATTCTTCTACGAGTAGAAACAGGTTTGCCCCATCTATTTCATCAAAACTCGTCAGAACACTAAACACTAAGGGCCTGATTCTCCCATCGCGATGTGCACGTCTGGTTGGAAGATGTCAGCAGATGTCAGCCATTTTGCGGGATTTGCGCATGCATTCCCGATGCATGCGCATCTCCCACAGCCGGAGAGCAGGCACAGTCGGGACCGCACTGAAAACCGGCGGGAAGACAAGGTAAGTGGTTTTAATCTATTTTTCATGTAATTTAAATGTGATTATTGGGCCCAGCGTGGAATTCTCCGGGCCCGATAGCATCTCCCACCTCACCAGGAGTACTTTACTCCAGCGGGGTTTCGAGTACCTCCCCACGTTTGGGGAACTAGCAGGAGACCCCGCTGGAGTGAAGGGGGAGCAATCGGGGCCCCCCCAGGGAGTTGGGTGGCCTGGGGGGTGGTGCTTCCTGGGCATTGGCACCCTGACAGTGCCAACCTGTGCCCCCTGGCACTGCCCATGGTGTCTTTACAGTTCATGGTACCTATTTGACTCCAGACCCACAGCAATCTGGTTGTTTCTTAACTGCCTTTGGAAATGGTCTAGTAAGTCATTGAGTTCAAGGGCATTGAGGGATGGGCAACAATGCTGGCCTTGGCTGAGACGCTCATATCCCCATGAAAGAGCAAAAAATAAATCACTGTTAAATCTGGTTGGATCACGGAAAGCACTGTTGGACCCTACTCTTGTCTGCTAAAACTCTTCATTTATCATCCTGGAATGCAAAGGTAACCCCTGGCGACCATTTTTAAAAATCCCTCTTCCTGTCTCCTCCACCCTCACTCCCAATAATAAGGAGGAGCTCATTGACTTATTTCACAAAGGTTAAGACCATTTGGATATTTCAGCTCCTTATCTCCCTTCCACTTGCCCACCAGGAGAAACTTCCTCATACAACTCTCTTCTGCCAAGCCCTGAACTTTCTCCCTAGCTTTTCTCCTCTTTCCATCATTCCTTCTCTGAGCTCATCTTGTCTATGACAGCGAGTCTCTGCTCCTTCGATTCTATTCCCATTGAAGTGTTGGATCACCCAACCTCCCCTCCTGGATCCCATGCATCCAATTGCTAACACTTCTCTCTCCCCTCAGCCGCCATCCCACTCTTCCAAATCTGCCGTCATCATCCCTTTCCTCAAAAAAAAAACCCCTTGACCCCACCATCCTTGCAAAGCATCACTCAATGTCGAACCTCCCATTCCTCTTCAATGTCCTTGGTCATGTTAGCACCTCCCAAATCCATTCCTGCCTTTTCTAGAACACAATGATGAATATTTCCAATATCCTTGTCACAATGCTGGAAAGTAAATCAAAGACACAAAATGACATCCTATGTGACAGTGATGAAGATAAACTTTCTCTCTTTGTTCTTCTTGACCTGTCTGAAAATATTGACATGGCTGACCGCACTAACCTCCTCCAACACCTCTTCATTGTTGTCCAGCTAGATGGGACTGCTCTCACCTGGTTCTGTTCCTATCTGTCTTTAAGAGTATCATTTCCAATAGCTTCACTTCCTACTCCAATACCATTAACTTTGGTGCCCTCCAGGGGTCTATCATTTGCCCATCCAATCTATCACCTTTGTGTTGTCACTTGGCAACATCACCTAAAAGCACTGTGTTATTTATAACATGTACAGTGATTGGCATCCAGCTCACCTCACCACCAAGTCCCTTGGCTCATCCACTGTTGCTGAGTTATCATACCAGTCATCTGACATCCAGTACTGGATAAACAGAAGTCTCTGCCAATTAAATATTGGGAAGACTGAAGCCATTGTCTTCAGTCCCCACTCGAAACTCTGTTCCCTAGCTACTGAGTCCATTGCTCTCCCTGAAACTGCTTGAATAACCAAGGTGGAATATTTGACCCTGAAGTGAACTTTCAATCAGAAATACATGCATTTCCATAATATTACTCTCATGGAATCATAGAATCCCTACAGTTCAGAAGGAGGCCATTTGGCCCATCATAAGAACATAAGAACTAGGAGCAGGAGTAGGCCATCTGGCCCCTCGAGCCTGCTCCGCCATTCAATGAGATCATGACTGATCTTTTCATGGACTCAGCTCCACTTACCCGCCCGCTCACCATAACCCTTAACCCTTTTACTGTTCAAAAATGTAATCTATCCTTGCCTTAAAAACATTCAATGAGGTAGCCTCAACTGCTTCACTGGGCAGGGAATTCCACAGATTCACAACCCTTTGTGTGAAGAAGTTCCTCCTCAACTCAGTCCTAAATCTGCTTCCCCTTATTTTGAGACTATGCCCCCTAGTTCTAGTTTCGCCCGCCAGTGGAAACAACTTCCCTGCTTCTATCTTATCTATTCCTTTCATAATCTTATATGTTTCTATAAGATCTCCCCTCATTCTTCTGAATTCCAATGAGTATAGCGCCAGTCTACTCAGTCTCTCCTCATAAGCCAACCCTCTCAACTCCGGAATCAATCTAGTGAATCTCCTCTGCACCCCCTCCAATGCCAGTATATCCTTTCTCAAGTAAGGGGACCAAAACTGTACACAGTACTCCAGGCGTGGCCTCACCAGCACCTTATACAGCTGCAACATAACCTCGCTGTTTTTAAACTCCACCCCTCTAGCAATGAAGGACAAAATTCCATTTGCCTTCTTAATTACTTGCTGCACCTGCAAACCAACTCCTTGAGATTCCTGCACAAGGACACCTAGGTCCCTCTGAACAGCAGCATGCTGCAATTTTTTAGCATTTAAATAATAGTCAATTTTGCTGTTATTCCTACCAAAATGGATGACCTCACATTTACCAACACTGTACTCCATCTGCCAGACCCTCGCCCACTCACTTAGTCTATCTATATCCCTTTGCAGACTTTCAGTGTCCTCTGGAAACTTTGCTCTGCCAACCATCTTAGTGTCATCTGCGAATTTTGACACACTACACTTGGTCCCCAAGTCCAAATCATCTATGTAAATCGTAAACAATTGCGGTCCCAACACTGATCCCTGAGGCACACCACTAGTCACTGATCGCCAACCAGAAAAACACCTTTTTACCCCCACTCTTTGCTTTCTGTTAGTTAACCAATCCTCTATCCATGCTAATATATTACCCGTAACACTGCACCTTTATCTTATGTAACAGTCTTTGGTGTGGCACCTTGTCAAATGCCTTCTGGAAATCCAGATACACCACATCCACAGGTTCCCCATTGTCCACTGCACATGAAATGTTCTCAAAGAATTCCTCCAAATTAGTCAAACATGACCTGCTCTTCATGAACCCATGCTGCGTCTTACCAATGGGACAATTTATATCCAGATGTCTCGCTATTTCTTCCTTGATGATTGATTCAAGCATTTTCTCTACTGCAGAAGTTAAGCTAACCAGCCTATAGTTACCCGCCTTCTGTCTACTTCCTTTTTTAAACAGTGGCGTCACATTTGCTGTTTTCCAATCTGCAGGAACCACCCCAGAGTCCAGCGAATTTTGGTAAATTACCACTAGTGCATTTTCTATTTCTCCCACCATCTCTTTTAGTATCCTGGGATGCATTCCATCAGGACCAGGAGACTTGTCTACCTTTAGCCCTATCAACTTGCCCGGCACTATCTCTTTCGTGATAATTATAGTTTCTATGTTCTCACCTGTCATAGCCTTCCTGTCATCAATTTTTGGCATGTTATTTGTGTCTTCCACTGTGAAGACCGACACAAAATACCTGTTCAATGCCTCAGCCATTTTCTCATTTCCAATTATTACATCCCCTTTCTCACCCTCTAAAGGACCAATGTTTACTTTAGCCACTCTTTTTCATTTTATATATTTGTAGAAACTTTTGCTATCTGTTTTTATATTCTGAGCTAGTTTACTCTCATAATCCATCTTACTTTTTCTTCGAGTCTGCACCAATCACAATCCTACCCAGGTTCCATTCCCATAACCTCACATATTTACCGTGCTAATCCCCTGAAACTAGGTCAATTTAGCATGGCCAATCAACCTAACGCACACATCTTTTGACCGTGGGAGGAAACCGGAGCACCTGAAGGAAACCCACGCAGACATGGAGAGAATGTGCAAACTCCACACAGACAGTGACCCGAGGCCAGAATTGAACCCAGGCCCCTGGCGCTGTGAGGCAGAAGTGCTAACCACTGTGCCACCGTGCATGCATGTTTTTTTTTTCACCTCTAGATTTGGCTATTCTAATGGACCTCTGGCTGGCCTCCCATACTCTACTCTTCATAAACTTGAAGTCATCCAAAGCTCTGCTGCCCACATCTTAACTCGCACTAAGTCCTGTTAATTTATTTCCCGCTCTCTCCCCCAACCTACATTGGCAACCCAAGATTGGCGATGTTTACTGATCAGTTTTTCGCTGCTGGTTTGTTGGTGTCTTCCATTTCTGGGCCTTGACATTTCACTTACATTGCTGAGCATTCTATCTTGTCTTAAAAGAAAATATACAATTTTAGTCCCTTCCAGTTTTGTTTCTGGCATGTTCTCAGAAGATGGACTCTGGAACCCACTTGGTCTTATTATACACCAGTGGCTGCTAAATAATAAATATATTTACAAATGGGAAATTAAGCTCTGAGTATTAAGCCTGCTCTCTGGTAATATAAAGCATTGTCGTGCAGTGCTATGATTATTGTAGATAATTAGGTTGCTGAGCTGTTAGTTAGTGTCAAGCCCTTGTGATGTGTGGGTGTTTTAGGGGCAATTTTAGTGTTGCCATATTTTTCTATCCCCCATCTAATCCCTGGTTCTGTGCGTCAGTCATTGGAAACGTCCATAAGGGCTGAAGTTCAGTCAACAGAGTCCAGGTCATAGAGTCATATTCATGGAATCATACAGTGCAGAAAAGGCCCTTCAGCCCATCGAGTCTTCACTGACACTAACTACCACTAAAGCCGCACTAATCCCAGTTTCCAGCAGGTGTCCCATGTCCTTGAGTTTTATGTTTCGAGTGCTCATCCAAATATGTTTAAAAGGTTGTAAAGTTTCCAGCCACTGCTACCTTCCCAGGCAAAGCATTCCAGATTCCCATCGCCCTCTGAATAAAATGTTTTTTTCTCAAATCCCCTCTGGATCTGCCCCTTACCCTAAAACTATGCCCCTTCGCAATTGACCCCTCAACACTCAAAAAGCATTGATTTTCCCAAAAAAAAACATTTTGGTTAAGTAAATCGGTGTGATCACATTGTGATTTTCCTGCACTTTGTTATTTGTTGGGAAAGGGGCGAGTTTTGCATCAGTTCTAAGTGGGACAGGGCCTAAACACATGGCAAGTCCAACTTCACAGAGATTGGGCACCGTTTCTAAAGGGCACCTCAATCTCAGTGAAACTGAAGATCCCCATCCTGCCCCAGGTACATCGGGACACCCCCATCAACCTCCTTCGTTGGATACATGCCCCCTCCCTCCAACTCCCAACATAGGTCACTGGCCTCATTTCTCCTTGCTCCGAACATAGATCACCAGAATCGGGGCCATCCCAATGGGTCCCCATCATTTCCTCCCACCCCTGGCCCCATCCATGCCCCATCATCTTCATACAAGCCTTCATGCATCCCCTCCAAATCCCCTTTCATGACCGACTCCTTCATGTGCCCCCCTTCATGTCCATCCCCTTCAGGCCCCACCGCGCTCAAGGGACAGTGCCAATTCCTTTGGCACTGCCCCCTGCCACCCTGGCAGTGCCAACCTGATAGCACCAGTTGGTATCTTTAGGTGGGCACTGTCAGGGGCAGTGCCAGGTGGGGTGCTGCCAGGGTGCCAAGGGGCAGTGCCAGGTGGGCACTTCTCAGGTGCCAGGGGACAGTGCCTGGAATGCCAGTGATTTCACTGAGTGACATTGGTTGAAGCGTTTGCTGGGGTACAGACTATGTTTGGGAACACTCCAGGATGCAAATCGGAGCCAGATTTCTCTACTCTCTGGTGTTGAGCAATGAACTTTAAAGTGCTCTGTGCCTCTCATGGCGCCAGAGATTCAATACATGTTGAGGCGAGAATCGAGAGGGGAAATTAAAATGAAAGCTTCACCAAGAAATCAGGCCAGATGGAGAAGAGATGGAACCAGAAAGGGAGAGAACCGTTTGCGAAAAGAGGAGTTGGGGTTTGCTATTGCCGGACTGCCTACATATAGACAATGGAAAACCAATGCCCGGCATTGGTAATCCATTCAGCAATGTCTCATGCAAGACCACCAAGATAGATACAAATTAAACCATAAAATGAAAAGAAGTCAGTAAACTTGCAGCATTCAGTCTCAGCAGCTGCACCCCTATCCTGAGATACATAAACGCTTGCTACATCAGAAAATAGATTTGCACACAGCTGAACCCATCCACATACACACTCCCACACATTGACCTTTACGAAAGACCAACTGAAATACATCTGAATTTTGGTTACTGAACAAATTGTTTATTGGACAAAGTCTGGGTAACAGAAGTTGTTGAAGGGAGAGCTGAGAGCGGAAATGAAAGTGAAGGCTTTGCGAAGAAATCAGACCAGATGGAGAAATAGACAGAAAGGGAGAGAGTTGTTTGGGAGAAGAGGAGTCTTGGTTTGCACAAACTCTTATTAGAATTTAAAGAGCCTTCACTGGGTCCGCACAAGGCGATCTCTCAAGAATTACTTTGCTTCCATGTACTGCAAAGTCAGCTCTCAGTTCCAATGACTGGATTGTGATTGGCCTGGGAGCAAGAACATGGGTTTGTCTGGAATTGTGCTATTGGGAAAACTAATGCATGTAAACCTCTACCCCAGTAGAGATTTGAATCATAGAAATCATAGAAACCCTACAGTACAGAAAGAGGCCATTCGGCCCATTGGGTCTGCACTGATCACATTCCCACCCAGGCCCTACCCCCATATCCCTACAGATTTACCCACGAATCCCTCTAACCTACGCATCTCAGGACACTAAGGGCAATTTTTAGCATAGCCAATCAACCTAACCCACACATCTTTGGACTGTGGGAGGAAACCGGAGCACCCGGAGGAAACCCACGCAGACACGAGGAGAATGTGCAAACTCCACACAGGCAGTGACCCAAGCCTTCCTTGAAAGACCTTCCTTTTACCGTCCAGTACTATGACAAGCAAATGGTCCATATTGTTCTTTGGGAAAATGGATATAGAATTAGTGGTCAAAGGCCTTCCTCCCAGCAGTCCAACACATCAAACAATGTCAAAACTAAACATCACAATACGCCAAGTATGCATAGCAGCCTATCAAAAATACACCGAAATAAAGCACAATTATCTTATTTTCTACAGTTACTTTACAACGTTGCTAAAAAAAAGCAACCTGAGTATGGGAAAATGTGGGCTATGCCTAGATAGTTATCGAATATGGGTTGCTTTTCCGAAATTGGGTCTAAATTGTTTGATGACCTGAACCCATTGCCTAACCTAGCAATGGGTGCCCAGAATGGAAAGTGCTCTATTTCCCAACATGAATATTCCTCTCCTTGACCAACACAAACTATAACAGGGTAAATATAATAGCGGGAGTAAGGGAGAAGAGAAGTTAAAAGGGGAGAACAACCAAGGAACCAATTAGACAACAAACTAAGCTGCCTGTAAAGGGGACTGAAAGAAATATTTTCCTTTCATTCATTCATTCAGTCATGCATTCATCCATTCACAGGATGTGGGCATTACTGACTAGATCAGCATTTATTGCCCATCCCTAATTACCCTTGGTGATAGTAAGCTGCTCACTTGAATCGCTGCAGTCCATGTAGTGTAGGTACACCCACAGTGCTGTAAGGGAGGGAGTTCCAAGATTTTGACCTAGCAAAAATGAAGGAACGGTGTGTGGTTTGGAGGGGAACTTCCAAGTGGTGGTGTTCCCAGATATCTGCTGCCTTTGCCCTTCTAGATAGTGGAGGTTGTGAGTTTGGAACATGTTGTCTAAGGAACCTTAGTGAGTTGCTGCAGTGTATCTTGTCGATGGTACATAATGTTGACACTGTGTGTTGGTGGTGGAGGGAATCAATGTTAAAGGTGGCGGAAACAGTGCCAATCGGCTGCTTTGTCCTGGGTGG
The DNA here is from genome assembly GCF_964213995.1 of Mustelus asterias. Taxonomy (NCBI): domain Eukaryota; kingdom Metazoa; phylum Chordata; class Chondrichthyes; order Carcharhiniformes; family Triakidae; genus Mustelus; species Mustelus asterias. Next base: position 126,600,557 of record NC_135804.1, read on the forward strand.
TGTCAAGCTTCTTGAGTGTTGTTGGAGATGCACTTAACCAGGCAAGTATTCCATCACATGCCTGACATGTGCCTTGTAGATGGTAAAGAGGCTTTGGTGAGTCAAGAAGTGAGTTACACAACACAGGTTTCCTAGCCTATGACCTGCTCTTGTAGCCACAGTAATTATATGGCTAGTCCAGTTCAGTTTCGGGTCAATGGTAACACCCAGGATGTTGATAGCGGGGGATTCAGCAATGGTAATGCCGGTGAATGTCAAGAGAAGAAATTACAGATAAACACAAACTAACATGAACATTTTTTCCCACTTTTTATTTGGACCTAATTTCTACCTCTTTACTGAACCTTGTTCACAACTGCCACATGATTGGCCAGAAGGAGCGGTGAATCAGTGAAATTAGTTGGAGTGCCTTGGCTTTATTTTCCAGAAGTAGAGTATGTTCGCTATTTTGCAACACTTCTGTAGCAACTTAAACAAGAAGTAACAAAACTCCAGAAAGCCAGAAGTGTTTGGCTCAAAGTCAAGCTGTCAAGTACTTGATCGAGAGGGTGAGCTGCCCCAACAAAGCATCAAGTTGGCAATCTAGCAATACATGTTTCTCAAGATTCAGCGGAACACCTTTTGGGAAATTGGTCCACTGTACAATAGTTCGTGGGGTCGATTTTCTGCAAACATTAATGCATAAAGTGCACTCAAAATTGTGTTCGTTATCCAAAGTGAAGTTATGATTTTTTTTGATTTGATTTGATTTAATTTATTATTGTCACATGTATTAGCATACAGTGAAAAGTATTGTGTCTTGCGCGCTATACAGACAAAGCGTACCGTTCATAGAGAAGAAAACGAGAGAGTGCAGAATGTAGTGTTACAGTCATAGCTAGGGTGTAGAGAAAGATGAACTTAATGCAAGGTAGGTCCATTCAAAAGTCTGATGGCAGCAGGGAAGAAGCTGTTCTTGTGTCGGTTGTGACTGAAATTGCCATATGAAACTCAAGTCACAAACTTAAGACTTCCATGAAGCTATGCAATCACACAGCATTTTAGAACATTAATGGCTTTTCCCTCTTGCATGAAGAAATGTATCGAAGACGGTAATCTATTGCAGTTTAATTATTACATCTGAATAATGGGTTTATTACAAATTAGCATTTTTAATTTGTGGCTACTTCACTGGCGAGTAACCTCATTTTAATTTAAAATAACATTACAAAATCTTCATGGAACCATTTATTCATTTCATTGGTACATGTTAGCCAGTTTATTAGTCAATTAAAGATATATATGTTTTTAAGAACTCTTCATGATTAAGAATAAGGCTAGTTTAATTCCCTGAATTTGCTTAAAGGACTGTAAATTGTTGGAATCAGTGAAAACCTGCAATGGTGATTAATTCAATCTGAGACATGGCCCAGATTTGTGTGGGATGCTTTATAAATAAATGCAAAACAGAGTATGGAAACTCGATTTGTGCTGAGCATAACTTGTACTTCAGATTCTTTGATCCTCCACTTCCTGTTGTTGCTGCTGCAAGCAACCAAACGCTGCAGATTTCAGTAGCTCATTGGCTATATGGAAATGCCAAAATGACGATTAGAATAAAGCATCAAGCCGGCCCCAGACTCATGATGGCTGTAGAATGGTGACTGGAGCCTCCCTGGCTCAATCTCCTACAATGTAATTCCCTACATGTGGCAAAAGAACAGAATAAACTACAGGGCATCGAAGGGTAAAAGCATTTCTTTTTATACTATAAATACTTTATTTTTGAGAGTGACAATAGCCGGAATTCTCCGGACATTCACGTCCTGCTGCCACCTCCAGTGAGAACGGGAGAATTTGTTGCTCAGCCCATTCACTGCAGCGGGACCGGAGAATCCCAGCTGCGGGCGAGGTTGGAGAATCTGACCCAATGCTTTCAGTGAAAGCCAAGAGTTGACCAGGAATACCCTTGGTACATCATCAGAAATTATATCCTCCATAAAGCACCATTCATTTATAGTTCACATAGTCAGCTGGTTCTTCCTCAGTGACAATCCATGTTCCTGGTTGGCCCAGGTATAAATAAGGTATGGTAACATAAATGGTGGGACAACTCAGAGTCCTGAAACCTTGAGTTGCCTCCATGTATTGGGAATGCCTTTGGAGAAATAATTTGCAAAAGCCTTCTGTTCAAAGGGAGAGATAGTGTAGGTGACAATATGTCATAATTTGGTCAAGTTTTCAAAGTGGCAACCCATTTTGCACCCACTAAATCCAAACACGCCCCCCCCACCCCCTCCCGCCCCACCACCGCGCAGCAGATAAGTGTACATGAATTAAGTGTTATTTGTTAACACACTTTCTGTCTGTGTGACACAATCTTTGTCCAGGCAAGGACTGGCCCAGCCACAGGGTTTGAAATAATAACAATCCAGAGGATGAAAGTTCAAATCTCAATATGGCAGCATAAGAACTTGGAAATAAAAAGCTGGGAGCAATGGAAGTTACTATGAAAGTGTTGGATTGTCTTAAAGAAAACAACTGTGTCCTTTAGGGAAGGAAACCTGCTTTCCTTATGTGGTCTGGCCTACAAGTGACTCCAGTCTCACATCAACTTGATTGACTTTTAATTGCCCTTTGATGAGATCCAGCAAGCCACTTAGCTAAGGTTAACTACGAATGGGCAAGTTCTAACTATCCAGCCTTCAGGAGAACAGTGACCACAACACCACACAACCCTGCCACAGCAACCGCTACAAGACGTGTCGGATCATCAACACGGATGCCATCATCTCACGTGAGAACACCATCCACCAGGTACACAGTACAAACTTTTGCGACTCGACCAACGTTATCTACCTGTTACACTGCAGGAAAGGATGGCCCGAGGCATGGTACATTGGTGAGACCATGCAGACGCTATGACAATGGATGAATGGACACCGCTCGACAATCATCAAGCAGGAATGTTCCCTTCCTGTCGGGGAACACTTCAGCAGTCAAGGGCATTCAGCCTCTGATCTTCAGGTAAGCGTTCTCCAAGGTGGCCTTCAAGACACACGACAACGCAGAATCGCTGAGCAGAAACTGATAGCCAAGTTCTGCACACATGAGGACGGCCTCAACCGGGATCTTGGGTTCATGTCACATTATCTGTAATCCCCACGACTTGTCTGGGCTTGCAAAATCTTACTAACTGTCCTGCAATTCACACCTCTTTAACCTGTGCTTAACCCTCTCTCCACTCGCATTGTCTGTACTTGTAAAGACTTGATTACCTGTTAAGACTCGCATTTCAACTATTATCTTGTAATTGAGTCTGTGTCTATATATACCCTGTTTGTGAACCCAATTCTCCACTCACCTGATGAAGGGGCAGCGCTCCGAAAGCTCATGCTACCAAATAAACCTGTTGGACTTTAACCTGGTGTTGTGAGACTTCTTACTGTTCCTATCCCAGTCCAACGCTGGCATCTCCACATCACGAGGAGAGAAGCAGAGCAGTGTCAGTATCAGTGATTCCGAGCTGAAATGACTTAAAGTTAATGTTCCTCATGAGAAATGCGCCAGGCACAAGCTCCCTGTCCTTTGACCAAACTCTCAGCTTGATTAGTTTGGTTTGTGGAACCTTATTTTGACAGTAAAGCCCAAGATCAGTTCTGTGACTGCGGCTTCCAGTTCAGAGCTCTCACCTTCACAGAAGCTAGAGTCAAAGGAGCTAAGGAGAGATTTGGCCTATTAATAATAGCATCGAGTGAGGAGCCTAACTGTCCTTTATATAGCTGAGTGGATTTGGGGCTACAATTCCAGGATAAAGGTCAGGGTAAATACCATATAAATATATGATTATCACCAGGTACAGGTAGAATATTGAAGTGTTACACCTTTGATTACTTGTTCCACATAGACAATCAAGGGTCAATGTATTCCTGCTGTTTATGAGGATTATCTAGGTGTCACCAATATTACTATTATCTAATTTCAATTTTGACCATTTTTTGGTTTCTGCTCTGCTCAAAACTACAAGCAAAGTTGTTCAACTGTAGAGACATAAACTCTATAATCCAATAATATGATCAAATGCCATATGATCATGTGGTTAAACCTCAGGAAAGCTTTGAACTGGAGTTGGGTATTTCAGGGCCCAGATTTTCATGGAGTCATGGAGATTCCACAGCTTATCTAAAATAGAGCAGGGACCTGGATCCACAAGTCCCAACCTCATTTCTGACAGATTCTATTTTCGCTGGTGGGGGAATGAGGCAGCATGTGATTCATACATAGAAGAAACCTAAGCTCAGAAGGTTCATTTGAACTCATTGCTGACTTCAAACAGACTCCAATTTTACTGGAATGGAATTATCCCACTTTATGGCTTTTTTTTTAGACAAAATGTGAATGCTTGTAAAGGACAGCTAAGTGTGTGTAACCTGTCAAGCTGTCAAATTTTTAAATGGCCAGCCCTTTAATTTTAGAAAAAAAACAGCCTGTCTATGTCAGAGAGTTAAAAAAAAATCTGTGCTTGCAATTTCAATAGATGTTTGGTGCCATACAGCTGAACTTCCCCCACAACCTGTCATTATCATAGTATGGGAATGTAAGTTTACAGTTTTATTGGCAGTTCCAAGAGGTTATTAAAGGTTAGCTGTCTTTGATGATTATGAAAATTTGTTTTTATAAGAAGTTGAGCATTTGAGGAGATTTAAGTGCATTAAATGGGCTTTAAATGAATAAAAGTGCTTTTTTGAGATAGTGAAGTTTGTAATAGATTCCTGAAACTTTATATTATTTAATCCCAGCATGGCTCCTGAGGTCTGCACATAGTGGGTGCCAGTTAAGTTGGCATGGATGGTGTAAGGGCAAAGGATGGTAAGTGAGGGAGCCTGAATTGACATTAATTTTGCATAGTGGTTATAAGATGCCATGGTCTGAAATTGCAAGCACAGCTTTTATTCAACTCCCTGACATAGGCAGGCTGTGTTTTTCTAAATTTAAAGAGCTGGACATTTAAAAATCTGACAGCTTGACAGGCTCCACAGACCTTAACTGTCCTTTACAAGCATTTACATTTGTCTGAATGACAGGGCACGGGTTGACATGGAGGCTGTGAGTGGTCATGGGGGTTGAGTGAGGGGGGGGGCATAGGTAGACATGGAGGCTCTGGGGGCCATTGGGGGTCAGTGGTTGATACAGATGGGGCATGGGGGGAGGGGAGTCAGGAGATGAGGATGAGGCACAGAGGGCTAATATTGAACAGCAAAACTGGGACAAAGTTCCAGAGAATTGATGTGGGTCTTTTAAGCAGCCTGTTTCAGCACTTGGCAGCCTGGTGCGAGTGACTTCCTCCGATCTGTGTTTGGGGGCGGCAGATGCAATTTCAGCATGCAACCCATCTCCCACCACCAACTCCCACCGGAATGAAGATTCCACCATTTGGGGAAACTTGTTCCAAGGTGCGTGCAGTGAGTGGGTAATTTCCCTGATTCAGCACACCTGCCAAAGTGTGTAAAACATTAGGACTTCCTGGGGGAGTTAAAGCGTTGAGTAAGCACAAGTCTTTCTTCTTAATTTAGTTGGGCAGATGCACAGGTTAAAGAGTTTATTTTTCACAGGTTGCTAAAGGTGTGTATAGAGCTGGCTGGGAGGGAATTCCAGAGGCAGGCTTGAGGGTGGCACGGTGGCACAGTGGTTAGCACTGCTGTCTCACAGCGCCAGGGACCCCGGGTTTGATTCCCGGCTTGGAGCACTGTCTGTGTGGAATTTGCACGTTCTCCCTGTGTCTGCGTGGGTTTCCTCCGGGTGCTCTGGTTTCCTCCCACATTCTGAAAGACGTGCTGGTTAGGTGCATTGACCTGAACAGGCGCTGGAGTGAGGCGACTAGGGGAATTTCACAGTGACTTCATTGCAGTGTTAATGTAAGCCTTACTTGTGACTAATAAATAAACTTTAATGGCTGATGGATTGGTCACCATTGGTAGAGAGAGAGAGAGACATAGAGAGAGGAGTAAGCAGGTTAGTGTTAGCGTGGCAGAAGGGCATTGCTCAGACGGGATGGTGTGAGGACAAAGCTCCTGAAATCAATTCAGCAGAACTCCGGAAAGGAGTGTAACTTGACAAAGATGTAAATGTTCAAAGTTCAGGTAAAGACCCTTCGTTAAAAATAAAAAAAATCATTTTACACCTATCACCTTGGAAGATTTGTGGCCATGTACACATCTGATTTTCAGTGATTTCTTTTGGTGTGTAGTTTATCGTTATTAGTGTTAATACTTCAGGGGCTCTGTTACTTACCCATTAATTATTTGCTCTGTAAGGGAGTGTTCTTATTTCTATACTGTAACTTTATACATTGCTCAAACTCGCATTCATTCTCAAGCTTTGGATTATTTCTTGCTCTATTTGAAAAGCAGAGCTCACTTCTGTCCTCTGCTGGCCAGTTGATCTCATGGCACTTTCCCTTTGCTATTTTTGGTGGTTTTTCCTTGCCCAATTGCTATTTAGAATCTGTTAAAAGTCAGCAGCACGAAGTGTATTTTTGACCCAGCTCGTTAATCGAGCAATCACAAACCAATCCCAGTGCCATTCTATCAATCCCGGACCCTTGTCTTCTTTTACTTCAAATATCGATCTATTCTTCCCTTTAGGTTGTCTGACTAAATCTCTCCTTTTGCTAAACCGTTCCACACACTAACAAACTCTCTATAGATCAGGTCGTTCCTGCCATACCATCTCCTCACTCGCTTACTGACAATTTGAATCAGTGATCCTTTCCCAACCAGCGGAGATATTGCAGACAACCCCAAAACTGGCGGCCAGCCACCTTGGACCTGACGCCTGACCACCCCAGATCTGACCACCCCGGACTTGGTATCTGACCACCCTGGACCTGGTATCTGACCGCCCCAGACCTGACATTTGACCACCCCGGACCTGATATCTGACCACCCCTGCCTGACCTGATCACTCCTGACGTAACGTCTGACTACCCCAGACCTGGTGTCCAACAACCTTGGGCCTAACTTATGACCACCCCAGACCTGACATCAGACCACTCCGGATCTAATGTCCAACTCCCCTGACCTGCTCACCGTAATAAAATCATTTGTCATTTTAAAATATCAAACCTCTCACATCATTTCAGTGGGAAGATTCCCTCAAGTCTCTCCTCATCCCTGGAATCTTTCTAGGGATAATGATTCAGTGAAGCACTTTGAAGTGGTTTATTTGATCAAGACATTTCAGGCACATTTTGTCGTTGTTTGTTTTGTAATTTGAGATTCCTTGAACTTTTTCACCTGTATGTACATTGGGGGGACAAAGAACAAAGAAAATTACAGCACAGGAACAGACCCTTCGGTCCTCCAAGCCTGCACCGACCATGCTGCCCGACTTAACTAAAACCCCCTACCCTTCCGGGAACCATATCCCTCTATTCCCATCCTATTCATATACTTGTCAAGACGCCCCTTAAAAGTCACTACCGTATCCGCTTCCACTACCTCCCCCGGCAACGAGTTCCAGGCACCGCTACCCTCTGTGTAAAAAATCTGCCTCGTACATCTCCTTTAAACCTGGCCCCTCGCACCTTAAACCTATGCCCCCTTGTCATTGACTCTTCCACCCTGGGAAAAAGCTTTTGACTATCCACTCTGTCCATGCCTCTCATAATCTTGTCGACTTCTATCAGGTCTCCCCTCAACCTCCGTGATGCGCGATTGATTCACACGGGAGGCTAGGACGTACCCGGGAATAAAGGCTTTTATTCACAACAAGATTGGAGCACACTACTTAACAATACTATCCCAGACTAAGGGCTACTAGGAAGTAGCAGTGACCTTTATACTCCTGTAATAAGGCGGAGCCGAATGGAGTGTACCACATAAACAATGATAACAGGTGGAACACCCAAACCCTAACCCCAACAGTAACAAGAGTAACATATGTACAAGTACCCATAGTGATAACCATCTATGGTTCACCACATTCACCCCTCCTTTAAAAAAACAAAAGCCGGTGGGGTAAGGAGACAATACGAACTGTCCATATGTTCACAAGTTCAGCCGTATCGGGGGTCGGCACCGTCTCTGCGACCTCCGCAGCACTGGCTCCAGTGGCGGTTCTGGTGACCGTGGTGACGACCCTCTCTCCGAGGTGGTGTCCAGTGACTCCTCCAGTTCCTCACACGCCTGTCGACCTCGAGGTGGCAACAATCTCCTGGACTCAGGCAAACTGTACACGGGAGTACGAGAATTAAGTTGAGGTCCCGATGCTGCCCGCGCCGTGTCAGGAGGGGAGAGAATGGGCAAAGGAATCCTAACCAGGGGTGCGGGAGTGACAGGGGTTACCAGGTCCCCTGCAGGCGCCAGATCTCTGATAGAGACCGTGTCCTCTCGCCCGTCAGGATATGCCACATAGGCATATGGTTGGCGTGGAGGAGATGGACCTGTTCAACCAAAGGGTCGGACTTGCGGGCCCTAACATGCCGCCGCAGGAGGACAGGTCCTGAGTACGTCAACCAAGACGGCAGTGAGGTCCCAGAGGAAGACTTCCTAGAGAAGGTAAACATCCGCTCATGTGGGGTAGCGTTGGTTGCCGTACACAGGAGGGACCGGATTGAATGGAGCGCATCAGAAAGTACCTCTTGCCAACGGGAGACTGGAAGACCCCTAGACCTTAGCGCCAGTAAAACAGCCTTCCAGACTGTAGCATTTTCTCTCTCGACCTGTCCGTTACCCCTAGGGTTATAACTCGTAGTCCTACCTGGGGCAATTCCCTTAGAGAGCGGGTATTGCCTCAAGTCGTCGCTCATAAACAACGAACCCCTATCACTGTGGATATAACTGGGGTAGCCGAACAGGGTAAAAAGACTCCGCAGGGCTTTGATGACCGTGGCAGAGGACATGTCAGAACAGGGGATGGCAAAGGGGAATCAGGAGTATTCGTCAACCACGTTGAGGAAATACACGTTCTGATCTGTCGAAGGAAGGGGCCCCTTGAAGTCGACACTCAGTCGTTCAAAAGGGCGAATGGCCTTAATGAGGTGTGCCCTGTCAGGCCGGTAGAAGTGCGGCTTGCACTCTGCACATACCTGGCAGCTTCAAGTTATCGACCTGACATCCTCTATGGAGTTGGGCAGATTCCGAGCCTTTACAAAATGGAAAAACCGAGTGATCCCCGGATGGCAGAGATCATTGTGGAGGGCCTGTAACCAGTCCTCCTGCACACTGGCACATGTTCCACGCGACAGGGCATCTGAGGGCTCACTGAGCTTCCCCGGACGGTACATGATATCATAGTTGTAAGTGGAGAGTTCGATTCTCCACCTCAAGATTTTATCATTCTTAATTTTTCCCTTTAACGTGTTGTTGAACATGAAGGCCACGGACCGCTGGTTCGTGAGCAGGGTAAACTGTTTGCCAGCCAAATAATGGCGCCAATGCCATACGGCCTCCACAATGGCCTGAGCCTCTTTCTCCACAGCGGAGTGCTGAATTTCAGGGCCTTGGAGGGTGCGAGAGGAAAAGGCGACGGGCCTGCCCGCCTGGTTAAGTGTGGCGGCCAGGGCGAAATCAGATGCATCACTCTCCACCTGAAAGGGGATGGACTCATCGACAGCGTGCATCGTGGCTTTCGCGATGTCGGCTTTTATCCCTTCAAAGGCTGGGCGAGCCTCTGCTGTCAGGGGAAAAGAGGTAGATTTTATGAGCGGACGGGCTTTGTCCGCGTAATTGGGGACCCACTGTGCATAGTACGAGAAGAAGCCTAAGCATCTTCTCAGTGCTTTGATGCTAGTGGGTAGGGGAAGTTCAAGGAGGGGACGCATACGGTCTGGATCGGGGCCAATGACCCCGTTTTCCACCATGTATCCGAGGATTGCTAGGCGGTGCTTGCTGAATACGCACTTCTCCCTGTTATAGGTCAGGTTCAGGAGAGTCGCAGTGCGTAAAAACTTCTGGAGGTTGGCGTCGTGGTCCTGCTGGTCATGGCCGCAGATAGTGATGTTGTCCAGGTACGGGAAGGTAGCCCGTAGCCCGTTTTGGTCCACCATTCGGTCCATCTCACGCTGGAAGACCGAGGCCCCATTAGTGACGCCGAAAGGGACTCTTAAAAAGTGGTAGAGACGGCCATCCGCCTCAAAGGCCGTGTATTTGCGGTCCTCTGGGCGAATGGGGAGCTGGTGGTAGGCTGACTTCAAGTCGATGGTGGAGAACACCCGGTATTGCGCAATCTGGTTGACCATGTCAGATATGCGCGGGAGAGGATACGCGTCCAGCTGCGTGTACCTATTAATGGTCTGACTATAGTCTATGACCATCCCGGGCTTGTCTCCAGTGTTGACCACCATGACTTGTGCTCTCCATGGGCTAGTGCTAGGTTGAATGACCCCTTCCCTGAGGAGCCGCTGAAGCTCAGATCGAATAAAGATCCGATCCTCAGCACTGTAACGCCTGCTCTTAGTTGCGATGTGCTTGCAGCCTGGCACGAGATTTTCGAATAGGGAAGGCGGGGTAATTTTGAGTGTTGAGAGACCGCATGTGGAGCGCGCTGGACAATTTGGAGGCTGCTGTTCTCCCACTGAAAGTGGAGGGAGTGGCCCATCGTTCCGCAGGGTCACACTCTTCAGGTGGACCATAAAGTCTAGCCCCAGGAGTACCGGAGCGCAAAGGTGCGGTAACACGAGGAGCCTGAAGTTCTCGTAGACTGTGCCCCGCACCGTTAAGGTTACCACACAGCTCCCAAGAACGGGGACAGATTGGGACCTCGACGCCATGGAGATTGTCTGCCTGACAGTTTGCACACGGAGAGCACACCGTTTCACTGTATCCAGATGGATGAAACTCTCCGTGATCCCGCTGTCAAACAGGCAATGCGCCAGGCGCCCGTTTACCTCTATGTCCATCATGGACTTGTTGAGTCTGTGAGGCTTGGCCTGGTCCAGGATGATTGACGCCACTGCTGGATCCCGAGTGTAACTGCAGGCAGCTGAGATAGCCGACGACGAGGACCCCTGCTGGTCTTCTGCGGCTGGTGTCGACCAAAATGGCTGCACCCACGAATCGCACGTGGTCGATGATGTTGAAAACAGCGACACCCGCAGGTCGCACGTGGCTTGCATCGTCGTCATAGGAAATGGCGACGCCCGTGGATCGCACGTGGCTGAAGACATCGACGAGGCCGGAGACGAGGAGATGGATCCTGGGGAGTCACACGCAGCACTACTGGGCTTGGAAGGGGTCTTTGCTCGGCACACTTTTGCATAGCGCCCTTTCTTTCCACAGGCGGAGCAAAACACCGTCCTGGCCGGACATCTCTGGCGAGGATGCTTCGCCAAACCGCAGAAATAGCACCGTGGGCCTCCAGGAGCTGCCGCAGCCGTCAGGTCTGAAGTTGAGAGCATTATCGCGCAGTTCCGAGGAGCCGCTGAGTACAGTTGAGGCGGTGGCTGTGCTTGCCACGATGTTCCCATGTGGTCGGTGGGGTAGGTTTCGAGACGTCTGGAGGCCGTTTCCATTGCATCGGCCAATTCTACCATCTTAGCCAGGTCCAAGTTACCCTGCTCTCGCAGCCGCAGGCGAATGTAGGATGAGCCGATTCCCGCCACGAACGCGTCCCGAATAAGATCGTTGGTGTATTGAGTAGCCCGACACCTCCTTGCAGTTGCAGGCTCTGGCTAGCTGTTGAAGTTCGCGCAGGTACTGTCCCGTAGTTTCGCCAGGCTGCCGCCGTCGAGTGGCTAATAGGTGACGAGCATGAATTTCGTTCGGCTGTTTATTGTACAGCTTCTTGAGTAATTCGATGGCATCTTTGTAATTTTGGGAATCGCGAATTGATGCATACACAGTGTCGCTCACCCTGGCGTGGAGGACCCGCAATCTGTCGGCGTCGGACTGGACTGCTGTCGAGGCCTCAACGTAATCCTCGAAGCACTTCAACCAATGGTCGAAAGTATTCGACGCCCCAGCGGCACGCAGATCCAAGGTTAGCCGATCGGGCTTCAGCATCTGCTCCATTTTTTTTCCTTCGAACAAAATTTTCGGTATTTTGTTGTGAATAAAATTGATGCGCGATTGATTCACATGGGAGGCTAGGACGTACCCGGGAATAAAGGCTTTTATTCACAACAAGATTGGAGCACACTACTTAACAATACTATCCCAGACTAAGGGCTACTAGGAAGTAGCAGTGACCTTTATACTCCTGTAAGAAGGCGGAGCCGAACGGAGTGTACCACATAAACAATGATAACAGGTGGAACACCCCAACCCTAACCCCAACAGTAACAAGATTAACATATGTACAAGTACCCATAGTGGTAACCATCTATGGTTCACCACACTCCGTCGCTCCAGTGAGAACAAACCAAGTTTCTCCAACCTCTCCTCATAGCTAATGCCCTCCATACCAGGCAACATCCTGGTAAATCTTTTCTGTACCCTCTCCAAAGCTTCCACATCCTTCTGGTAGTGTGGCGACCAGAATTGAACGCTGTATTCCAAGTGTGGCCTAACTAAGGTTCTATAAAGCTGCAAAGATTGCTATACACTGGGTAACACTACTGGGACAGGTCAGGAGCAGTCAGGTTTTCCCTGTTCAAAGAACATATGAGTGCAATGTGGCTGTAGACTCCATGTACTTGATTCACATTTACCACTTAAAACTGGTCCAAAGAGACAAAAGTTACAACTGAAGAATTTTATGCAACTTAATTATTATGGACAGGAGAGGAACAGTTCAAACTGTACTATTTCCTCTTATGACCCTTCCCTTAGCTGGTGGTGTCCTGATTTAATATTTTAAAAGAATGGCATGTTTTCCCAATACTTCCTTATATTTTGTGATCCCATGTTACTAATAATCCATAGCATACCTGAGTTAGGACTAACTCAGAGGGTTAATTTATTTTATTTCAAAACCCAGAAAAAAAGGACTTTCTCCACTTCACATTCTCCACACTCACAGAGTAAAAGTGGATAGAGAAAGGGAGTTTTACAGTTATAGAGACCACAGAAACATAAATATTAGTTCACGTGAGGTCCACAGTCCAAATTCAGAGTCCAAAGGATGTTTCCCCTGAGGTAGGATTCTGTTCCGCTGTGTTTCTGGCTGGCTAAACAATATGAAAATCCATGAATTCAATGATGCTGCTACACAAGGGGCTTTCCTGTGTTTAGCCCTTGGCAGGTGTTGATCAGAGACCTTTCGAAACAAGCAGTCTTTGTGGTGTTGCGATTGCTTGCCCAGCCTAACTATTGGTGTCCTGCCCAGTCGATGCTAAAATAACAGTCTGGCTGTGAAGGCCAAAGCTGTAATATGAAACTGTCCAAAAAGATCAGAGGCTTGGGTCATGTGATGTTCCTTTTCCACAATGACTTCAAAAGGGATGTTTATTCATCATCTGGAATTGACTTTGGTTTCAGGACGAATAATGTCTCAGCCATTAGTTGTTGAAAAAGGTGCCATCTATGTTGAGAACCTGTCATTGGGGAAGTCATTATCTTAGCAGACCCACTGACTTATCAAATGCAAATGGAATCCCCATAGTTCCCTTTAATATTGGTCTGTACAATCCCAAGTGTGATATGAATGCCCAAGCAATGATCTTGACAATGCAGCCCATCACTAGATCTACTTGTCGCTCATGATAGCACAGTGGTTAGCACTGCTGCTTCACAGCGTCAGGGACCCGAGTTCGATTCCTGGCTTGGGTCTGTGTGGGGTTTGCACATTCTCCCCGTGTCTGTGTGGGTTTTCTCCCACAGTCTGAAAGACATGTAGGTTAGGTGCATTGACCCAAACAGGTGCCGGACTGTGGCAACTAGGGAATTTCACAGTAACTTTGTTGCAGTGTTAATGTAAGCCTTACTTGTGACTAATAAATAAACATTCCTTTGAATTTCCTAATTGCTGCTTTATCGCAGTTGGATTTTGCATAACTGGGGGTATAGAAAGAATGGCATGACCTTTAGGAAAATCAGAAACAAACCTGTGTATCCTTGTTTGTGCGTCACTGAAAACCAACATGCAAATACAGCAAACAATTAAGAAAGCAAATGCTTTGTTGGCCTTTATTACAAGAGGGTTTAAGTATAGGAATAAAGATACCTTACTGCAATTATATAGAGCATTTGCGAGACTGCACCTGGAGTATTGTGTACACTTTTGGTCTCCTTACCTAAGGAAATACTTACTTGTGTGAAGGTTAGTGTTACTTTATCAAATATTTTTGAGAATATGGAGGTGTCCTATAGAAAAGGTTGTGTGTCTGTTACTGTGTGTACCTGATTTAATTAAGCTGGGGGAAGGTTTTTAGAGATAGCTTGTCTGAAAGGGTTGAGAGATAAAATGGTAAAAGTGCTGGAGACATGACTTTGTAATGAGAAGCTCTGGTGAAGTGGATTTATGAGTAAATAGGTTAGGTTTTAAAAGTTACAGCTGTTAAATTTCAAAGGGGGTTTTAAGGAACTTCTACCACTTGCAACAGTTTCATAAGTAAAAAAGGAAATGTTTCATTTGGTCTGTAAGTTGAAGCAATAGGAAAAGATGAAAGATCTTTATATTTTGGAAAAGTTGAGATCAAAGTGTTGCTAGAGAAACAGAGAACATAGGAACAGGAGTAGGCCATTCAGCCTATGGCGCCTGTTCCGCCATTTAATGAGATCATGGCTGATCTGTGGCCTACCTCCACACATCTGCCTTTGGTCAATATCCCTTAATACCTTTGCTTAACAAAAAAAATCTATTTAGATAAATCTGATCTAGCATCAACTGCCATTTGTGGAAGAGATTTCCAAAGTTCTACTACCCTTTGGGTGCAGAAGTGCTTCCGAACATCTCTCCTGAATCGTCTGGCCCTAACTTTTAGACTATGCCCCCTAGTTCTGGAATCTCCAACCAGTGGAATTAGTTGATCTTTATCTAACACATCTTTTCCTGTTAGCATCTTGAAGACTTCAATCAGGACGCCTATAACTTTCTAAATTATAGAGAAAACAGGTCTAATTTGTATAATCTCTCCTCATAATTAAATCTTGAAGTCCAAGTATCATTCTTGTAAACCTATGTTGCACTCCCCCTGAAGCCAATTTATCCTTCTTAAGGTGCGGTCCCTAGATTTGCTCACAGTACTCTAAGTGGAGTCCAACGAGGGCTTTGTGTAGCTGCAGAATGACTTCTGCACCCTTATACTCCAGTCCTCTAGATATAAAGGCCAGCATTCCATTAGCCTTCTTGATTATTTTCTGCACCTGTTTGTGGCATTTTAAAGATCTATTCAGCTGTACCACCAAGTCTCTTTGGACATCTCTATATTTAACTTCATTCCATCTAGAAAGTACTCTGATCTATTCCACTTCAGTCCAAAATGGATAACCTCACACTGGCTTAGATTGAAAGCCATCTGTCACAGTTTTGCCCGTTCACCTAGTTTATAAATGACTCTTCGTAATGTTATGCTATCATCTACACTGTCCATAATGCTGCCTAACTTGTGTCATCAGCAAATTTAGATATATGACTTTCTATGCCATTATCAAAGTCACTAATAAATGTGAACAATTGAGACCCCAACACAGATCCTTGTGAGACCCATTAGTCATATCCTGACAATTTGAGTACCTACCCATTATCCCTACTTTCTGTCATCTGCCACTCAGCCAATTTCCCAGGCATGCCAGTAATTTGCTCTCATTTCCATGGGGTTCTACCTTAGTTAATGGTCTCTTATGTGAGACTTCATCAAATGCCTTCTGGAAGTCCAGATAAACAACATTCATAGACACTCCCCTGTCTGCTACCTTAGTCACCTCTTCAAAAAGTTCAGTGAGGTTTGTCAGGCATGATCTACCTGTCATGAATCCATGCTGGCTCTCCCTGAATAACTGAACATTTTTGAGGTGTTCAGTTACTCTATCCTCGATTATAGCCTCCACAAATTCCCCACCACAGATGTTAAGCTAACTGGCTGGTAATTCCCTGGATATCCTCTTTCTTAAAAAATGGAATGACATGAGCAATGTTCCAATCCGGGGGACAACAGCTGTCTCTAGGGAACTCTGAAAGATTGATCTTGATGTCCCTTGCAAGTCTCCTTTCATAATCCCTTTGAATAGCTCTTATAAGCTGCTCTGTGACGCTTTGTTGGTCTACCTAGGTATCTTTCCCATTTGGTAGTATCTGTGCTAGTTTTTGCATTTTTGTAAGTCCTTTCTCCTAGTTTAATGCTGTCCCTTATCTCTTTCGTTGTCCTGGGTTGTTCTTCTGTGAAGTGGGGCTTTTCCTCCTGAGTGGTATAAATTAGTTCTGTATTGCATTTAATGTTTCTTTAAATATCCTCCATTGTTCTTCAGTTGCTTTATCCATCAGCAGATTTTCCCACTTTACTGTGGACAATCTCTGTCTCATCTCATTAAAGTCATCCTTACCTAAATCTAAAATACTAGTAGCTGATTCATGCTTTTGCTTTCAAATTCTACATTGAACATGTTATGATCACTATTTGAACAAAGAACAAAGAAAATTACAGTACAGGGACAGGCCCTTCGGCCCTCCAAGCCTGCACCGACTATGCTGCCCGACTTAACTAAAACCCCCTACCCTTCCTGGGACCGTATCCCTCTATTTATTCATTTGATAAATGTTCTCGCACAATTAGATTACTAATTAAATGCAGCTCATAACTCATTACTAAATCCAATATTGCATGTCCCCTTGTTGTATCCAGGATATATTGCTATCGGAAACTTCCCAGACACACTCCAGAAATTCATTACGTTTCTGACAGCTGCTTCACTGATTTTCCCAATCTGTGTTAAAGTTAAACGGCTCCCCCGCCCCACCAAGAAAAATGTTGAGCTGTGGTGCCTGTGTGAGGAAATGTCCTGAGACCAGCTTCAGAATCATAGAATCCCGACAGTATGATGGGCCATTCAGCCCATCAAGTCTGTACTGACCACAATCCCACCTAGGCCCTATTTCCACAACCCCACACGTGTACTCTGCTAGTACCCCTGACACTAGGGTCAATTTATCATAGCCAATCCAGCTAACCCGCACATCTTTGGACTGGGGAGGAAACTGGAGGACCCAAAGGAAACCCACACAGACACGGGGAGAATGTGCAAACTCCACGCAGACAGTGACCCAAGGTCGGAATTGAACCTGGGACCCTGGCACTGTGAGGCAGTAGTGCTAACCACTGTGCCACCGTGCCATGCTTTGTGCTGCAAGAAAATGCAACATCTGAAATAGCCATCCAGTCAGACCAAAGTCTTTGTTTCAGAAAGCAGTTTGTTTTCTGAACTTCCACAGCAGAGTGGAAGTGTTTGAGAAATCATGTGGTATACCTTGCCTTGGGGAATATTACTTGATTTTTAATGATTAAAAATCTATAAGGGCATTGTTGCCAAGAAGGTGTTTAATTGTATGTTCTGACCAAATAGTTAATTTTGGAATGTTTTGTAAGACTGCTTAACTGTGTAACTTTAATTTTGTGTGCTGTAGTTTTTTCTTGAGAATAAATCCTAGGTGTTGCTGGAGTTCTATGCTTCCATAGTTCTTTCTCCTCATTTTCAAAGTACAAAAAACAGGTTATAATCAGTAAGACAAGTTTCCCTTGGGGATTTGGCAACTATCTGCTGTGGTTGTAACACTTGTCATAGAGAGAGTGCAACAAAGATTCATTAAATTAATTCCTGGGATTGTCCTATGAGGAAAGGTTAAATAGACTGGGCCTTTATTCTCTCGAATTAAGAAGAATGAGAAGTGATCTCACACAAACACGCAAAATGTTTACAGTGCTCGACAGGGTAGATGCAGGCAGGATCTTTCCCTCGTTTGGACCCCCCCCCCCCCATTCGCTGGGGTGAGGGGGGTCTAGAACCAGAGGACACAGGCTCAGAATTAGGGGCAGGACATTTAGCACTGAGATGAGGAAGAATTTCTTCACTTAGAGAGCGGCGAATCTTTGGAATTCTCAGCCCCAGAGAATTGTTGAGGTTCAGTCATTGAGTATGTCCAATGCAGAGATTGATAGATTTCCACATGTTAAACACATCAAGGGATATGGGGATAGTACAGGAAAATGGTGTTGAAGTATTAGCTCAACCACAATATCACTGAATGGTGGAGCAGGCTTGAGGGGCTGAATGGCCGACTCCTGCTTTTATTTCCATGTTCTTAAACCATCAAGGTTTCGTAATGTTTAGAGTGAAATCTACATTAGTTAATTGTTTCATCTTTAGACCTCGTAAGTAATGTTTTCTTGAAAGCATCAAAGCCCAGAAGACAGTTCTGTGATAGAGGGAATGTTGTGCTCTGGCCAAAGTGGATCTTTTTGGATGTAGGGACTGATTGTGCAATGACATCAGTTCCTGTTTTTTCATATCTTTCTTCACTTGTTGGCTCTCAACACAGAGTTTTTTTTGAAAAGTTAAAGTTTATTTATTAGTCACAAGTAAAGCTTACATTAACACTGCAATGAAGTTACTGTGAAAATCCCCTAGTCGCCACAGTCCGGCACCTGTTCGGGTCAATGCACCTAACTAGCACATCTTTCAGGATGTGGGAGGAAACGGGAGCACCGGTGGAAACCCACGGAGACACGAGGAGAACATGCAAACTCCACACAGACAGTGACCCGAGCCAGGAATCGAACCCGGGTCCCTGGCGCTGTGAAGCAGCAGTGCTAACCACAGTGCCACCATGGGGGTGGCAAGGTGGCGCAACGTGGCCGTAGACTTGGATGGTAACATTTCGGGCAGAATCTCATCAACCCAGTGGTGGCAGGGTTGGAGGCGGAACTGGGAGAGAAATATGAAACGAGCGCAATGGGTTAGCTCTTCAAAGCAATTCCCTTCTGGGAAATCTGGTAAGGCCCTGCCAGGGAGCAAGCCTGTGCTTGAGGTTGCCACGAGGTGAAGGATAGCAGCATGAATTAGGCCACATGGACAGTCCATGCATAAATCACTCCAGCTTCTCTTTTATCCAGTTTATTTTTCCCAGCTCTACAAAGATCTTTCCTTGGCTCCGAACTTATTGGAAACAGATTTTACAGATTAACCAAGATTCCTATCTCATAAATAAACAAGATTATTTATATCTGGCAAGTATAATATTATTATATCTGACTTGAGCTGATGGTGTCAATGACCCCATTTCCCAGAGGGACATGGGAAATGGGGACCAAATTATTTTATTCACACCAGAGACAGCAACGACCTTTTCATGTACAAAGAATCTCAGAGTCCTTACGCCCATTTTTCCTGATGACCTAATACGTTGTGGGGATTTCATCCATTGTTTGGACAGAATTACCATCCAATTGTCTGCTGGAACTAATAGGTAAGCAAGCTGTTGTGATTGTCATTCTTAAACTATCTGGTTGACAGGGTGAGCTGTAAAATTAGTATGTGGTGGTTGTGTTGGCAGGCATTGTAGAGAGGGTGAGGAAATTATTTCACCAACAGTGAGTGAGAAAGTTTTTAAAAAGTCAATACACAGATATCCATGCATGCTAAGATTCTGACTGTTCCTTACTAAACCAAATCAAAAGTTGTTTCTTTCCCAGAGATTTGTTGATGTGTATCAGATGTGGTCTGTGAATTAACTTAATGGATTGCATTGAATAATGTTCCAGTGTGGTGTGTCTCATGAGTTGGTTCATGGTGTACAGCACAAGTGTCACACTGTGCCTCGCAGCTTAGCTCCAGCCCCAGAGTTGAAATCTCTCTAAATACCATCTGTACAGAATTCCAACATCTATTAACTCAGAAATATATCACAGATTCCACAAAGACCAACACATTCATTTACAACCCAGTGAGGTCAGTTACATGTTCACTTGTTGGGTTTTCATTGTCCTGACACTACATGTGAATGGTATTCACTGACGCACTCACACATACACACACACACACTCACACATACACACACACTCACACACATACACACACACACACACATATACACACTCACTCACACACGCACATACACACACCATTTTCTGTCCATTGCCCTTGAGGGAAAGTGGTGGTAAGCCACCATCTTGAAGCAGTCTAGGTTGTATACGTATACCAGCAGTGCCGTCAGGGAAGGAGTTCCAGGATTTTGAAGCAAAGAGAAAGGCTGAGATTCTCCCAAAAAATTCTAAGTTCTCAGTGTGTGGGAAAATGGGAGTAAATCCCGTTGATTTTTTCAGCATGATTTCCAGAATGAATCTCCGACACTCTGTGCATCACAGAGCGGGGATCGGTGCATGCGCAGTGCCCCCACCCCCCCCCCCCCCCCCCCCCCCGCCGCCCCCCAACCCCCCACCCCCCCACCCCCCCACTCCCACTGCCGATCTCCAGATGACTGGCCAGCCCGATTGCTGGCCAGCCCCGCTATCCCCCATCACTGGCCTTACGACCCCCCCTCTACCCCTGATCACTGGCCTCCTGAACTTCCCCGAGCCAGCCCCTATGTACCCCACTGGCCAGCCCCAATCTCCCTGGTCTCCCTCCAACTGTTCAGACCCAACCCCCCCCCCCCTTTCCCAATGGCCAGCCCCGATGTCTCCCCCCCCTCGCTGCCGCCCGGATGGCCAGCCCCGATCGTTCCCACTCCCTCCCTCCCCCACCGATCCCAATTAAAGAGTGGCAGCGGGTCCTTCCCCCCCACTGATTGCACCCCCCCAATAGGCCCTGACCCCAGTAGGTCCCAACCCTTTCTGGCCCCACCCCCTTGGCAGTGCCTGGTGCATGGCAGGCAGTTCTGAGGTGCCCTTTGGGCAATGCCAGTTTGCTCCTTGGCTGTGCCAGGGTGCCAAGGGACACCGCCCCCATTCACCCCCGACCGCCTGGGGGGGCCTTAATGGCCTCTCTTCCCTCCAGCAGGGTCAGGTCAGCTGTTCCCCGTTAGTGGGGAGCAGTAGTACCCCTGTTGGATGGAACCACTTCTGGTGGGGGTGGGAGGTGGGGGCGGGCAGGGGGGTGACGTTAGCAAGCCCAGAGACTTCAGTCCCAGACCAGCTTATGTGAATTACCATGACATTTCCACAAAATAATCAGCTCCGCGCCGATTTCTGGCACAGAGTTAATTGCATCAGGAATCTTTGCCTGGGAGATGTGCGGAGGACGCGATGCCCAGCGGGAAACCCGCAAAACGGCCGCCACTGATGTCTCCCGGCCTGCTGCATTACTCGAGCAGCGCAGCGTACTGGGAGAATCGCTCCCAATATATTTCCATAGATAAAAGCAAATTACCGCGGATGCTGGAACCTGAAACAAAAACAGAAAGTGCTGGAAAATCTCAGCAGGTCCGACAGCTTCTGCGGAGAGAGAATAGAGCCAATGTTTCGAGTATGAATGATTCTTCTTCCAAATCAGGATGGCGTGTGACTGGGAGGGGAACTTACAGGCAGCAGCGCTCCTATACATCTGCTGCCCTTGTCCTTCTGGGTGGTCGAGGTCAGGGAGTTGAGATATTGGTCGGCTGCTGCAATGCATCCTGTGGGCATCACACACCCTTGACAGAGGGACTGGGGAATTAAGATGATGGATGCACTGTCAAACAAGTGATTTGCTTTGTCCTGGATAGAACCAAACTTATATATTCCAAATTATCCCTCAGGCTGACTCTCCATCCTTTTACCATCACCACAGGAAAGAACCAGAGGACTTGCCGGGAACATTAACTTTATTATCCACAGAAATATAGCTCCAATTGAAAATGTTGACATTTTAATGCAACACTGATCGACGTGGTAGACTGTCAGCTGTCGGAAGTCTGGCACTGCAATTATTTTGTTGTAAATACTGACTCATTGTTTGAATAAATGCAACTCTTGTGACCTTGTGTTTTAAACTCAGAAATGCTCAACTATAAGACCATAATTCTTGGTATATTTAAATGAAAAACATGTTTAAGCGAGAGATCTAGATTTACGTATTTAGCTTTAATGCAGACAGAAAAACACGCTACACTCCTATTCCCAGAACTCTGGTTCTACTTCACCTCAGCCTGGCGGGGGGTAAATGTCTTCCCAATCTGCAGATGGTGGTCACCAGACATGAACAGAGTTGCACACAAGCTTTTCAACTAACAGAGAGAGAGAGAGTTAGAGTCAGAGCAGAAACTCAACCCACCAGGACGTGGTGAATTTGAACCCCGGCATACAGGGTGAAAGGTCGCTGGGTGTGCTGCTTAACAAAGTGATGTGACTTTGAGTTTGAGGCCTAACATTTCCTCTGGAAGATTTAGCCAACGGGCTCATTGGGTAAGCGTTTGCCTGTGGGCTTCAGAACCTCACTGTCTGGGTCAAATGGGGGTCAGAAGCCTAAACAGGCACTCGTCTGTGATTCTTCCCAATTAGTGGCCAGACGGCGGGTTCACTGCCCAATTAAAGATGGTGATTGGGCGCTCGAAGGGTCATCAGGAGGTCCTCCAGCCAGGGCAGGTGGAGGAGGAGGGCACCCCAAGTTGGAGGCGCTCTCCCTTGTTAACTGTTTTTAATCTTAAACCTAAAGGAAGACCTGAACGGACCTACCAGGCCATCGTTGTGGTGGTGGGCTGGGTGTGTGGAGGGGTGGGGGGAGTGTAGGGGAGGAGGTGTGGTGGGGGATAGGGGGAGAGGTAGCAGCGGGTGTGCAGGAACCCTTCCATTGTCAGCTTGCGGCTGTCACTGAAGCCAGGTGGGCTGAGAGGATCTCTGGAACTGTCTGGAGAGTTGCCCCCCATGCCCACCCCAGTCTGGCACTGAGGTGCCACCTCCAGTCAGCTACCCTGTACCCCACTGCCTGCGAAGAGCTGGAAAGTTCCAGTTGGCCTGTTCCTATCGGCATTAGGTGGCCATTAACCGGATCAATTGGATATCCACCACCTGAAGGTGGATCACCCTCCCACCAACACCCCCCACCATTCGGGTGTCTGGGCAAAAAGCTCGGAGTGGGATGAAGTTGGGTGAGTAAAATTCCATGCCTGCCCCTCTTTGTACGCAAAAAACTTCAGTCCGTTGGCTGTTGTGAGTTTTTCCACATTCAGTTTAGGTTAAAGTTTTGATCAGTGCCCCTTGGGGATTGTAACCACCCTTCAGTTTTGTAAAGCCAAAGTTTTTTGTAAAGCTTATTTATTAGTGTCACAAGTAGGCTTAAATTAACACTGCAATGAAATTACTGTGAAAATCCCCTGGTTACCACATTCCAGCGCCTGTTCGGGTACACTGAGGGAGAATTTAGCATTGCCACTGCAGCTAACCAGCATGTCTTTCGAACTGTGGGAGGAAACCAGAGGAAACCCACACAGACATGGGGAGAACGTGCAAACTCCATACAGACAGTGACCCAAGCTGGGAATCAAACCTGTGTCCCCTACTCCCTCTGCAATGTGTCAGGAGGGAAAAGGATGATGGGAGGAGGTGAAGAAGTTTAAATTCTCTACTTTAACCCAATTTTATCACCTCCAGCTGGTTAAAAGCAGTTAAGAGTTGAGGAGTTCTCTCTGCTCTCCTATCCCTTGAAGCAGATTTGCTAAAACAGATTAACTGGTCATTGCTGTTTGTGGGATCTTGCTGTGCACAAATTGACTGCTGCATTTCCTGCATTACAACAGTGATTTCATTTCAGTAGTAAGTCATTGGCTGCAAAAGGCAGTGGGGCAAACTGAGGTCCTGAAGTAATGACACAAGTGCAAACCCTTCTCTGTAATTTTAAGGAGCCATCTCTTCCAGGCCAGGGGGAAGTGACTGGCCTCTCACCACTCACACGAACCGTGCTGCTGGGCGGCGGGGGAAGGACTATCGATCAGTTGCACTTAATTTTGTAAAAGTTAGATTGGTCTAACAACCCTGAATGCCTTAAATAACAATCAGAAAATGCTGGAAATATTCAGTAGGCCTCGCCCCGTCTGTGGAGAGGGAATCAGAGTTAATGTTTTCGGTCAGCAAATCTTTAAAAAGTTATCTTCAAAAGTCGCTGCACTGAAGCATTGAAGGTCCTGGGAAAAGTGTGCAGCCGGCATGTAGAGGTGGGCAGCGGGTCTCCCCCTTGAATTTTATGGGGGATGATTTGATTTGAATTGATTTATTATTGTCACATGTATTCGCATACAGTGAAAAGTATTGTTTCTTGCGCACAGAGAGAGCATACCGTTCATAGAGAAGGAAATGAGAGAGTGCAGAATGTAGTGTTACAGTCATAGAAAGAGTTGGAATGAAGTTTGAGAAACATAGGACGAGAGTTAAAGATAGAATTTGAAGGTATGCTGGGCACAGCTTGCAAGAAGGCGACTGATTAAGTGGCTGCCACAGGCTGACATTCCACTAAGGATGGTGGGACCCCCCGCCCCTAGAGCTGCAGCCCTATCAGAGGGGCCTCTTAACCCCGTCATTGGAAAAATTCCATGCCAGTAGGACCAGGCTGGGAATCCAATCCAACACAGCTCCCTGTGATTTCCAGCCTGCCCTTATACTTCATGGTTTCTTTACACATCACCATGCCTCCTCCTGTTGTATTATGGTGCCACCACTGAACACCATATTGTGTTATGGGTTTGTTTGATGTCTGATTGAGACTTGCATGTTTTAACATAAACCATTTATTGTTAATCTTTAGCTATGTACAGATCCCAGTTAATGCCATGCCTGTTGCTGCTTCTCTCGTGCAGCTCATTTCCAGAGCATTCTTTCTGAGTCGATTACCATGTGACTCGATGTATCATACCATGGTTGATGCTATTCTCCAGTCCCATGTTAACCTTAGCTCTATCAAGCACCTTTGCATTACGATGACATGCAGGCACACACAATACCTTCCTCCCTACTTCATCTCACCCTATCAGTATGTTGTTCTATTTCTTTCTCCCTCATGTGTGTTTGAAGGTTTCCTTGAAAGGCATCTATACTAATTGCTTCAACTATTCCTTGTGGAATCGAATTCCACATTCTAACCTCTCTCTGGGTAAAGTAGGTTTTTCTGAACTCCTTATTAAATTTACTTATAGTTATGCCCCTGATTTGGCAATTCGCCAAAGTTGGAAACATGTTTTTTATGTCTACCCTACTGAACCCCTTGATAATCTTAAAGACCGCTATCAGATCACCACTTGAACATTCTCTTTTCTGAGAATACAGTCCCAGCCTGTTCAATATTTCCTGATAGATATAAATTTTCAGTTATGGTGACAAGCTTATAAATCTTTTTTGCCCCTTCACCAGTACCTCTTTATCCTTTTGTTAGTTGGAATTTTTGAATGGACAAATTGGAAGAGCGTTAGAATAAACTGTAAAATCATGGTGGCAGTACCAAAATTTGACAACAGCAATCAATGTAGTTTCATGGTCACTATTGCTTTCAATTCCAGATTTATTAATTGAATGGGTTCACTCTCCCATTTACCATCTTTCTCTTCCAGTAAAGTCGGTGTCGAATGAGCCAATATCACCCATGTTGGGTTATCACAGAGATAACATTACCTACAATCGGTGTTGAAATTAGGGAAAATTTAGGATATTTGTCAAGGGACAGCGTAAGATGTGCTAAAGATCCTTGCTCATTCATTCTTACATTTAGATTTATAATCCTGTGCTGATCTTTGAACTTGAATGGGCTGATAATGTGCTCTGATTTTTGTCAGGATATAATGGAAAAAGAATGATTGGCAGCTGAATTTCTTTACCATTTTCTGTGTAACCCTGGTGTAGAACAAGCACAAGAAATATCAGACACATAGGGCCCGATTTTACCATTGCGTGCACCCGTTTTCGGGCGCAAAAACTTAGTAAAGTCAGGCGTGAGACGAGTAGCACGATCCGCGTCCGCCTCCGCGCTGGTTCCCACTTTACCAGGGCCCGAAAATGGCCGCGATTGGGACCGCACCCGAAATGGGCACGACAGCCATTTAAATGTATTTGCATGCATTTGAATTGACTTAATGGGCTGCACGCCCAACTTTACCAACACTTCCCCCTTTACCACCACGTTTGCCCATCCAGAATCGGCGCAAAACAGACATGCTCCATATAAATCCGGCTCCGGCGCTCCATCTGTGAGGAGGTAAATGCCTAACGTCCGACGTCTCTCTGCTGCTTACGGGGGTCCTTTCATTACGGCTATTTTCTTTTTTGGGTCAGTGGGGGCTCTGCGGGTGTGTGGGGGGGAAGTGGGGTCTGCTGCCACTATGTCCGTGATCAGTACAGGGGAAGGGGAGTGCACTGCCACTCTCTCTGAGATCAGTGGAGGGGAAGGGGGGTCTGCTGCCACTCTGTCTGAGATCAGTGGGGGTGAAGGAGGAGGGTGGGGGATCGCTCTGCCTGAGATCAGTGGGGGTGACAGGGAGCAGTGGGGGATATAAAAGGGGTGGTTGTTATTTGTTTTTTCATGGGATTTGAGCTTCACTGGCAAGGCCTAATTGATCTTGAACTGAACAACTTGCCAGGCCATTGCAGCGGATAGTTAACAGTCAACCACATTGCTGTGGATCTGGAGTCACATGTCGGCCAGACCAGGTAAAGATGGCAGATATCCTTCCCTAAACAGATGGGTTTTTACAGCAATCAGTGTAGTTTCATGGTCACTATTGCTTTCAATTCCAGATTTATTAATTGAATGCAAATTCCACCAGCTGTCACCCCCCAGAGCATTAGCCTGGGCTGATGGAATACTAACCTAGTGACATTACCGCAATGCCGCCATCCCCCCCCAGCAAAACCTTCTCAGGTAGAAGAGTAACCAGTTAAAATGCTTCTGATATCAGTGCACTTTCACAACCTAAGTGAACCTTGCATTGAAAAGGACATCCACAGCGACTGAGCACCTCCTCCTCATTTTCCTCCTCCTCCTCCTCTTCCTTGGATTCCTCTGAGGAGGTTCCACACTTTGTTCCTCTTGCTGGCCCACAATGCAGAGCACAGCACAACGTGACCATTCTGGGCAGGCTGTCTGGGTATGTATTGAAGGATGCTTCAGAAACATCCAGGCGTAGTTTCAATATGCCAGTGGCTTGCACAATCACACATTTGATAGTCATTTGACATTCACTGTCATGCTAATGGGTCTCGTTGGTCAGGTTTTGAATGTGTCAACAGCCAGGTTTGAAATGGATATCTGTTCAGCTTGCTTGTGGATCTGAGGATGTGAGGGAGCTCGGACTGTCTCAGGACAATAACCTCAAGTCAGCTCCCTGGAAATCTTGCACAATGTGAAGAACAATCTTGTTTGAGGCTGCACGCCAGCTTCACAGTGATGGAGTGGAAGGCCTGGTGATTGATGAGAATTCCTGGGTGATCAGAGGGTATTTTAGTTTTCACATGTCCAGTTGGTGACATCCTCCACCTGCCAGCTAGCCTGAGACACAAAGCTGAGTTGGCCACTTATTCTGATTGTCACCACGGCAGATGATGGTGAAATCATAGCTGGCCTTACCAAACAGACTATTCGTAAGCTGTTAAGTGCCATTTTCTGACTCGAAGAACATTGATACATCTCTGGCAGAGCACTGGAAGAATCCAGAAGCTTAAACATTGAGGGTGGTGGTGACTTTGACAGCCATTGGTAGCACATGGTTGTCAGGTCCAGCAGGGAGCAAGTCTTTTTCTAGGAGGCTGCACATGTTGGCCAACACTCGACGTGGCAACCTGAGCCTCCTGAAACACTGCTGCCCTGACATGTTAAGGGAAGCCAGCCGCTGGCTATAGACCATGTGGCATTAATAGTGCTTCCTTCAAGTTGCACTCCCTCTGCTGCTCTCCCTTTGGTTAATTCATTTCTCTTCAGGTTTCTCAAGTACAGGCAGGTGGTGATTAAATTGGGCATACAGGTCCACGGATCCCTGAAAGTGGCACCACAGATGGATAAAGTGGTCCGGAAGGTATACAGCATGCATATCTTCATCAGACAGGGCATCAAGTATAAAAATTGGCAAGTTATATTACACCAAAAGAGAAAACGCTGGAAAATCTCAGCAGGTCTGACAGCATCTGTAAGGAGAGAAAAGAGCTGACGTTTCGAGTCCAGATGACCCTTTGCCAAAGCTGTCAGAGCTGGAAGATTTTAGCTGTCAGCTTTGACAAAGGGTCATCTGGACTCAAAACGTCAGCTCTTTTCTCTCCTTACAGATGCTGCCAGGCCTGCTGAGATTTTCCAGCATTTTCTCTTTTGGTTTCAGATTCCAGCATCCGCTTTTATCAAGTTATATTACAGTTGTATACAACCTCAGTTAGGTCACATTTGGAATATTGTGCGCAGTTTTGGTCACCACACTACCAGAAGGATGTGAATTCTTTGGAGAAGAAGGTTTGCCAGGATGCTGCTGGATCTGGAGGGTTTTGGGTGTGAAGAGAGGTTGGATATACTCAGACTGTCTTCACTGGAAAGACGGAGGCTGAGGGGTGACCTGAAGGAAGTCTACAAGATTATGAGAGGCATAGATAGGGTGACTCGCCAAAGGTTATTTCTCAGGGTGGAAGGGTTGAC
Organism: Mustelus asterias; assembly: GCF_964213995.1. Classification (NCBI taxonomy): domain Eukaryota; kingdom Metazoa; phylum Chordata; class Chondrichthyes; order Carcharhiniformes; family Triakidae; genus Mustelus; species Mustelus asterias. Next base: position 126,628,978 of record NC_135804.1, read on the forward strand.
TACAAGAGGGCACAGGTTTAAGGTGAGAGGTAGTAAGTTTAAGGGAGACGTGCAGGGAAAGTTTTTTACACAGAGGGTAGTGGGTGCCTGGATCGCACTGCCAGTAGAAGTTGTGGAAGCAGGCCTGTTAGTAATGTTCAAGATGTATCTTGATAGATATGTGAATGGGAGATGAACTGAGGGATAGAAACCACATATTGGTGCAGGCTTGGTGGGCTGAAGGGCCTGTTCCTGTGCTGTAGTGTTCTTTGTTCTTTGTAAATTGGTCCTCATGTGAGATCTCTCAATGTCTTGTTGATTCCATTGTTAAGGTTTACTACATCTGTAAATGGGGATAGCTGGGACTCTGGGGGTGTTGGAGTAGGATTGACTGTGAACTAAGTCAACAAACTCTCCCCAGCAAAGAAAGCAGCTATCTCTTAGTTTTAACTTCACAAACCACTGTGGATCTGATTAACAAGGTCCAATCTATAGGTAGCCAAAGCACCAGCCAGCCTGCCATGATTCAAGAAACCTCCAGCAGCCTACTGTGAAGAAACCTTTTCCCACTGTCAAATAAGAAAGCAGCTGAGTTCTGAGCACTTATTTCCACAAGATTAATTTAGGCCCTTCAACTGACATCATGTTCTCATCTTTCCTTCGTTGGCAAATTTCCAGAGGTTGGGATACCCATGCATAGGCACAGTAGGATTAGTTCCCATCCCAATGGCAGGGAGCTGACCACCACTGTTCCCATCACCCGAAACGTCTGGGCCACTTTCAACTCAAAACAGCGACTAGCACCGGACCAATATCAGCTTGTCACTGTGACCTCACTATAGGAGGAAAGGAGAGGAAGGAGGAAATTGTGTACAAGATTAATCAGATAGAAGAACGCATCTAAAACCTACCCCCATCCTTTAACAATTCATCAATTCCTTCCCCAAAACCTTAAATCCACTCTGTTCCTACATTGCTGCGTCTGTACTAACAGAGTTTCAGGACATGTCATTGCTTCGGTGCTTGCTTCTACTTTCTCCATTTAATCAACTCTCTTTGAGTGTAACTTTCCACAAAATCTTCTTATTTTACTGGTGTAAAATGTGTCTGAACAGGAGCTGGGGTAAACCAATTGAGGTGGTTTCAATGGTCAAAGGAGATGATGGGGTAAATAGCATACTATTTTCTCTTGTGCGGGAAGCCAGAACAACAAGGCATTGACTTAAAATTAGGGCGAGGGCATTCAGGGGTGATGTCAGAAAATTGTTCTTCATGTAAAGGGTAGTGGAAATTTGGAACTCTCTGTCACTAATGAGCTACTGAGATGCGGTCAATGGAAAATTTCAAAGCTGTGATTGATAGCTTATTGTTAGGTAAGAGTTACAGAACCAACGCAAATAAATTGATCTAAGATACAAATCAGCCATGATTTAATTGAATGGCACAGTCAGCTTGAGGGGTTTATTAACCTACTCCTGTCTCTATATTCCTAAATTTAACAACAGTGGAATGAAAGATTGTACAAGCAACTTAATCATAATTGGATAGTTACAATATGGAGTCTTTGAGGCCTTCTCAGAACCCTGATAGCTGGCACTTGCTCTGTTTATACTTCTGACCAATTATAAATAAAAAACAGATCAATAAAATTTATTTATATTTTATCATGTACATTTAAACACATCCCCTTAAACAGACTGAACTCTCCTCCTAAAATAGGGGAACTTCATAAAATGAAAATAAACCATGGGTGGAATTCTCCGACCTCGCCCGCGACTGGGATTCTCCAGTCCTGCTGCAGTGAATGAACTTCTGGCTGGGCGTCAAATTCTCCGTCCTCACTGGCAGGGGTGGCGTGGGACATAGGAGAATTCTGGCCCATATCTTTCGGAGGCAGTTAGTTTAATCACAGCCTGTGTTTAAAAGTAAGATTACGACTGTATTTAATTCTGGTAATATGTTCTGTGTAAATTGTAGTAAAACACCTTGCCCTGAATCTTGTTCTTGCTGGGTGTGCATGACTAGTGGAATGTACATTATATGTGCTTCCAGCTGCTGCCATCCACTTCCACCCCCCACCCTGACAGCGATTTTGTGTGGGTTGGCCAATTAATGGGTAGGGGGAGTCAGGGGGGGCGGGGGGGGGGGGGTTTGTCTCTGAACGCTGAGATTGGGGTGCCCTTTAAAAACAATACTCTGATCTCTCTGAAACCAGGCTGGCCAGCGTGTTTGACATTTGGAATACATTTGCATTGGAAAGGTGGCTGCATTCCACTTGATGTGGAGATGCCTGCGTTGGACTGGGGTAAGCACAGTAAGAAGTCTCACAATACCAAAGTCCAACAGGTTTATTTGGCAGCACAAGCTTTCAGAGCGCTGCTCCTTCATCAGGTGAGTGAGGACTTGTGTTCACAAACAGGGCATATAAAGACACAAACTCAATTTACAAGATAATGGGTGGAATGCGAGTCTTTACAGGTAATCAAGTCTTAAAGATTATGTGAGTGGAGAGAGGGCCAAGCACAAGTTAAAGAGGTGTGTATTGTCTCCAGCCAGGACAGTTAGCAAGATTTTGCAAGCCCAGGCAAGTTGTGGGAGTTACAGATAGTGTGACATGAACCCCAGATCCCGGTTGAGGCTGCCCTCATGTGTGCGGAACTTGGCTATCAGTTTCTGCCAGCGATTTTGCATTGTTGTGTGTCGTGAAGCTGCCTTGGAGAATGCTTACCCGAAGATCAGAGGCTGAATGCCCGTGACTGCTGAAGTGTTCCCCGACTGGAAGGGAATACTCCTGCCTGGTGATTGTTCAACAGTGTTCATTCATCCGTTGTCGTAGCGTCTGCATGGTCTCCCCAATGTACCATGCCTCGGGACATCCTTTCCTACAGCGTATCAGGTAGACAAAGTTGGCCAAGTTGCAAGAATATGTACCGTGTACCTGGTGGATGGTGTTCCGGACTGTGGCGACTCGGGGAATTTCACAGTAACTTCAATGCAATTTTAATGTAAGCCTTACTTGTGACTAATAAATACATTTTAACATTAACTATAGGTCAGTATTCACCCAGGTGGTCAGGTTGGATAGAGCCTAGCCTAGGACCACACACCATCAACAGGCAGGAGGGTGAGAAGGGCCTTTTGGGGGATAAACTACACGTGGCTGTGAGGTATTAAGCTCACCGTGTGCCTACCTTGTCCTCCAGCCAGTTGTGAAGTGAAGAGTGAGGAAAGTTGGCGTGCCCAACAGAAATGAGGTAAGCAGGAAAGATGGGACTGGGGAAATCCAGTTCATCCCACTCGGTCAATGATTGCTGTTGTTCTCAACAATAGCCTGCCAGTTGGGATGGTCTACACACCAGACTGACAGGCTTCTTGGCTAATGACCCTAGAACTCTGGTCCTGATGATTAGCAGCTTGTACACTGTCCTCTCCCAGGCCCTTACACTCAGCAACACCTTTCTCAACTCCACCACAATCACCTGGGCTCCTCCATTGCCTTCTTACCCAGTCATCTACTTCCTTTCCTTCCTATCACTGGCTTCACCTCATCTCTACCCCTATCATTACAAACCATTTAATCCTTGCATCCTTCCCCACCTCTCTCCACTCACTTACCTAATGCTGAACTTGGCATCCACTCTCATTTTGTTGTGATTGGAAGCCTCCTCTCCCATTTCTTTGTCCCCTCTGTTCCTCCAAATTATATTGTTTGCCATGGAAATCAGCCAGTGATTCATTATTGCCCATTTTCCATTACTGGCTAAAATGGAGTTCCCCCTTCAGACTCCAAATTCAGCTAAAAATGGCAAAGCTCTGATGTTCTGTATAAAAAGACATCAAAGCCAAAGCTTTTGAGGGAAGTAAAATCTTTAATCAAGGCATTGTACGTGGACAAAAGGCAATTTGTCCCATCCTGAAACTGCCTCTTTCCCACTGACATACTGTGAGGGAGAGTAGTTGAGATCCAACAGGTTTTAGATTGGACAGTCACTGAGAATGGGTGTGAGGATCATGATGCTATCTTAAATGCATGTGGGATCAGATAGGCATGGCCAGAATTCCTGTCCTAGGGTTTACAGTGTCATCAAAAGTTCAATGCTCTCACATGAGTGGTTAAGGTCAGGCCAACTGCATCACTAATCTCACATATTACTCAATTCACCACAGCCCCTAGCTCTCATAGAACATAGAACATTACAGCGCAGTACAGGCCTTCGGCCCTCGATGTTGCGCCGACCTGTGAAACCAATCTAAAGCCCATCTAACCTACACTATTCCAATATCATCCATATGTTGATCCAATGACCATTTAAATGCCCTTAATGTTGGCGCGTTCACTACTGGTGCGGGCAGGGCATTCCACGCCCTTACTACTCTCTGAGTAAAGAACCTACCTCTGACATCTGTCCTATATCTATCACCCCTCAATTTAAAGCTATGTCCCCTCGTGCTAGCCATCACCATCCGAGGAAAAAGGCTCTCGCTGTCCACCCTATCTAATCCTCTGATCATCTTATATGCCCCTATTAAGTCACATCTTAACCTTCTTCTCTCTAACGAAAACAGCCTCAAGTCCCTCAGCCTTTCCTCATAAGATCTTCCCACCATACCAGGCAACATCCTGGTAAATCTCCTCTGCACCCTTTGCAATGCTTCCACATCCTTCCTATAATGCGGCGACCAGAACTGTACGCAATACTCCAAGTGCGGCCGCACCAGAGTTTTGTACAGCTGCAACATGACCTCATGGCTCCGAAACTCAATCCCTCTACCAATAAAAGCTAACACACCATACGCCTTCTTAACAACCCTATCAACCTGGGTGCCAACTTTCAGGGATCTATGCACATGGACACCCAGATTCCTCTGTTCATCCACACTGCCAAGTATCTTACCATTAGCCCAGTACTCTGTATTCCTGTTACTCCTTCCAAAGTGAATCACCTCACACTTTTCCGCATTAAACTCCATTTGCCACCTCTCAGCCCAGCTCTGCAGCTTATCTATGTCCCTCTGTAACCTGCAACATCCTTCCGCACTGTCCACAACTCCTCCGACTTTAGTGTCATCCGCAAATTTACTAACCCATCCTTCTACGCCCTCATCCAGGTCATTTATAAAAATAACAAACAGCAGTGGCCCCAAAACAGATCCTTGCGGTACACCACTAGTAACTGAACTCCAGGATGAACATTTCCCATCAACCACCACCCTCTGTCTTCTTACAGCTAGCCAATTTCTGATCCAAACCGCTAAATCACCCTCAATCCCATGTCTCCGTATCTTCTGCAATAGCTCACCGTGGGGAACCTTATCAAATGCTTTACTGAAATCCATATACACTACATCAACTGCTTTACCCTTATCCACCTCTTTGGTCACCTTCTCAAAGAACTCAATAAGGTTTGTGAAGCACGACCTACCCTTCACAAAACCGTGTTGACTATTCCTAATCAAATTATTCCTTTCTAGATGCTTATAAATCCTACCTCTTATAATCCTTTCCAAAACTTTGCCCACAACAGAAGTAAGGCTCACTGGTCTATAATTACCAGGGTTGTCTCTACTCCCCTTCTTGAACAAGGGGACAACATTTGCTATCCTCCATTCTTCTGGCATTATTCTTGTAGACAATGATGACATAAAGATCAAAGCCAAAAGCTCTGCAATCTCCTCTCTAGCCTCCCAGAAAATCCTAAAATAAATCCCATCCGGCCCAGGGGACTTACCTATTTTCACACTTTACAGATTTGCTAACACCTCCTCCTTATGCACCTCAATCCCGTCTAGTCTAATAGCCTGTATCTCAGTATTCTCCTCGACAACATTGCCTTTTTCCTGTGTGAATACTGATGAAAAATATTCATTTCGCGTCTCTCCTATCTCTTCGGACTCCACGCACAACTTCCCACTACTGTCCTTGACTGGCCCTAATCTTACCCTAGTCATTCTTTTATTCCTGACATACCTATAGAAAGCTTTAGGGTTTTCCTTGATCCTACCTGCCAAAGACTTCTCATGTCCCCTCCTGGTTCTTCTTAACTCTCTCTTTAGGTCCTTCCTGGCTAACTTGTAACTCTCAAGCACCCTAACTGAGCCTTCATGTCTCATCTTTACATAACAACCTGTATCAACTAGTTCTCACACCTGGAATTCACATGCATCACTTCATTCTCGCACATTTGCAAACCTCAAACCCACATTTCACAGCTTGTATACATGAGCAACCATACATTCATGGCAGCCACATCAGCTAAGCATGTTACATCACGCGGTGGAGGAGACAGGTGCACCCATATTTTAAACCCCAATGGAGGACATAGTGCTGAAACAGTCATTGGTAGCCAGCATGGCTGAAACTGTTGGAGATGATGGTATACTCTTAACTTTTAATTCATTCATGGGACATGGGCGTCGCTGGCAGGTCAGCATTTATTGCCCATCCCTTGTTGCCCAAGGGCAATTGAGTCAATCACAATTCTGTGGCTCTGGAGTCACACATAGACCAGACCAGGTAAGGATGGCAGACTTCTATCCCTAAAGGGCATGAGTGAACAAGATGGATTTTTCCGACAATCGTCAATGGTTTCATGATCATCAGTAGATTCTTAATTCCAGATATTTTTTATTGAATTTAAATTCCACCATCTGCTGTGGCGGGATTCGAACCCGGGTCCCCAGAACATTAGCTGAGTTTTTAGATTAATAGTCTAGTGAAAATACTACAAGGTCATCAGCTCCCCTTAATCTTCCTTCTCATATTCCTTTCTCCCTCATCCCACATTCTCGTCCAACTGGAAAACCTCAGAGAGCCTGACAGTCCACCTCTCTTCTCACCACCAACCACTGCCTTTCAGAAGTAGAATCATGGAATCATACAGTGCAGAAGAAGCCCTTTGGCTCATTGAGTCTGCGCTAACACGGACGGCACGGTAGCACAGTGGTTAGCACTACTGCTTCACAGCTCCAGGGACCTAGGTTCGATTCCCGGGTTGGGTCACTGTCTGTGTGGAGTTTGCACATTCTCCCCGTGTCTGCGTGGGTTTCCTCCGGCTGCTCCGGTTTCCTCCCACAGTCCAAAAATGTACGGGTTAGGTTGATTGGCCAAACTAAATAGCCCCTTTGTGTCCTGAGATGTGTAGGTTAGAGGGATTAGCGGGTAAATATGTAGGGATATGGGGGTAGGGCCTTTGTGGGATTGTTGTTGGTGCAGACTCGATGGGCCGAATGGCCCATTTCTGCACTGTAGGGTTTCTATGATTTCTATGATTAGAAACACCTGAACTCCAACCTAATGCCATCTGCCAGCACTTGGCCCACAGCCCTGAATTTTATGATGTTCTAAGTGCCCATCCAGATACTTTTTAAAGCAAAGGAAGATCAAGAAGAGCTTGATGATGAAGACACACCATTACTTGATTTCACGCTGTATATATCTTGGAGTTGAGCTTGGAGGTGGCGGCATCTGCATGTGGTGAGACATTGGGCACAAGTGTGCTGCATCCAGGAAAGGGTACACAGATAACCCAAGTCCCAGCTCCCTGGATGGTGAGGACACAAGCTGCCTCTGCTGCAGACAACTTTGATGAGGACTTTGATAGACCAGGTTAGAGAAAAAGGCTGATACATATACACATCAAAATGTTCGGTGGAATGGGAATCCTACTAGACAGCCAGGATCCAATGTCAAAGTGCCTGGAGAAGGCCAGCACCAATTTGACATGGAACGTCACACAGAACTTGGAGCCCAATCTCTCCAGCATGAAACTGGGTGGACAGCTCCATTTGCACACTTAGCCAATCAACCACAACAAAGCATCCAATGGCCCAGGTCTCAACTTCAATCACAGCACAGGCAGCAGCCACCCAGTGTCTGAATGCAAGAGTGGAAGTCAGGTCTGCTCCCACCAGCTCTGGATATTAATGTACAAAGGGGCTTCCACGGTGTCAAAGCAGTCCTTCAATCTGTCCTCCATTCAGTTGCTGCATTTGTTGAGGCACAGCCACAGAATGAACCTGGTGTCCTCTAACAGATTGACAGCATTCATGCACCCACCCTCATAACTCCGACAATGCCAGCCAGCCAACATTGCTGCACTGAAGCCATGACAATGCAGCCTGAAACTGGGCCCTCCAAGCCTGAGGATGACCTCCGAGCTGCCGGAGGTCATCCTGGAATACCATGTGCAGTCTCCTGAAGTGAAAGCCAGCAGCCTTCCACCAGGCCTGCTTCAAACTATACGACACCCTATAGGGGCATTCTGACTGGCAAAGGTACATGGGAGAAGGCACTGAAGGAATGGACAAGGCCGAGAGCTTCGATTTTGTACTTGATTTAATTTGTAAATTTGGTTAAAAATGTGTATTATGTGTTGGCTTTTCGTTTTAGACCATAAGACCGTAAGACATAGGAGCAGAACTAGGCCACTCGGCCCATCGAGTCTGCTCCGCCATTCAATCACGGCTGATATTTTTCTCATCCCCATTCTCCTGCCTTTTCCCCACAAACCCTGATCCCCTTATTAATCAAGAACATAGCTATCTCTGTCTTAAACACACTCAATGACCCAGCCTCCACAGCCTTCTGCGGCAATTTTGCACTGTGGTGATTGGACACTGGTGGCCAGTGACAGAGGGGAGTAGGGAGTGTGGAATTCTTGGTGACTGAGGAATTGAGGTTGCAGTCATCACACTTGAATTGATTCTTTGCATCCAGTCTGTGCAGAAAGGGACTTTCTTGTTACAGCCTCAGTTTCTATTCCTCAAACTTCCTCGTCATCCTCTTTATCTTGCTCTTCAGCATCTCATCCACTAGTTGGTAGCAAGGGGTGTTGGGATAAAGCTATGAATCTTCGGGCCCACTCAGCTTCAATTGAGAGCCTTTCTCCTCACCCTCCTTCTCCTCCCTCTTCCAGCATCTTGTCCTTCATGGTACAGCCGCCGTTCATTTTCTCAGTTATTCTTGATTCTCAGGCGAATGCTCACACGTGCACCTATTTCTGGTAGCAATTGGTACAGAAGCCTTGGAATCAGCAAGTTGTCCTTCACTATCTGCCACACCATTCGCTGCGGATATTTAAAACTTGAAACAACTATGCTAAGCAGAAAAAAAACACGCAAGGTTGCAGCAACAGTCACAGAATCATAGTCAGAAGAAATAAAATGACAACTAAACAGTAAGTAGTTGATGATCCCTTTAAATAGGGTGCAATGGGGAAGGGGAGGAGTTCTTTATGCTGCTCAACGTACAGCTATACAGGATATTGGGACTGCGGTTGGAGCGGAGGGGGGGGTGGGGATCGAGATTGCCGGGGTGGGGGGGCGGGGTGGTGGAGATCGAGGGGGGCCGAGGGTGGGGGGGGGCGCGTTGAGACTGGCCCAGACACATCTGGGGGGTCAGCGACTGGGCCGCGGGGGGGGGGGGGGGGGGGGGGGTGGGTGGGGGCGGTCAGTGAGGCAGTGATGCAGGTGTCATGGGGCTGGCCAGCCGTCAGGCTGAGCAGCGATCGAGAGGCCAGCCATGGAGGCTACTGCGCGTGCGCCGATCTAAGCGCTGACAGATTGGTGCATGCGCAGTGGCCCGCTCAGCGCTATGCTGCCACCGGCCTCACCAGCGGGAATAGGCCCCGAGCACAGGTTTTCGTGTGAATCATGCGAGTGCCCTCTGCAGTGCAGAGTGTGGGAGATTCATTTTGAAACTCCTACTGAAAAAACCCAACGGGATTTACTCCAGTTTTTACGCAAATTCAACACTTAGAATTTGTTTGGGAGAATCGCCCCCATTTTGTGGTACTTGGCATGTCCCATGACAGCTCCCCGCCCAATCGCTGGCCAGCCCCATGACCCCTGCATCACTGCCTCACTGACACCGCCCCCCCCCCACGGCCCAACCGCTGACCCCTTAGACGTGTCTGGGCCAGTCTCAACACACCTGCCACCCTCAGCCCTCCTCGATCTCCACCACCACCCCCCTCAACCCCGGCAGTCTCGATCCCCACCTTCCCCCTCCCCCACCCCCCGCCCTCCGCTCCAACTGCAGTCCCGATATCCTGTATGGAAGCCATTTTGGAACCCAAAGGGGGTTCACAGTGCCTACAAAATGGATGCTGATGAGTCCAATTAACCTTCAGCTGCCAGCTTAGGTACAGTAGTCTCAGACAGCTCAGACCACGTAAGGTTTGCTCACCTTAAAAGGACATTACGAACCGGTTGTGCCTTACAAGAAACTGATAACTTCATGGTCACTTTCCCTGGTACAGGATTTTCATTCCCATGATTTTTCAAAAGGAAGGGGTTCAAATTCTCAAACAGTCCTGGTGGTCTGTGAGCTCACATCGTCTGGATTATTACTCCGGCAACAGAATCGTGAGGTTTTCATACCCCAGGAATGATTACTATTCAGTGAGATTAATTTGCAGTTTGTCAGATATTTGTACATATCTGGTCCAAAACAGACAACAGCATGAAATATTTATCTTTCCCTCCCTTTCCTATGTACTTTTAACACTTTGATCTGCTATCTCCACCGTTATACTGACATCCCTGAGGTTTTTGCAGCAGAGAGTGGTCACAAGTATCAGAGTCTGTTTTTTAAGCTAGAACTGGAGAAACATTTCAGAGACATTTCAGCCTCGTCAGGGGGAGACGCCATAAAGAAGGGCCCCTAATGCAGACTAGGGATCATGATTCCTCTTGAGGGCTGTGAACCACAACTTTTTAAAATTTGTTCCAACTGCATTAACATTGCGGAGGAGCAGGAGGTGCTTATCCTCACAATGGAACCAGCCAGGTCGGGAACGCCAAGTGAGGTCCTTTGACCTGAACCATCCCACTCCCTTCAAAGGCCCTCCAAAAAATCAGGCAGCCCAGGAATGGGGTTGGGAATCCCGGAACAGGGACCCATCTGACGTTTTTAAAAGTAATCCGAATTTAGTGTCAATCCAGCCCATGAAATCGGGATTTGAATTCAGTTCAATGGGAGGTGTAAATTCACAAGCAGTTTCATGTTGTGAATGCCTATAGGAGAGACCATTCCATCCACAGTTACTTACATTTTAAGAACTTTCCAGAAGCATGTTTGGACTTGAGTTAAACTTTTATCCATCAAGAAAATACAAAAGGTCATGTAGGGACCCTCAGCGGCCATCTTGGACAGAATTTCGACCACTTTTTAAAATGTCTACATTAACTGAATTCCTAATTTTGAAGTTTAGGAATATGATATCTTTACAAAGCATAATACAGGATAGTAAATGGTTTGACAAAAGGTAAATCTGGAACCTATCTTTGAGCCAAATTACAAGAATAGAACTTGAGGGCCCTAATTCAAACTGACAGAAGATAAATTCAGGATTGATGTCAGGCTGTTCTTCAGACCAATATAATCAATTGGAATGGATGCCGGTTTGGGTATTGGGAATGTAAACCTAGGAGTCATCACTGGATTCATTGAGTGGGGCCTTTAGTGTCTCCCCGAATGTGTTTAAGATCGGCCCTATGGCTGCCTTTGCCCATAGTTAGCTTGTGTTAAAATTAGATAGACGAGGACCATGAAATTGATGGATTCAAAAGCACTTGGAACAACAACATTGTTCCAGTCATGAGGTAAAACATTTTGAGCTGTTAAATCTATCACTACATCAGCCGAACAACAGAATAAAATGGCAATGGTAGTTGAAGCAACTTTTCAAAAGAACTAAAGTTCTTAGCACAAGATACATTTCCACCCTTTTCAGTGGACATGATAGTTTTAACACTATTAACCTACTGTACACTGATGATGTATTGTCTTTTAGAGACAGCAAGAGAGAATGAGGACAGCATTGGGATGCCAACTGTGATAACTGTGGGTGGCACGGAGGCACAGTGGTTAGCACTGCTGCCTCACAGCGCCAGGGACCCGGGTTCAATTCCGGCTTCGGGTCACTGTCTGTGTGGAGTTTGCACGTTCTCCCCATGTCTGCATGGGTTTCCTTCGGGTGCTCCGTTTTCCTCCCACAGTCCAAAGATGTGCAGGTTAGGTGGACTGGTTATGCTAAATTGACCCTAATGTCAGGGGGATTAGCAGGGTAAATATACGAGGTTACAGGGTTAGGGCCTGGTTGGGATTGTGGTCGGTGCAGGCTCGATGGGCTGAATGGCCTCCTTCTGCACTGTAGGGATTCTATGATTCTATGATAAAATGTATTCCTGGAGATCTCATCACATGACTTGCTCCCACATTCCAGCCAACATATCCATCCTTGTGACACACGGCCCTTTCACTCCAATTAGAATGCAAAAAGATTCATTACCAGATTGGATAATGTTTGTCTGTCAGCGAAACAGCTTTTCCCCCCATTTTCAATGTTTTTATACCTGATGGAGAGAAGGAAATGTTCAAATAAAATGGCAAAGAAAAAGCAATTGTTTTTAACGTCTATGTTTGCACATTGCAGTGTTCAATTCCTGGAGACTCCAGGTCAATCCTAGAGCAGGAAGTGTTTGAGATTGGGATTGAAATGCAGCACCGAGAGCAGTGAAGGGGAGGTTCACCCCAGAGTGGGCACACACAGCGCTTTATCTAACCGCATTCCTTCAGAGCTGATCATTTTGTTCAGCTTTGGCACTGGGTGAATCATCCCTGACTATACCACCAGATCAAAATTAACCAGCATTTGGCTTATATTATGTTCACCAAATTTGGCATGTCTGCTACGACTCTCACCAACTTTTACAGATGCACCATAGAAAGCATTCTTTCTGGTTGTATCACATCTTGGTATGGCTCCTGCTCTGCCCAAGACCCCAAGAAACTACAAACGTTCGTGAATGTAGCCCAATCCATCACGCAAACCAGCCTCCCTTCCATTGACTCCGTCTACACTTCCCACTGCCTCAGAAAAGCAGCCAGCATAATTAAGGACCCCACGCACTCCGGATATTTTCTCTTTCACCTTCTTCCGTCGGGAAAAAGATACAAAAATCTGAGGTCACGTGCCAACCGACTCAAGAACAGCTTCTTCCCTGCTGCCATCAGACTTTTGAATGGACCTACCTTGCATTATGTGGATCTTTCTCTACACCCTAGCTATGATTGTAACACTACATTCTGCACTCTCTTGTTTCCTTCTCTATGAACGGTATGCTTTGTCTGTATAGCGCGCAAGAAACAATACCTTTCACTGTATGCTAATACTTGTGACAATAATAAATTAAATCAAATCAAATCAAGAACACTTTACTGCATTCAGTTCAGGTTGTATCACTGCTTATCACAGCGAGTGCCCCATTGATGCTGCTTCACTGATGGGGCAGTTCTTCATGGCTTAGTGCCATTCACATTGCCCACGGTGCATTGCGTTCCATTCCAAGAAAGTGCTTGTGCAAAACTAGAAGCTAGAGTGACCTTAAAAAACGAAGTTAATGCAACAAGTTCTACTAAAAATGCAGGTCACCAGTACAATTAGATCCCAGGGAAGACAGCATAGTTCTTCAGTTCAATTTAGGGTTACTTAATATCTGTCTCTCACTCCTTCAATGCAGCATAACTGAAACAGATGTGTTCCATCTGATCTTACTGATTTTAGCTGCTTCCTGCATTCTGTAATTTAGGAATTTAATCAGTTGAGTTATATTCCAGGAACGCCATTAACAGTTTTCGTCTGAAACCCTTGCGTCCCATTTGTAGTTTTGACAATATGTCTGCTTCTTCAGCTGAGTTGTGTCAATACTTATAGAAGGGGACATTTTTCTGCTTCAAGCATCCGGTCTTGGGATCAAGCACTTAGGTCAGAAGCAACTGAGAACTCCCTTTATTCTGTCTGTACAATGCGTTAACCACCCCACTCTGTAACATATCTCACTATCACAGCAGTCTGGGCTTGTCCAATGCTCACGATGATTCTCAGCAAAGCTGTCAGTTTAGAAATAATTCTGTACTTGTGGATCTACTGGAAAATGGAAAAGCCACAAGGGCAAGACTTTTCTGAACCTGAAACAGCAACCCAACTCAAGAGCAAGAAAGCAAGTCTACAGACAGCTGGAGACTGAGGTCCAGTCAAAAAACCCTGACCCAAAGAACAGATAGTGGTGGAGAAAGCTCAGGAGACCCAGCAACTAGTCAACAACCATGAAATGCGAGGTTTCTACAGCTCAGTCAAGGCCACCTACAGCCCAAGCATCCAAGGCTCCACCCCACTCCTGGCCAAAAATGGAGAAGTGCTCATCAAGAACACAGAGGCAGTCAGCATCTTTAAAGTATTTAAAGTTTATTTATTAGTCACAAGTAAGGCTTACATTAACACTGCAATGAAGTTACTGTAAAATTCCCCTAGTCGCCACATTCCAGCGCCTGTTTGGGTCAATGCACCTAACCAGCAAGTCTTTCAGAATGTGGGAGGAAACCCACGCTGACACGGGGAGAACATGCAGACTCCACAGACAGTGACCCAAGCCGGAAATTGAACCCGGGTCCCTGGTGCTGTGAGGCAGCAGTGCTAACCATTGTGTTACCATGCTGCCCCATCTGCTGGAAAGAGCATTTCAAAAACCTCCTTAATAGAGACTCTGTTTTCCATGTGAGTGTCCTTGACTCCATGCCACATCATGCTACCCATTGCCATCTCCGCCCAACCCCAACCCAGCACAGGGGTAGAAAAAGCCATGCAACAACTAAAGAACAACAAGGCATCTGGAGCAGATAGAATCCCTGCCAAAGCACTCAATCATGGTGGAGAAGCTCTATCGGTGTGGGTATATGAACTAGTTTCTCTTATCTGGAAGGAGGGGAACATATCAGGAAATCTCAGAGACACTGCAATCATGACCATCTTCAAGAAAGGTGACAAGTCCGACTGTAGTAACTACAGAGGAATTTCCGTCCTGTGATCCACAGGGAAGGTCATCACGAATATCCTCCTTAATTGTCTTCTCCCTGTGGCTGAAGAGCTTCTCACGGAGTCATAATGCAGGTTGCCCCCACTCAGGGGCACGACAAACATGATCTTCACCACGCGGCAACTGTAAGAGAAATGCAGGGAACAGCACCAACGCTTGTACATGGCCTTCCTTGACCTCACAAAGGCCTTTGACACTGTTGACCACCAGCGATTATGGAGCATCCTCCTCCATTTTGGCTGTCCCTAAAATTCGTCACCATCCTCCTTCGCCTGTTCCACAATAATACGCAAGCCGTGATCCTGACCAATATGTCCATCACCGATCCAGTTCATGTTTGGACTGACATCAAGCAAAGCTGTGTCATCGTATCTTCTTGATTTTTCATGCTGCAATGCTCTATCCCACTCTCAGCAAGCTCCCCGCTGCAGCGGAACTAAACTACAGAATAAACGGGAGCCTGTTCAACCTGTGCCACCTGCAGGCCAGGTCCAAGGTTGTCCCATCCTCTGTCATTGAACTACAGTATGCAGATGATGCTTGCATCTGCGCACACTCAGAGGCCGAGCTCCAAACCATTGTAAACTCCTTCACCGAGATGTACGAAGGCATGGGTCTTACACTAAATATCCACAAGGCTAAGGTCCTCTACCAGCCTTCCCCCACCACACAGCCCTGTCCCCACCATGGACCATTTTCCACACGTTGGGAGCTTACTGTCAACAAGGGCAGACATTGACAATGAGGTTCAATACCGCCTTCAGTGTGTCAGTGCAGCCTTCGGTCACCATGGAAGAGAATGTTTGAAGACCAGTACCTTAGAATCGGCACCAAGCTTATGGTCTACAGAGCAGTAGTGAAACCCACCATCCTATAGACATGTGGACTATATACAGCAGGCACCTCACAACCCCGGAGAAGTACCAGCAGCACTGCCTCCGCAAGACCCTGCAAATCCATTGGCAGGAAACATGCACCAATGTCAGTGTTCTTGCTCAGGCCAACATCCCCAGCATTGAAACATTGGCCATGCTCGATCAGCTCTGCTGTGTGGGCCACATTGGCTACATGTCTGACATTAGACTCCTGAAACAAATGCCCTACTCAGAGCTTTGACATGGCAAACACGGGTTGGCAGAGGAAATACTTCAAGGACACCCTCAAATCGTACTTGAAAACATACAACATCTCCACCGACACCTGGGAATCCCTGGCTCAAGACTGCCTGAAGTGGAGGAAAAGCTTTGAGGAAGAAGCTAAACACGTTAAGTTTCATCGCTGGGAGCAAGCTGAAGCCAGTCGTTGACAGCGAAAGGAGTGTGTGGCAACCTGGGCACCCCACCCACTCACTCCTCCATCTGCCATCTGTGCTGCCGGAGATGCAGACTGTAGCTCACGCATTGGACTGCTCACTCATCTGAGAACTCACTTGGAGTGTGGAAGCAACTCTTCCTGACTCTGAGGCACGACCTAAGAAGAGGCAGAGAAGGGATGGGGAAGTAACGCTGGTCTTGCCAGAAATGCTCACACCCCATGAAAGAATTTTTTTCAAAATGTGCAGAACAGAGCAGCTTGAGGCATGAGGTGGCACAGTGGTTGGCACTACTGCCTTACAGAGACCCGGGTTCAATTCTGGAAGACTGTCTGTGTGGTGTTTGTACATTGTCAACGTGTCTGCGTGGATTTCCTCCCACACTCCAAAGATATGCAGGTTAGGTGGATGGGCTGTGCTAAATTGCCCCTTAATGTCCCAAGATATATAGGTTACGTAGATTAGCCATGGTAAACGTGTGGGGTTACGGGGATGGGGTGGGCCTGGGTAAGATGCTCTTTCGGAGAGTCAGTGCAGACTGGATGGGCTGAATGTGCTCCTTCTGCACTGTATGGATTCTATGGGAGTAATGCCCTCCTCAGTCAAATAATTTATTTGCTGACATGGTCACAGGCATGAAGAAAGGCCAATTGGGCAAGCTGGAAGATGGCTTGTTTTACCAATCATATTGTACCCCAGCAACAGCTCAGGAAGGGATTGGAAGGAGGAAAATGGTTTTATCCATTGATCATCTCTGGGGTCCTATAGGATCTGACATGATAGGATTCGAACATGCATTCCCTCAATTATTAGTTCAAACCTCATGATTATTAAGCCAGTAACATAAAGACCACACAACTGTACTCCTAATGTTACTTCTTCCAATGTACCGTCAGGAGCAGGAGACACCCTAATGAACAGATAATTTACTTTTCTAAATATCACATAAAATCGATTTGTACCCTTTATTCAACTGGTTGGAATCTGTCTCCACCTGCTGGAGGTGGTTTCAATTCTCAGATTTTTGGCAGGTTTTACTTTGGATCTTTGGAGCTATTAATAATAAAATGTGATTTCCTTTCCTCTACAAACATCCAGTGATGTGATAATCATTAATAAGCAGCTCTGCATATTCTACAAGTCCTGCATCGAGTCAGGTGTGATGTGACAACTGATACACATGAACTTTATAAGCTAATAGCTAGTCTTCAGTGATCAGGCTGCATAATTGTTAGGCGCATAATTTAACTGATTTCCCTCCTTCCAGTTGAAGTCCCACGTGGAGGTCACAAGAAGAGACTTCTGATCCCTCGCCTGGTGTGCTTATATGTCTGCAATAGCTATATGGGATTCTTTGAAACACAGTAGACAGAAGAATAATGATCAGAACCACAATAAGAATCTCAGATTTTATGAAGTTTCATGGCAATTCCTTAATTTCTATGGTCATTTTCTGGTGTTAACTCAGAAATTGGAAAATATTGTGAATTAGAAACCAACCGTTGCTATAATAGGATCGCCAGGGACCCGGGTTCGATTCCCGGCTTGGGTCACTGTCTGTGCGGAGTCTGCACATTCTGCCCATGTCTGCGTGGGTTTCTTCCGTGATGTGGAGATGCCGGCGTTGGACTGGGGTAAACACAGTAAGAAGTTTAACAAATAAACCTGTTGGACTTTAACCTGGTGTTGTTAAACTTCTTACTGGGTTTCTTCCCACAGTCCAAAAGTGCTGGTTAGGTGCATTGGCCATGCTAAATTCTCCATCAGTTGCCGGAGTGTGGCAACTAGGGGATTTTCATATAACTTCATTGCAGTGTTAATGTAAGTCTACTTGTGACACTTATAAAAATAAACTTAAACTGAAACATAAACTTAAACTCGCTGTTATGAGGACTGTATCATAAACTACTAGGCCATCGCAGTAATTCTTGAAAGCTATTGCGAGAATATCATCTCCCACCGCAAAAGTTGCGGAAGTTCAAGGACGTGTACCACCATATTCCTTAGGCTAGCCAATACACAAGACCTTACCAGCATGACTCACACCCTGGGAATAATGAAGCACTTTACAAATCTGCCTTGCGATGATAACAGACCATCCAAAGTCCATGTCACAACTCAGAATAGCTAACTTTAACACAATAATGCATTTTAGAAAGTCCATAGTTACAGTTGATCAGTGGGTTACAAAGTAACATGAAAAAAAAGGTCATGTAATCTTAGAACCTTTAAGTAAAGGAGAAGGCCATTTGGTCCATCATGCCTGTGCCGGCTCTTTGAAAGAACTATCCTATTTAGTCCCAGCATTGCACCATAATGTGGAATTTGATTCCAAAACTCTTTTGGGTATTGTATTCCCAATTGTAACAATGCTAAGTGTGAAAAATATTGTCTTCATTTCCCTGCTGGTTCTTTTGCCAATTTTAAAAAATTCACAGCCTTTTGCAACCAACACACCCTTCGAAGGAAAAATCTTAGAATAAGGGACAGACCAATGGCAGGCCAATTAAGACCAGGATGAGGAGGAATTTACTCAGTCAGGGGGTGGTGAATCTTTGGGATTCTCTAATCCAGAGGACTGCGGAGGCTCAGTCACTGAGTATGTTTAGAGAAGAGGTTAACAGAATCCTAGATGCCAGTGATATCAAGGGATATGGTGGTAGTGTGGCAAGATGGCATTAAGACCATAAGACCATAAGACATAGGAGCGGAAGTAAGGCCATTCGGCCCATCGAGTCCACTCCACCATTCAATCATGGTTGATTTCAACTCCATTTACCCGCTCTCTCCCCATAGCCCTTAATTCCTCGAGAAATCAAGAATTTATCAATTTCTGTCTTGAAGACGCTCAACGTCTCGGCCTCCACAGCCCTCTGTGGCAATGAATTCCACAGACCCACCACTCTCTGGCTGAAGAAATTTCTCCTCATCTCTGTTCTAAAGTGACTCCCTTTTATTCTAAGGCTGTGCCCCCGTGTCCTAGTCTCCCCTGTTAATGGAAACAACTTCCCTACGTCCATCCTATCTAAGCCGTTCATTATCTTGTAAGTTTCTATCAGATCTCCCCTCAACCTCCTAAACTCCAATGAATATAATCCCACGATCCTCAGACGTTCATCGTATGTCAGGCCTACCATTCCTGGGATCATCCGTGTGAATCTCCGCTGGACCCGCTCCAGTGCCAGTATGTCCTTCCTGAGGTGTGGGGCCCAAAATTGCTCACAGTACTCCAAATGGGGCCTAACCAGTGCTTTATAAAGCCTCAGAAGTACATCCCTGCTTTTGTATTCCAAGCCTCTTGAGATAAATGACAACATTACATTTGCTTTCTTAATTACGGACTCAACCTGCAAGTTTACCTTTAAGGACTCCCAAGTCCCTTTGCACTTTAGCATTATGAATTTTGTCACCGTTTAGAAAATAGTCCATGCCTCTATTCTTTTTTCCAAAGTGTACGACCTCGCACTTGCCCACGTTGAATTTCATCAGCCACTTCTTGGACCACTCTCCTAAACTGTCTAAATCTTTCTGCAGCCTCCCCACCTCCTCAATACTACCTGCCCCTCCACCTATCTTTGTATCATCGGCAAACTTGGCCAGAATGCTCCCAGTCCCGTCATCTAGATCGTTAATATATAAAGAGAACAGCTGTGGCCCCAACACTGAACCCTGCGGGACACCACTTGTCACCGGTTGCCATTCTGAGAAAGAACCTTTTATCCCAACTCTCTGCCTTCTGTCTGACAGCCAATCGTCAATCCATGTTAGTACCTTGCCTCGAATACCATGGGCCCTTATTTTACTCAGCAGTCTCCCGTGAGGCACCTTGTCAAAGGCCTTTTGGAAGTCAAGATAGATAACATCCATTGGCTCTCCTTGGTCTAACCTATTGAGGTAAATCAGCTGTGATCTAGTAAAATGGAGGAACAGAGTAGGGTTGTGAACGTAGCCCAGTCCATCACGCAAACCAGCCTCCCATCCATTGACTCTGTCTACACTTCCCACTACCGCGGAAAAGCAATCTGCACAATCAAGGACCTCACGCCACCCCGGACATACTGGGCAGGATTTTATAGCCTCGCTCGTCCCGAAACCGTAAAATTCCACACGAGATCAGCGGACCTTCTCATTGTCCACTCCTCCCCTGCTCTGATTCCCGTTGATGTGGAGATGCCGGCGTTGGACTGGGGTAAACACAGTAAGAGTTTTAACAACACCAGGTTAAAGTCCAACAGGTTTATTTGGTAGCAAATGCCATTAGCTTTCGGAGCGCTGCTGACGAATCTGACGAAGGAGCAGCGCTCCGAAAGCTAATGGCATTTGCTACCAAATAAACCTGTTGGATTTTAACCTGGTGTTGTTAAAACTCTTACTGATTCCCATGGCAAACATGGCAGTAAAATTCTGACCGCTCTCTTCCATATTTTTTTATCAGGAAAAAGATACAAAAGTTTAAGGACATGTACCAACAGACTTAAGAGCAGCTTCTTCCCTGCTGCCATCAGACTTTTGGACCTACCCCATATTAATTTGATCTTTCTGTACACCCTAACTATGACTGTAACACTACATTCTGCACTCTATCCTTTCCTTCTCTATGTACGATATGTTTTGTCTGTATAGCATGCAATAAACAACACTTTTAACTGTATACTAATGTATGTGACAATAATAAATTAAATCAAATCAAATCAAAGATCAAATATATGTTTTCAATTTCCCACTCCACACTCTGCAGTCTCCCTGGTTTTTCTATTATTTTCTGTACCTGACACTTGTTACAAGCCGTATGTTTACCATTTTATTTTAACATCTAATTCCTTTGAAATCCAGAACGTTCTAGATTTGAAGGCTCCACCTTATAGAAATATGCATGGTTCTATTCAAAGTATCTCTTCCTTGAAGATCGGACATTGTTAATTTACTGGCCTGTTTTTTTTCCAGGTCATTTGTACTGGATCCCTTCTCAAATCATTGTTATTGACTTACTTCCAGTTGGGCATTTTCACCTTTGATTTTTCCTCATTCTTTTCATAACTACTTTAAAATAATTAGATTATGATCACTATCATCCAGATGCTCTCCTACTGCAACGCAGCCCATTTGCTCTACTTCGTTCCCTAGAACTGGATTCAGCATCCTTCATTCCTCATTCGGAATTAAGGAATATGGGGAAAGGGAAGAAAAGTGAAGTTGAGTTGGATGATCAACGATGATTATATTGAAAGGTGTAGCAGGCTCCAGAAGTCATTTAGCCTAACCATGGTCTTATTTCTTAAGTTCTTAAACAAACTGATCAAAGAATTCCCCAGTACAGATTTTACAAATTCTTCACCCTCTGCCCTTTACTCTGTTCCCCCCCTCCTCCCCCCCCCATCCCTCCATCCCTCAAGTCTTGGTATATGGTAATTGAAATGTCCTTCTATCGCTTGCTGCTGTATTATTTTTATATTTCTCTGAAATTTGCCAACAGATTTGCTCCTCTATCTTCTTCTCATCTTTTGGTATTATACAGTGAACAGCAATGTAACACCTCCTTTTCTGTTCTTTAACTGTTAACAAATAGATTAGACTTTGAATTCCCTAGTCTATCATTCCGTCAGAGAACTCTGATGTTATCCAGGGTTAATACTGTCACCCTATCAATCTTGTCTTTCTTTTCCTTTTCTATCCCTCCTGAATACAATACATCCCAGTAATGCTTTGCTCCCATTCCTACCTGTGCTTAAGCCAGGTACCCACTGTAGTCCCTACTCTATAACCTCACATGGAAGCATGAGCTTGAAACTTGTCAGCCTTATTCTTAACATTCCTCATGTTACAACACATGCATTCAACCACCGTGTTTGTCAGACTTACTTTGTTTCATACACGCAACTCCTATTCTTTCTGCACTATTTTTTGTTCTGTTTGCTGTTTGGTGCTCCGAGATTTTGAAGCATCTTGAGGCTCCTCCGTGCCTCTATATCCTGGGGTATCTGCCCCTGCAAAATTAGCTTGCACCTGCCCATGAAGAAGAGGTGTCAGAATGATCCTAAAAATGCAGCATTTGGTTGTTTCTCAAACTGGAAATAAATGCTTCCTTTAGCTAGATTCCAAGATCATGAGAGAATTATTTAGTGAGGAAGCCCAACAAATTCGTTTTCATTCATTTATCCAGAATGAACAGAAATCTATTTTCACTGCAGCACTTAATTGTTCCTTCAGTGACTGAAGGGGATTTGCCCCCACTGCTCCAGTCTATATACTGATCGCTCTTTGTATGAATGAGAACTCCCTGTTGTCAGTTCTAAATTTACCACTTACTGAATTAAACCCATGACCTCTTGTCTCACTTTCACAATTAGTTAATTCTAAATATTGTTTTATCCGGATTTTGTTACACAATTTATTTGCCTGTATGCCTGCGTGAGATCAACTCTCAAATGCTTCTATTTGGAGGTTGCAAAACCCAAGTTACTTCAGTTATTTCCTCATGTTAAGGCTGTTTAAAGTGAGATAAAACTTATGGTTCTTTTCTGGAAGACCTCCAGCATGTGAAAGTTTCTTTTGTATCTCAGTGACAGGAACTGGACACTAGTCAAAGAATGTCCGACAAAGAACGGTACAGTTTTAGCACAACTTCCTCTGACTTACATGACTGTGACTTTGTAGTTCAGCATTCTGTTCTCATTGGGCATCTTGAGTGTTGAGGCTACTAAGTTTCCTAAATCTTTATCGATTTGACCCTTATCTACTTCATTAACAGTCACAGAATGTGTTGCCCCATATTCCTTCATGTACCAGGGCCTCACGTTTGGTGTTCAGAATAATTTTCTTGAAGGCTGAAACAACTTTCATTAAATTGTTGAATTTTACTGAAGGTGTGATAGAATCACAGAATCCCCCCAGGAGCTAAAAACCTGGCAGTCAAAAATCTGGGATAATATTCCGAAACATGGATGGGGGGGATATACATCTTGAAATATTATCCCAGATTTTTGACTGCCAGGTTTTTAGTCCCTGCGATTATAACTTTGACATTATCTTCCAAAGGGGATTCCTCTAATTCTGTGCAATGTTCAGATGAAAACAAGATGAGAAAGGATCCAAGGCTGCTCCAGAGGCAGAGCAGCTGCACCCAAACTTGCCCATGCAAGTCACATTCATAAGTAGGGTCACATCTGCCATGGAATGTGAGAAAAGAGTTGCCAATACAAACTTCTTTTCACTATGGTTGGTTTCCCAGATTTAGTAATCTCCTTGAATCTTATTTCCAACCAAGTTCCACCACGGGGACAATTCTGCCAAGTTCACCACAGGACTCTGAACATTTGAGCATCAACAATCCAGTTACAGATCACAAATGTATTATACAGGTCACTACTTGCTCACTAGGACACTGTAGTTTAATTACCTTTCTCATAGATAATTAGGCAGCACAAAGAGGATGCTACATTATTTGCAGTTTGCAAGATTCTCCCAAGTCCATCTGTTCCCCCCCCCCCCCCCCTCTCTGCTCTCTCTGCTGTTTTGTATTTCGCGCCCGGGCACGCTGCTTTGGATTTTTTTCGAACTGCGCATGCGCAGTTCACAACTCAGATCGGTCCGCCAGCGCTAAGCACCGCCGACAGCGCGGATCGGGCCGGAACCGGCAAAACGCGTATGGGCGCGCTGCAAAGAGGATTCCGGGCTCGGATCCGTATTATACCCGGATCCCGTCCTCAGGCTCCGATTGGGAAAATCGGGCCCAAAGTGTTCAATTCTGGTCGCCACACTACCAGAAGGATGTGGAGGCTTTGGAGAGGGTACAGAAAAGATTTACCAGGATGTGGCCTGGTATGGAGGGCATTAGCTATGAGGAGAGGTTGGAGAAACTTGGTTTGTTCTCACTGGAACGACAGAGGTTGAGGGGCGACCTGATAGAAGTCTGCAAGATTATGAGGGGCATGGACAGAGTGGATAGTCAGAAGCTTTTTCCCAGGGTAGAAGAGTCAATTACTAGGGGGCATAAGTTTAAGGTGTGAGGTGCAAGGTTTAAAGGAGATGTACGAGGCAGATCTTTTACCCAGACGGTGGTGGGTGCCTGGATTTCGTGCCGGGGGAGGTAGTGGAAGCAGAAACGATAGTGACTTTTAAGGGGTGTCTTGACAAATACATGAATAGGATGGGAATGGAGGGATATAGTCCCGGGAAGGGTAGGGGGTTTTAGTTCCATTGGGCAGCATGGTCGGTGCAGGCTTGGAGGGCCGAAGGGCCTGTTTCTGTGCTGTAATTTTATTTGTTCTTTGTTCTTTGTACACAACCAGTGGTTAGGATCTAGAATGTACTGCCTGAGTGTTTGAAGAAGAAAGATTCAATTGTGGCTCTCAAAAGAGAATTGGATAATTCTCTAGAGAAAGGATCTGCAGTGCATTGGGGAAAAGGCAGGGGAGTGGCACTGAGTAAGTTGCTCTTGTAGAGAGCTGGCTGAGACATGATGGGCCGAATGGTATCTTTCTGTGCTCAAACTATTCTATGATTCTGTGTGTCTTGTCTTAGAAATAAATTGAACTCTGACGTCAAAGAGCTACTTGTCATCTTATTTGGTATTTTTTTCCAGTACTTTGTATCATTCAGAATGATGCTGCGGAAAGATATGAAAATAATTCTCGACCCCACCTTCCTTACATGACACATCAAAAGCGGATCATTATTTGTGGATTTTGAGATGTGGACAACCTTCAAGGAAAATACTTAACATTTAATTAGAATCTTTGATTACTACAAGAACAAACAGAAGATCAATCTATGGTATTTCTTGATCTTTTGCCTATAACGATTTATTTTAAACCAAACCACTGTGTTCCATACACTTTTGTAAGCTGGGTCCTGTCAAATTTCATGTGACCTAATTTGTACCAATGACCAAATATGGGCTAAAACCAGCAGCAATAGAGAGGATACAGAAATTTCCTATCTGATATACAAGCTGCTATTTCCTTCACAGTGAAAGTTAGTTCAGAGAGCATTACTTCGTGTCTTATCTTGTGTGCACATGGCACATCCTCTCATTTATAAAATGTCGACGGTGTTTCACTCACTTTATTTTGACTGGAGTTTTTTCTTAATCGTTCCTGGGATATGAATATCATAGGCAGGGCCAGTATTTATTCCCATTATAGAAGGCCTTAAAAAGGAGGTGGTAAGCCGCTTTCCTGAACTGCTGTATTTGTGTCCACATTTGGACATACACAATGCTATTCGAGTTGGAGTTCCACGCTTTTGACCAAGTGGCAATTAAGTAACAATTTAAGTCGGGGTGTTGCGCAACCTGGAGAGGAACTTGCAGTCAGTATTAAGACTACTGCTTTTCTTGATCTCTATTACAGATCTAGACTTTGGATGTGCTGGGCACAATTTCAAAATTTTCAGCTGAAACAAAACTTTGAAGTATTGCGAACTGCAAGGAGGATAGTGAGAGACTTAAAGTGGACATAGACAAGCTGGTAGAATGGGAGGGTACATAGCACATAAAATGTAATGCTAGGAAGTATGAAGTGATACATTTTGGTGAGAAGAATATGGACAGGGAATTTAAGTAAATATACAGTTCTAAAGTAGAGTACAGGAGCAGAGTGACCTGTCTGGGTATGATGTTCACAAATCAAAAGTGGCAGGGAAGCTAGGAAAATGAGTAATAAGGCATATAAGATCCTGGGCTTTATAAATAAAGACATTGAGCACAAAAGCAAGTAGCTAAAGTAAACCATTACTAAACAGAGACTTGACCTCAAAAGTAGGATGTCCAATTCTAATGAGAAAGATGGAAAGACATTAGAGAGGATGCAGAAAAGGATTTCTAAAAATGGCTCCATGGGTGAGGACCTTCAGCTACCCAGATAGATTGGAAAAGCTGGAACTCTTCTTGTCAGAGAAGAGAAGCTTGAGAGGAGATTTAGATACAAACATTCAAAATCAAGTGGGAACTGGACAGAATAGATGCAAGTAGCTGTTCCAATTTTTGGAAAGGTCAAGAATCAGAGGACGTAAACTAAGGTAAATGGCAAAAGAACTAAAGGTTGCATGAGGAAAAACACTTTTACACAGCCAGGATCTAGAATGTACTGCCTGAGTGTTTGAAGGAGAAAGATTCAATCATGGCTCCCTTTTCTGTTTTTGTTTCAGATTCCAGCATCCGCAGTATTTTGCTTTTATCTTACAAGTGGTATGTACTGCTTCCACAGTGTGTTGGTAGTGGAGGGAGTGAATTTTTAAGGAGGGAAATAGAATGTTGATCAAGTGGGCAGCTTTGTCCTCGACCTTTCCAAAAATGGGAACAGCTACCTGTATCTGTTCTGTCCTGAATGGTGTCAACTTGTTGATAATAGTTGGAGAGTGATTGTTGAGCGAAGTGGACAATATTTCATTGCACTCCTGACTTGTGCTTTGTAGATGCTGGAGAGGCTTTGGGGAGTCAGGAGGTGAGTCATTCACTACTCACTAGCTTCTGACTTGCTCTTGTGGTCATGGTATTTATGTGGTGGGTCCAGTTAAGTTTTTGATCAATGGTGACCCCAGAATGTTGGTGGCAGGAAAGTTGATGATGACAATAATATTGAATGTCAAAGAGAGGTGATGTGGAGATGCTGGTGTTTCACTGGGGTGGGCACAGTAAGAAGTCTCACAACGTCAGGTTAAAGTCCAACAGGTTTATTTTTTGAATCACAAGCTTTCGGAGCGCTGCCCCTTCATCCTGATGAAGGAGCAGCGCTCCAAAAGCTCACGATTCCAAACGTACCTGTTGGATTTTAACCTGATGTTGTGAGACTTCTTAAAGAGAGGTGGTTAGAGATTTTCTTGTTGGAGATAGTTGCTGGCTGGCACTTGTAGGGTGCAAATGTTATTCTCTGCCTTCCACATAGTAAGTTTCAGACAACTCGATGATTCCATCCTTGCCTTCCCCCAGTGTTGTCCCTCAACAAAATTACTATACAGAATTTGTCATTGTTACTTGCTCCCACTGTTTAAAACCACAGTCTCTCTCCCACCAATTCATTAGCAAAATGGTTCCAGAACAAACAAAAATCCCAACCTCAATCAGTTTCTCAATCAGAAAGAATTTACCCTTCAGAATTTCCCTGTGATATTTTTTAGGTTTCAGTTGATATTTTAGTTACCAGTAGCATTCTCAAAAGCCTTGATCACAAACCTTTAATATATTCATGTTTTTTAGGATCCTTGCACGCATTTTCACCAATCCACTCCACATTCACTCCTACCAACAATCCATGTTTGAATTCTTTCAGTTCACGCCCATTCTGACCAAGATTCTGAGGCTGCCTGGTCAAAGTGATTAACAATATCCTGTGTGGCTGCACAGTATTCAACATCTCTGCCACTCTCGCTGTGACTGATAATTTCACCTTCTGTTAATATCCTCTCTCTGGCAAACCACTCTCTGGCAAACCTCACACCTGTATCTCTTCCTAACCTGTGCCAATGTAGCCAATACTCTGATTCTCATACTCACATAGTAACTTCCAGAGCCTACCATTCTTGCTTCTCCCCACAGTCAGTCAACATTATAGGCACACACTGGGTTACCTTCCACTTGAGTGTTGATGACAACCAGCTCTGTTGCTCCTACTCCACAACAGCCATTGTATTGGCACATTCCACCGTGACACAGTGGTTAGCACTACTATCTCACAGTTCCAGGGACCAGGGTTCAATTCCAGCCTAGGGTGACTATCTATGTGGGGTTTGCATGTTCTCCCTGTGTTTGCGTAGGCTTCTTCCGGGTGCTCTGGTTTCCTCCCACACTGCAAAGATGTTTGGGTTAAGTGGACTGGCCATGATAAATTGCCCATTAGTGACAGGGAGATTTGCAAGGTAAATAAGTGGGGTAATGAGGATAGGGACTAGGTGGGATTGCTGTTGGTGCAGGCTCACTGGGCCAAATGGCCCCCTTCGGCACTGTTGTGAACTTTTTCTATTTTATGATTCTTGTCCAACATCTAATCAAAGTCAAGCCAGATCTCTTAAAATGTCAAGACCAAAGTCATTTTATTCATATAACAGCGAAAGCTCTATACCTTTAACAGTGAATGCAGTTTCTCTCATTACCCATTTCTATCCCTACTCCACCACTGCTGTTACTGAAGGAAACAAAAGCCAGCATTTAGGTAATATAGTAGAACTTTTGAAAGTACCTCAAAGTACTTCATGGGAGTGTTATCAGAGAAAATTTAACATCAAACTGAAGAAGGAAATATTAAGACAGGTTGCCAATGCTTTTTAAACAGAAACAAAAGAGGAGTGAAGAGGATTGAGGAAGGAGTTCTAGAGTTTAGGGCTTAGATTGGGATGAAGGCATAAAGATGGGAAATGATAGGGGGAAGGGGGGTGAACAAAAAGAAAGTGTTATCCATTCTTTGGTTACCAGCAATACTCTTCTTGTCATTTTTTTACCCTACATATTCTCCATTTAATCTCAAAACTGCTGCCTGCATTTTATGCTACATCCTCACTAATGTTGCAGTTAAGCTGTGTGGGTGCATGACTGTGAAGCAGGCAGGAAGTTACTACACGGATCTTCCTCCATCTTAAGTATCACCCCTCTGCAGCTGTAAAAGAAGTTTATAAGTATCATCCATTAAAAAACCTGGCCACGCACAACACAAATATTTTACAGGGGACATTGCTCCTCACCACCTCATGTATATCCTTTATTGGTATCACTTCCTACATTGGTATCCAGATCCTATGGACTCTATTTTACCATTTTGATTCTAAGTGCTAGGCGGACTTGAAAGTGGGAGTGTTTTCAGATCCGATTTTTAGACCCGTTCTCGGCTCCCCCATACGCACTCTGCTTGCAAAAATATCGGCGATTCCGAATCGCGCTGCAGAAGCCTGTGTGAGGGGCTTAACACACCCAAAACCCTGCAGCTCCAAGCAGCGCCTCCAACTGGGCATGTGCAAAAAAACCGATAGAATGCTACTCCCCACCACATTCCTCCCGGGCCGGATAATGCTTCCCCCAGCCCCCACAGACATTACCCCACTCCCACAACATTACTGTCGCAGACCGCGCTACTTGCCTCATGCCCGACTTCACCATGTTTTTGCGCCTGAAAATGGGCACAATGCTATGGTAAAATCAGGTCCTATGTGTCCAACTCCGAATTACCCAACAATCCCCTTCATCCACCAGCAGTCGCAGAGCATCAACTCTTTTGATACAAGTCTCTGAAATCTCTAAGTATCTTCAAAAGCATTCTTCAAACCCATCTCTATTTCGACATATCTTTGATTACCTGCCCCACTACCTATCATTCTTCTACTTGCTGTCCATCTCTCTTTTGTCAAGTAAATGGGACATTTGTCATGTTTAAGATGCATCTGGTAATGTTAGGTTCTGCACAAATACTGCTGTTTCCTTGGGCATTTCTTCATTCTGCTTGTCCTTTAGATCTGATGACACAAAATTACATCAACTATACAGCACAAAACATGATATTTGCTGCAACCACTCTGTGCTGGTATTTATGCTTCACATGAGCTTCCTGCCATTCCATCTACATCATCTCAGCCTTTGAGAACATCTTTCTATTCACCTTTCTCTCATGTATTCATCTCATTTCCCTCTGAAAGCATCCGAGCTATTTGTCTCAACTACTTCCTGTGGTAGTAAGATCCACCTTCTATTCACTCTCTGAGTAAAAGATTCTCCTTATTAATCTATTGGATATATTCGTAACCATCTTATATTTATGGTCGTAATTTTGGATTTTCCTTCAAGTCACTCACTCTCTCCAAATCTGCCCTGTTCAATGCATACATCTTTTCTTTCCTAAGGAAGAAAACCCCAGCCTGCACAATTATTTTCTGAGTAGCTGTAATCTGACAGTTCTTGCATCAGCCTTGTCAATCTATTTTTTTGCACCTTCCCCGATGCTCTGATGTTATTTTTTATAGTATGGCAATCAGAAATGTGCACAGTATTGTAGCTGTGGCCTGACCAAAGTTATATTCAAGTTTAGCATAACTTCACTCCTGGTAATTTATGTGCTCCTAAAAATAAATCCCAGGGCTCTGTTAGTTTTTTTTTATTGCTTTGCTATTATTACTCTTTTTTAAAGAATTAAATTCTGTTATATCACCCCTTTTTATGATACTTTCCTACTGCTTTCCTATTGCTGATGTTAAGCTGACTGTTCAGCTATAGTTCCCAGGTTTTGCTCTGTATGTCTTTTTGTATATAGAAACATTGATTGTTCAGTGGTCCTCTGACACTTTGCACTCTCCTATGATATGTTTCTATATAAACCAGAGCCTCTGCTATCTTCTGTCTCATAGCCTTCATACCTGGGTGCATACCATTTAGACTGTAAGTTTTATCCTCCTTTACTTTTTGCTAGTTTGCCCATTATGCTCTCCCTTTCTATCCCAATTCTGCCAATAGCCTTTGTAAAACTCACCCTTAGTCCTTAGTAAAAGCGAGGGGAAATAATGAATCACTACTCTTGCCATTTCTCTGTCAATACCTGAGAGCTTAAATTTTGCATCCCTTAGTGGTCCTGTCCCATTTATTTCTCATTTCCCTTTTGTTATTTATGTAACAAGACATCTCTTTATTATTTCTTTTCGTATTCCATGGCAACTTGTATCATAATTTAATGAGTTTATTTTTATTTTGCTTCTAATTTCTTCATTTTGTTCTCCATTCCTTTAGCATCCAAGCTGGCTTTGCATGTTTTTTCTTTGGATTTAATTTTCCCTTTAGTTCCGATTGAGCCTTTGAAGAGTTCCCGCTGTTTTCCTACCTCTTTTGGGGTTTTTTTGGGAAGATTTTTCTGCCGTTAGCCATTAGTTCAACACTTAGTTCCGTGTAGTTTACTCATTTTCCGATCCACGAATTGAATATCTGTCCTACTTATGACACTCTCGATTCTAATCTTGAACCTTACTGTGTTGTGATCACCACGGCTGAGATGCCCTCTTATCCTCCTATCTGTTTCATTATCTGTTACCAGATCCAGAAGTGATTCCTTTCTCTGTGAGTTTCAGGACTACTGAATCCGAGAGGAGAACCAAAACCCACTATTAGAACTCAATTTGCCTTTTCTCCCTTCATGACTTCTTCCTGTCAGTTTATCTATGCGGGGGCAGGGGGGGGAGGGGGGGGGGCTGATTGAAAATCGCTCAGAATTGTTATCAGAATTGTTATTCTGTGTCTGGAGATTTGCCAACATTTTTCTTCCTCCGTTAACCCCCCACTAGTTGGTGATCTATGAGATAGAACATGTCTGTAACAGGTTCCTTGTACATCATTTAACTCAGTCCATATGGTTCCTGTATCTATCTTTTTGCTAATTACATCCTTTTTCCCCTACCGTTTTGTCATCTTTAATTAATGTATGTAATCTACCTCCTGTCCTCCCTTCCTAAATGTGCTTTCACCGGCAGGATTGCGTTGATTGGAGAATTGCATTTTCGGGAGAGGAAAAGCCCCCTCTTTAGATTCTCGGAATTACTCATGCATTATTCACCATCCCACGGATTTTCACAAGAACAGCTCGAACATGAGATGTTCTTTTCTGTCGGTCCGCCTGCGCAAAGACCTCAGAGAGAGAAAGAGAGAGAAACAGAATGGGTTTAAAGTGAAACTATCCGGCTCAACTCCAACCTGTCAACAGTGCACATTCCTTCAGAAAGTTCAGGAGGACACGGGACTGTAAGGACTGCCTTAAGATAGCTTGCTGAGGAGGTGAAAGTACCGAAATAGGAGCGTGGGCAATCGGGAATAACAGGGGCAGTCACCAAGGAGACGGTTACCGTTACACGAGCAAAGTGGCTCACAGGTCGAGGAAGCTGCAGGACTGGGACCTCTCCGAGGTAAGCGCTGTCTCTGGGTGGCCACACACACTCTGCGATCAAGATGCACTTTTTTTCGCAATTCGCCATCCTGGTCTGGTTCAGTCTGTTTTTTTTTTCTGTTGTTTGCCGCGCTGATTGTTGAGGAAATCCGGTTTATTTTTATTACAAAACAGCTCGGCTTTTGTTAATCGAGCCGTACCTTTGGTGCATATTTAAGCTGAAAGGGCGGAGGATCTTGTCAGTGTATGTGTGTGAGAGAATGTATGTGACTGTGTGAGACAGTGTATGTGTGTGTGTTGTATGCATGTGTGCATATGTGAGCATGTGAGTGTGTGTGTGTGTGTGTGAATGTGTATGAATGTGTGTGTGTGTATTTGAATGTATGTGTGTGAGCATGTGTGTATGAAAGTGTGTGTGTGTATTTGAATGTATGTGTGTGAGCATGTGTGTATGAAAGTGTGTGTATGCGTGTGAATGTATGTGTGTATGAGAGTTTGTATGTGTGTGTATGTATATGTGTATATGAGTGTGTGTGTGCGAAGTGTATGTGAATATGTGTGGAAGAGTGTGCATGTGTGTATATGAATATGTATGTGAGTGTGTATATGTGTGTGTATGTGTGTGTGTGAGTGTACGTGCGTGAGAAAGTGCATATCTGTGTGTGTATATGTATGAGTGTGTATGTGAGAGTGTGTGTAAGTGTGAGTGTGTATATGAGTACGTATCTGTGTGAGTGTATATGTGTGTGTATGTGGGTGATAAAGTGTGGATGTGTGAGTGTATATGTGTGTATATGTGTGAGTGTATGTGTGCATGCATGCGTATGCGTGTGTGAGAAAGTGTGGATGTGTGTGTGTATATGTGTGTATGCGTGCGTGAGTATATGTGTGTGCGTGTGAAAAAGTGTGGATGTGTGTGTATATGTGTGTGTGTGTGTGAGAAAGTGTATGTGTGTGAGAAAGTGTATATGTGTGTGAGAGTGTATGTGTGTGTGTGTGAGAAAGTGTGGATGTGTAAGTATGTGTGAGGGTGTATATGTATGTGTGTGTTTGCAGAGATGAGCTCGCTGACAGCCAGAACGCTCGTGTTACACTCTGCACTGTGAAAAACGCGCACACCCTTAACACATTTCAGCAAAACCGTGTGGAAACTGCCAGCTCCCCGGGTCTGGGTACAGGTAATGAAACCCCCGCCGCTTCTACACTTCATTTACATGAAACCGCCACACGCATAAGCCGAGCGGAAAAAAAAAGAGGAAATGTGAAATGTACAGATTTCACAGAACTTCACTCGGCTGAACTCCAGACAGAACCACAAGCCCCCGGTATTGGCCTGACTTCATTTCAACAGCAGTTGCGATCTTCAGTCCGGCCCGTGTTTCAGGACAGAGAGAGAGAATTGGTGAGTGCTTCTCCCTCAGTGTTAAACAGCGGGAAACGAGGCGCTGAAAGCAGCAACTCATCCCCAGTTTCCAGACTTGAACAATTCAAATGAGTGGGCGCTAGGAGAGGGGCACTGTAAACTTGTTTAATATAGGGTCTGCGGCTTTGCTGCTAGCTGCATTGTTCCCATGTTATGGGCTTAACGGAATAGCAATGTTACTTGCACTCTATTAGCAGAGCTTGTGGAACTGTGCGCAGGTACTGAGTTACTCCTGGGAACCTCGGCTTCACGTTTTGCAGTGAAGTCGGTCAAATTGTACCCGCCTTGGCACAGCCCCACTTTAAGAAGCAAATCTGGACCTAGACTCCTGAATAGAAGTGTTTTGCTGCCACCCCGAGTGTGAATGTTTGGAACATGTTGACATGCTTTCTTGTCGAATCGCAGGCCAGAGTGAACCTACAATACAGCGCTGTCTTGTGAAATATTCCGTTTTATTTCATCACATTGCAGTTGCCCCATGTCTAATAAGTGCCAGGTGATGCTGGCAGCATTGGCAAATAAACAGGCCCAGGCAGCGGGCTGAGGGGAGTCGTCTGACCTGACTGTCTATCCCCCTACTGCAGCTATATTCACAGCCTGGTGTCCCTGGAGAGGGAGCAGGCGGTGTCCCCAGGCACCACCAAGGACTTCCATGCCCACTGGGATGCCTTATCGACCCCTTTTATCACATTTTGGTTTGACGTTTCAAGTTTCATTTGTGATCTGTTGTTGAAACTAGAAGCAGGAGTAGGCCATTGGGCCCTTCGAGCCTGCTCTGCTATCCATTTTGATTGTAGCTGATCATCGAATTCGGGTGGGAGGTGGCCGATCCCACCTCCCCCCATACCCCATGATCCCTTTAGCCCCTAGAGCTATATCTAATTTCTTCTCGAAATCAGACAACATTTTGTCCTCAACTACACTCTGTGGTAGTGCTTGCTTTTGTGCCTCAGTTTATTTAATTGAGTTTAATTGGTTTGCGCAAATGAGTGGGAGCATTGGCAAAACTCACCCAGAAATTCAGATGCAGGCAGGTTTGATCGACCTATGTTCAGCTACACTCTTTACTGGTGTACCGTGTCGGGATGGAGGGGGGGAGGGGGTGGTGGGAGGATGCATGGCGTCAGAACAGGGTGTATAGAACTCAGAAACAACATGCAGTGATTTAGGAGGTGCACAAAATCATCATATTTCTGTGTTGGTTTTCAGTGTGTCGTCTATCTAGCTTCTTATGTCGTTTCCTGAGTGCTACTAAAAGAAGTCCTTGCAGTGATAGTTGAAGGTTTCTTTGGTTGGACGATATTGTGTTTTTGAAATAAGGCGGATGATCCCTGAACCCATTTCAACCATTGTGGATACCCCCCCACCCCCCCCCCCCCCCAAAAACACACACACACACACACACAAAACAACTAAAAGCTTGAAAGATGCTGATGTACAGATCCCTGATCAGGAATCATCTGAAATACTGCAGTTATTGCATTTTAAGTTGATCTTTTTCTACACCCTAGCTATGACTGTAACATTACATTCTGCACTATCTCGTTTCCTTCCAGTTGAACGGTATGTTTTGTCTGTATAGTGCGCAAGAAACAATATTTTTCACTGTATGTTAATACATGTGACAATAATAAATCAAATCAAATCAAAAGTTAGGGAAGTCATAGATTCCAACAGTGCAGAAGGAGGCCATTCGGCCCATCGACTCTGCACCGATCACAATCCCACCCAGGTCCCATCCCCACATATCTACCCTAGCTAATCCCCCTGACATCAAGGGGCAATTTAACATGGCCAATCCATCTAAACCACACACCTTTGACTGAGAGAGGAAACCGGAGCACCCAAAGGAAACCCACGCAGACACGGGGGGAATGTGCAAACTCCACACAGTCACCCGAGGCCAGAATTGAACTCAGGTCCCTGGCACTGTGAGGCAGCAGTGCTAACCACTGTGCCACTGTGCCATTAATTTCATTAAACGTTGGAGCATGTTCAAGAGGCTGAATGGCATGCTCCTTTTCCCAATGTTGTAGGGATAAAAGTAATACATGTCAAGCCTATAACTCTGCTTAGGTTTGAAGCAGTGTAGTGCAGTATACAGAATGACACCAGGGTTTCAAGGGTTAAACTGTGCGGGTAGGTTGGTTGGTCAAGGCCAGTATTCCCTTGAAGATTCTGTAGAAGCTTGACGGCTGATCCAATCCTGGTGCCCAAAGGGTTAAAAGTTAATTCAGCAACTGAATACAGAATAGGGAAGGATAATTTTTAAACATTAGCTGGCATTTAGAGTGAAATCAGGAAGCACTTTTTTGACACAAGGGTGGTAGAAATCAGAACTTCTCGCTTCCAAGAAGTTGCATGAGCTGGGCCATTGGGAGCATTAAGTTGGGCGATTGATAGACTTGTGTTGGGTCGGGCTGTGGAGCGAAGGCAGCCAAATAGAGATGAGGTACTGATCAGTATTGATCTCATTAAACGTTACAGCACGTTCAAGAGGCTGAATGGCATACTCCTGTTCCTAATGTTATGGATAAAAGAAAGTAGCTCTGCTTATGTGGAGGATTCAGGCGTATACAGTGAAAAAAATTCAGAAATCTTTGGAAAGTCAAAACCTTTTCATCTTTTCTAAGTTAAACAGCAAGTAGCAGATGGGTTTGGGTTGAACAATGGCTTTAACTAAACAATGGTTCATCACCTGGACCGCTCAATCACGTTTGTTTTTTTGTCTTGCGATGTAAAAGAAAGACGTGCCCTTCAGATGATCCTGATATACAGTTCACTGAGGTGGAGTAAGTGGGCAGCACTCAGTCTTACTGTTTCAAAGAGATTACAAATTGCACAACAGCACAAGAAAGAGACCGAATTATGCCGAAAAGAGGGACATGTTGCTGAAGCTCTGGCAACATGCCTGTCTTTTCAACAATATTCAATCTCTGTATTACCAAGTGGCTGATTGTACACCTAAGAACGACATGTATGGCTAAGAAAAAGATTATTGTTAGATTTTGTTCAATCTTTCCAATTCCTATTCAGATGTTTGTGTAATTATGCCAAATTAAGACAGTGAGAAACCAGAATAAACAGTTGAGAGGTTGAATTAAAATAAAAAAAGTTGGAATCTGCAGTGTTAAGCCTTTAGTAATTCTGTGTCGGAAAAGTGTTCAGTTCCTTGCAGATGATTCTTTTCACAGTACATTGAAGATTAAGGGCAGACTGATTATTTTCTCTTAATTTTACTTTCCCTTGCTCTTTATACTCTTTATTTCCGCAATCTGCCCTTTGTACTCCCTTCTCTGATGGGTACTCTGAGCTCTATATTGACGGAGCTAAGATCTATTCACTCACTACAGTCCATGCACAGCATTGGATTCATTTTGGCAGATTTAGCATAAATTAGAGAAAACAGAATCAAGCCAACTTGGAAGAGAAGGATCCATACAAATATAATTAGCAGGAGACAGTATATCTATTACAAACATCAACCCAAATAAAGATTATGGACAAAGGATTGCTGATGTAGATATCTAATATTCTTTTAAATGCATCTGGTTCATTACCGCTGCTTTAATAAACTAACTTTTGGAACAACATTGACAGATCATCATCTAATTTAATAAAATGAGATAAGTTAGTATTAAGCTCAGATAAGCACAGAGTACACTGAGTTTGGGATGAGTAAAACAAGCTTGAAAATGGTAGAGAGAACAGGGTGGTCATCAAAACTAATAAATTCCCACAAAGTATTTGGCATTGTAAAAAGGTTTTAGAGCTAAGTTAAAGCAGATTCCAACATTTGGCAGGCTGTATTCATGCTTGCTTATTGCTAAGGAATGATTGAAAACACAAACAAATGCACTGGCTTTCGAGGGTAATAGGAGACAATCAGTTACAATAATGGTTGGCTGGAAGTTTAGATGAAGCCATAATGAAGTTCTTAAACTTTGACATTCTCAGGTCCAGAATGAGAAGGAATGGCTAAAATGAGCTGGAAAAGCAGGTTGCAGTCTCCAGGTTCATTGTGCGTTGAATTTTTGATGACAGGAATGCTGTCAAAGGAAAAGAGGGAGCAAAACCTAAGCATTTACATTATTGGCACCAAGAGAATTGGCAGATGAGCCACCATGAGGTGCTCTCCTGCAATTATTACCAATTGTTGGCCAGTGACAGAATGATCTTAGCAAAGGCATTAGTGCAGATCTTTGGCTTATTTTCCACATGAAAGATTAATATTAAAGAAATAAACGGAGTGGTAAGAAAATAAGTTCAAAAATTAAAGGTGGGGAGGAGGGGGGAAACTTCCATTCCGAATGTTGTTAATCAAATTTTAAACCATGTTAACAAAAACCAAAGCTTTAAAATGTCAGTTTTGTCCTCACTCCATAGCTTGTCCATGTGCCACTCTTAGATGTCTTTAAAGACTAAACTTAGCAGTAGCTGAGCATTACCAAGTGTTGGGAACATGCTGCTAAAGTGAGGAGCCAATAAGACAACATTAGCACCAACATTTAAGCATGATTTGGCTAATGATCCTAACTTTATAATCATAGCCCAGAAGAAATGGTTCAGGATACTAATTAGATAAATACTGGTTATGGACAGTATCATAAATCTTTCAGCCCTTCGTTTTCTAATGAAGGGTGAGCTTACATATCATCTTCAGGATCCCTAGTATGATTCCTGTGTCAGACCAATGTTAATCACCAGGTTAGGAGGGATGTGGAAAATTGGAAGTTGTGTCCACACAAGAGGGTGTGGTGGGTGCATGAATTTTAGAACTGCTGGATTTCCACTTCATCACAAGTCCCAGTAAAGCTGGGTGAGCCTCCCACTCATCCATCCTGGTTGAGTGTCTAGGACATCCCAGATTATCACATTTCACTCAGTTGCCCCTTGTTTGCCCCAAGAGAAAGCAGGGTTGTTAAGTGCATGCCACAGAGTAAAGAATGGTAATCAATTCTGGCTGGATTCAGTGCCTTCAGACTGCAGTCCTGTCCCTCCCTGAAGAGGAGGAATGTTAGGTTTTGAGCTCCTTCCCTCAGAGTGGCAAGACACTTTCCTGAATTTCCAGCCCATCAGCAGGGTGGCTGTCTCTGTTGCATTCTGTTGGTGTATGGCGACCATCTTAGGTATCGAAATGGCCCCATCCCCAGGTTTTTGATGGGGGTTTAAGGCTGAACCAATTGGTGAACAGAGACCCTGCTACTGTTTAGAGGACTGAATAGGTGACTACAAATCTGGAGCCTGGTTTGGTCAACAGGGCTGATCACTGATCCATGACATCTCCAGTCCCTGGGTGGCATCAGACTCAAACCACAGGTCTCAGACTGGAGCATTTTCAACAGTGCTGATACCAGTGGGTCAAATTAAGCAGATCTAGTGGAAACTTATTGGAAGTTGTGTCCACACAAGGAGTGATAGATTTGCTGGTGTGCTGGGTGCATGAATTTTAGAACTGCTGGATTTCCACTTAATCCTAAGTTTCAGTAAAGGTGGGTATGCTTAATCAACTACACTCCAGTTAAGCATACCCACCTTTCCACGGTAGGACCTCTGGTGAGAATGAGCAGGGGAGAGAGAAAAAGCTGCAGCCACAGGCAATGGGATAGTATCAACCTCAGGGGCAACTGGAGTGGGGGGGAAGGAGAAAGGTGCAGAGAGCACTACAATAACTTCCTGTGTTCAAAAGATAGTAGTCTTCAGGGAGGGACTACTGTCAGAGGAGAAATTATCTTCAAATATCCAAGTGGCAGTTTCACCGAAGACCGTCTCTCTCATGAGTAGCTGAACTCCAGTGGTGATGGACAACAGCCAATACCAGTGGAGCTGAAGGTTACCATGTTGGCAGATTTCTGTACTGTTGGATCATTCCAGGGACTTAGTGGGGATGTGTGAGATCTCCCAGGATACGCACATTGTGTGCCGCACACCATCAAGGTGCTGACCAATGCCCCCTTTAATGAATCTAGCCAGAGATCATTATCACAAAACCCATTATCAGACTGTTTTGATTCAAGTAGAGATATCCACTGGGTTCGACGCCATTGCTGGGTTCCTCTGGGTTCAAGGCGTGAACAACTGCACTCATGTGACCAGCAAGGCTCCCACAGACCAGCCCATAGCCTTCATCAACAGGAAGGACTCCCACTCACTCAATGTACAACCATCTGTGGCCATCACAAATGGATCCTGCAGCTCTGTGCCTCGTTCCTGGGAAGTAACAGTGATGTCTACTTATTAAAGTAATCCCAGGTGCCACACTCCTGCACACTTTCAAGGATGGATTTTGGGAGACAAGGGCTACCCACTAAAGAGATGGCGACTCACTCCTGTGAGGATCCCACACACATATGCAGAGAAGTACAACGCCTGCCTTAGGACAACCTGAGAGGCTATCAAACAGGCCCATTGGTCTTTTGAGGATGTGATTCATGTGCTTGGATTGATCTGCTGGAGCCCCTCAGTAAGCCCCAGTGAGGGCCTTGCATATTGTGGTGGTCTTCCATGCTCCACAGAAGGCTGGGCAGTGCAGCATGATGCCGATTCAGATGATGAGGATGTGGAGAAAGTTGCTGACCAGGCGATGCATCACAAAGGACCCCAGAGATGACAGGAAGTGCGCAATGTGACGGGCAGAATGGAGACTCAGGACCCACTGATACAGGAATGTTTCAGAAGAGCCTTGCTTCCTGATCCTTTTGTTACCTTTCTGCTGCACTATTTACATCTCCTTTTATCATCCAACCAACCTGCATCCAGTAACAACCCAACTATCAGTGCAGGGAAATCAAAGCTCACACGAATGAAGTCCCCTCCCAGCCAGGCCTCGGGACAAGCCAAGGTACTCCTGAAGTCCCAGGAGTCTGCGGTAATGGAAAGAAGATATTGGAAAAACACAGAGAACT
Source organism: Mustelus asterias (assembly GCF_964213995.1). NCBI lineage: Eukaryota > Metazoa > Chordata > Chondrichthyes > Carcharhiniformes > Triakidae > Mustelus > Mustelus asterias. Next base: position 126,669,316 of record NC_135804.1, read on the forward strand.
GGGCAACAGGACTTCCTGCCTTCACTGAGCAGCCTGAAGGAGAGTTTGCAGGGAGGCATCAGGGGGCAACCCGGGATCTTCCTTCAATCATGCCTTCAGCCACCTTCCTTCCTCAGGCCTTGCGGGTTTGCTATTGGTGGGAGCAGGGACATCCAAGGAAGCAGCCTCATTTAAAGATGGCAGGCTTACCCCACACCAGTGACTATGAAGGAGGCAGTGTAGCAATGAAAGGATTCTAGTAGCCCTTTAAATATGGTACCAGCACCTGTGGCAGCGTTACCTAATGCTGCATTCATCGCCTCAGTTCTCTCCTCCATTCCCTGCTGGTCTCCCAGTTAATTAGCCAGCTGGCTCATTCCTGTGCCAGCAACGGTGGCATTCACCTCCGGCATCAGGGCTTCAGGCCTACCTCGGGAAGCCCCAGCATTTTGGCCAGTTCTGGGCCCCACACTTCAGGAATGACATGAAGGGTATTGATGAGATTTACTGGAATGGTTCAGGGACGACAGCTACACAAAAGATAGGAGAAGTTCAGGTTAGAAAGACTAAGAGGAGATTTAATAGAAGTGTTTAAAATGATGAAGAGTTTAGACAGAATAAATATTGTGAAACTCTTTCCAAGGGCTGAAGAGCCAAAGGCCTCAATTTAAGCTGATTGGAAAAAGAACCAGAAATGAGGTGAGGAAAATTAATTTTATGCACTGAATAAGTAGGATTTGGAATGCACTGCCTCATGGATACAACTTCAATCGAAGCAATCAAGAGTTAATTAGTTAAACTTCAGGCAGAGAGATGAAGAAAAGATTGTGAGGGAGTGGAACAATATTTTTCAAAAGAGCCAACACATAGTCGACATCCCAAATGGCCTCCTTCTGTGTTCTGCTATCTAATAATTCTGTGACAGTTCAATTGCCTGACTGTTCTCAATCATGTAGCTAAATTTTGGCCATGCCTTTAAAAATATGTGACCCCTCTGCAACCACCCCCTTTCAATTACGGTCACCAAATAAGACATGCATGTCAAATAAACCATGGAGAAAACATTTCTTATCCTTTCAAAAACACAATAATACAAACAGGAAACTGAAGTTGCAGCCAACTCTTTATAACCATGTTTTTAAAAAAATCAGAATGAGAGTAGTCTCAACAGTGAAGCGCAATCTTACACAAGAGACAGTTGAAATTAGACAGATGTTACAAGTCTGGAGATGGAGGGTGGAGCCTGCAGGGCACAGGGTTGCACAGACAACATTAGTTATTCTATAGATATAAAAATCCAGTGCTTAATGTATAAATTGGCAGGAGCCTGTAGGCACGATGTAAATGAAAGATGATGGACTTATTTATGACAGGGTGATGGAATCTTCTGGAAGAGTAGAATAATTGAGTGGGTATCGCCTGGTTCCCACTTAAATCAATCCTGCAAACAACACTGGGTTGTGAAGGTCACTCTGTCTTTTGCAAATATTCTAATTTATTACAGTGATGCTGGGGCCTTGATGCTGCCTTTCAGGTGAGGAGATTGTGATTTATGCAGTGAATTGATCTGGAATGCACTACCCAAAAGGATGGTGGGGGTAAGTTCAAACACAGGATAAATAGATAAATACATTACGGGAATAAATTGCAGTGTTATGGGAGAGTGGGACTAAGTGGATCACATCCAGTCTCCCATCCTTTGACTGTTTACACTTCCTGCTGCCTTGGCAAAGCATCCAGCATAATTAAGGACCCCACGCACCCCGGACATTCTCTCTTCCGCCTTCTTCCGTCGAGAAAAAGATACAAAAGTCTGAGGTCACGTACCAACTGACTTAAGAACAGCTTCTTCCCTGCTGCCATCAGACTTTTGAATGGACCTACCTTGCATTAAGTTGATCTTTCTCTACACCCTAGCTATGACTGTAACACTACATTCTGCGCGCACTCATTTTCTTCTCTATGAACGGTATGCTCTGTCTGTATAGCGCGCAAGAAACAATACTTTTCACTGTATGTTAATACATGTGACAATAATAAATCAAATCAAATCAAACACTTTCAGAAACCTGGCACAAGTTCTTTCTGCGCTGTAAGATCCAACCATAGTTATTATTAATGAAGTATTTCACTTTTAAGATAGCAATCTTGTGTTCTTCACCATACCTCATACCTCCAATTTGAACATATTTTCATTAAAGAAAAAATAACTAAGAATATTACACAAGAATCCATACTTCCAAATAAAAATTTGAACTAAGAGTGTCTTAAAACTAGGATACCTGATGTCACCAAGACCACTTTTTAAAAATGTTGATGAATGAGTCTGCTCCTCCAGGCATTCCATTAGCTACACTGGTTGGGTATTAATGAAAGTGAGATGTTTTCTGGTGTAACCAGTGCAGGGAGCTGATAACTGTTCAGATCTAATGTATGATCTTGGTTTGTTTCTAAAAGTGTTTATTCAACACTCTAAGGGTAGCAAATTTTGTCACATTCTGAAAGATATAACAGGTCTCTTTAATTAAGGGTAAAATGCGAACATCCTGTCTTTGCAAAACACATCAGGCCAGTGTTCTGCCAGAGTTCTGCTTCGTGCAAGAGTTTGTGAACTGCAGTATACGTATTTTCGATGAACTGCAAGCAGAATTGTGACACTCTTGTGGGTGCAATCCATGTGCGAGGCGTTCAGAGTGTGGGCCTCATCATGTTTTAGCTTATGCAGTGAAATGTGCTGCTTTATGTACATGATGGTGCAGACTGATCCTTGTTTAAGACATGTGGCAATGGGTCTACAACAGTAGCAACTAAAAAATAACAGGCTTTTATTTAAATGGACTTAGTTCTGTGACGGCCGATGATCCTCCAGTTCACTTAAAAATTAGGCTTCCACTGTACCAGTACTGTACACAAGCAAAGAAAAAGGTTTGCTTGACCAAAATTGCAAAATAGTTGGGACATGGGGTGGCATGGTGGCACAGTGGTTAGCACTGCTGCCTCACAGCTCCAGGGACCTGGGTTCGATTGCCATCTTGGGTCACTGTCTGTGTGGAGTTTGCACATTCTCCCTGCGTCTGCGTGTGTTTCCTCCGGGTGCTCTGGTTTCCTCCCACAGTCCAAAGATATGCAGGTTACATGAATTAGCCATGCTAAATTCTCCCTCAGTGTACCCGAACAGGTGCCGGAGTGTGGCAACTAGGGGATTTTCACAGTAACTTCATTGCAGTGTGAATGTAAGCCTACCTGTGACTAATAAATAAACTTTAACTTCTTTTTTACTTTACATGGTGCACGTTAATATGAAGTCTATTTCTCTTCCAGTGCAGAGGAGGCAAACAGCAGGGATGTAAATTATTCAATATAAATCTGTTCTTACAATTTTGATCCCTACTAACCCCCTTTGTCACTGGCATCTTTCCGTTGGATGTGTGTGGATTGGTTAACAGAATAAACACTTCATTTCCACTTACGCATTAGAGTTTGCTTTCTTGGTACCTGCATTGATTTCCTGTTGAATAAATGGCAATGCAGTTCCTAACTAATGTATAGACGCAGCTCCTGTTCAATAATGTAAAATCATCTGATTATTTTTAACAGCTGAATTTATCAAAGTTACAGAGAAAGGGAAGGAAAAGAGAATCCTTCATGAGAGAAGGTTGAGATCATAATTTTTATTATTATGCTGTCATCTATTAAATATAATCTGCTCTTTGTATATAGTAGGAAGCAAAATTTAGAAAGCCAGAGCTTTCTATTTTAAAAATTGTGAAGAGACCTGTTTACAATGACGGAAGAGTTTGACAGGGTGGATTTCCACTTGTGGGTCAGTTCAGAACGCGTAGATAAAATGTATGATAACGACTAACAGATCAAATAAAGAATTTAGAAGGGATTTCTTTCCACAGGGAGCAATGAAAGTGTGGAACTTTCTGCCTTATGATGTAGCTGGAGCAGAGAGACATATACCAGAACTTTACTGGCACACCTGCCCCGGGATCAGGGCAGACGAGGCTCGCAGAACGGCATTCTGCGGCACGTGGAGTACTGGGTACAGTTTTGGTCTCCTTACTTGAGAAAGGATATACTGGCACTGGAAGGGGTGCAGAGGAGATTCACTAGGTTGATTCCAGAGTTGAGAGGGTTGGCTTATGAGGAGAGACTGAGTAGACTGGGGTTATAGTCATTGGAATTCAGAAGAATGAGGGGAGATCTTATAGAAACATATAAGATTATGAAGAGAATAGATAAGATAGAAGCAGGGAAGTTGTTTCCACTGGCAGGTGAAACTAGAACTAGGAGGCATAGCCTCAAAATAAAGGGAAGCAGATTTAGGACTGAGTTGAGGAGTAACTTTTTCACGCAAAGGATTGTGAATCTGTGGAATTCCCTGCCCAGTGAAGCAGTTGAGGCTACCTCATTGAATGTTTTTAAGGCAAGGATAGATACATTTTTGAACAGTAAAGGAATTAAGGGTTATGGTGAGCGGGTGGGTAAGTGGAGCTGAGTCCATGAAAAGATCAGCCATGATCTTATTGAATGGCGGAGCAGGCTCGAGGGGCCAGATGGCCTACTCCTGCTCCAGTTCTTATGTTCTTACGTTCTTATGTTCATTCTCCGTTGGCCTCAAGCGCGATCTTACAAGCCTCAGGCGGGCGAGGCGGTAAAATTGCAGCAATAAAGTAAATTAGGGAATGGGAGTAGGCCATTCATCCCATCAAGTCTATGCCAGTTTTTCTGTGGAGCAATTCAGTTAATGCCATTCCCTCACATTATCCCCATAGCTCTGTAAGTTTAATTCCTTCAAGTGTCCATCTAATTCCCTTTTGAGACCTCTGTTTGTCTCCAATTCCACCTCATGGGCAGCAAGATGCGGGTCATTATCATTGGCTGTATAAAAATCTCTCCCTCACATTCCCCAAATACCACTTGCACAAAATCTAAAGCTGTGCCTCCTATTCTCTGTACCTTCAATACATGGGAACAGTTTTTCCTTCTTCATTTCATCCAAACCATCATTTTCTACACCTCTATCAAATTCCCCTCCAAAGAGAACAACCTAAAGCAATGAATTATTTAAGGGCAGGGCTGATGCAGAAAGTGTAAGAAGAGAATAGAACGAGAGAGACAGTGCAAGATGGGAATAGGTAAGTGGAGTAGGAACACGAACATAGGTGTGCCAAATGGCCTATTTCTGTATTGCATAAATACCAATACTGCGGTTACAAGAGCAGGAATTCTGTGGCGAGTGTCTCACCTCCTGATTCCCCAAATCATTTCAACCATCTAGGTACAAGTCAGGAGTGTGACCCCTCCACTTGCCTGGGTAAGTGCAGCTCCAACAAGACTCAAGAAGCTCAACACCATCCAGGACAAAGCAGCCTGCTCAATTGCCACCCCTTCCATAAACATTCACTCCCACCACTGTTGATGCACAGTAGCAGCAGTGTGTAGCATCTACAAGATGTACTGCAGGAACTCACCAAGGCTTCTTAGACAGCACCTTCCAAATCCATGACTGCTACCATCTAGAAGGACAAGGATAGCAGATACAAGGGAACACGCCACCTGGACATTCCCCTCCAAGCCACTCACCATCCTGACTTGGAAATATATCGCCGTTCCTTCACAATCAAAATCCTGGAACTCCCTTCCTAACAGTAGTGTGGGTGTACCTAAATCACATGGACTGCAGCGATTCAAGAGGCATCTCAGCACCTCCTCCTCAAGGGCAATTAGGGACGGACAATAAACCATATCATTCGATGTAACTGGAGGCATTTGTTATAAGATCAGATGCCTCGCAAATCCATCCCTAGACAGAAGCTTGCCAAAACAAATACAAACAGCGACTGCAGCGATAAGCAAATGATAGAACCACAGGCAAATAATTGTCTTGATAATGTTAAGCATATCTTTTCAAAGAGTAAATTTTTTTTTTCTGACATTACCTCATAGATAACCGGGGCAAGCACGGAGGAGAATTGCAAAATCAAGGCTTCAATCCTGATGACTAAGAATTAAAATGAGACAAGAGTGCACATCAGGACCAACAAAATCAAATCAATACTAAGTAAGTTTCACTAATAATTACAATTTCATGTAACTATAGAAGCACTGGTGAATTGCAGTCACACCAGAGTTATAAATGCAGACTGGAATCTTCTGAGTTTGCTTCTGGGTAGTAATAATTTCCATAACAGTTTTGAATTCAAAAAAGAATTATTGGTGAATCTCCCAAACTTAGTTGCCTGTAGGTTAATTCTGTCAAATGCAAATGACTGTTGAACCTCAATCACCCATTATAGCAGAAGGGACTTCCCCCAATCCTCCCCACCCTGTAGTGGAAAGTGAAAATAATCAAGAAGGTCCAATCTTTGATGCTGCATGTTAGATATTGCAATGCTCCAAGAATCAGGTAAGAACCAGTACAGCAGTGGCCTTCCAGCTTATCACAACCCTACTCTTTTATCATTTCCTCCCCTCCCTCCCCCCAACCACACTATGTCCCTTGTCCTGTCAGTATACGTTGGTACGTTGGTAATTGGTACATCTATAATCTTTTCCATTCAGGTATCTGAATTCATTCATCAACCTGAAGCATTAACTCTGCTCATGCTCCACAGTTGCTTTCTGGCACTTTCACATTTTACTTTATTGTGTGTAAATTGGGAAGGCCTACTGTGGTGAAAGGCATTATCAAAACATCTGTTCTTTTTAATTTAAATGGAATATTTGTCTGCGTGGAGTTTGCACATTCTCCCTGAGTCTGCGTGGGTTTCCTCTGGGTCTTCTGGTTTCCTCCCACAGTCCAAAAATGTGCAGGTGAGGTGAATTGGCCATGCTAAATCCTCCCTCAGTGTACCCGAACAGGCGCCGGAGTGTGGCGACTAGGGGATTTTCACAGTAACTTCGCTGCAGTGTGAATGTAAGCCTACTTGTGACACGAATAAATAAACTTGAAACTTTTTAATATTTGCCCACTTTTAGTTGAAGTGAATCTGTGGGATTGTATACTGCAGAAGGCTGTAGAGGCTGAGTTGTTAAGTATGTTCAAGGCTGAGATAGACAGATATTTAATCAGTAAGGGAATCAAAGATTATGAGGATAAGGCAGGAAAGTGGAGTTGAGGATTACCATATCAGATCAATCACGATCTAATTGAATGGCAGAACAGACCTAATGGGCCGAATGGCCTTCTCCTGCTGCTACATCTTATCATCTTATAAGTATTAGACAATTGGAACACAGAGAATGGAGGTTCACTGTGAATCTCGGAAAGGTGGACAAAATTCATAAGGCAATTAAATAAGTAATTCATCTCAAAATCTAAAGGACATGATTCTCAAGCTTTTCCAGCTGCCACTGTAAGCTGTGTAGTCATTTGCGCCAAACAACCACAGTTTTAGATGTGATTTCTGTTCAGGAAAGCAATGATAACTTGGCTTGAAGTAAATCTCTATTTTCTGTCTGTTATTTTCCAGAAAGCTGGACCTTTGGCTGAAAGGCTGAGTGGAGACTTGACTGTGTTAAGGAGCTCTCTTATCTAAGCCATCAGCTAACTGCACATGTGAGTGGGTCAAAGGAAATGCTTGTCGATGTCACCCCACCAGCACAGTACCGTCTACTTAAAGCGGAAGTGAGCTTCACCAGCTAGTGAGTGCATTAGGAGAGAGAAAACACAGAGCAATCTCCTGAAATGTCACAAAGAGATTATCAAGGAGGAAAATGGGGAGGAGAAAAACAACATTAAGCGACACCAGGGATACACTGAAGGATATTCTTAGACACTCACACCAAGCCAATGGCAAGGACTTATTAAATTTTGTATGATTATTTTAGCTCTGGAGTTCCAGCCCATGCACATAAACCATGCCTACAACCTGAAGTTAGCATTGGATCAATGTCTAATCCGCAAACCAAGTTTCATGGTTAAGAAAGTCCAAGCAAATTGAAGAATTGACTCTGCCGTACTCAAACATCTGTCAAATAGCTTTTCCTGAAGAGTTTCCTCCATTGATTTTTTTTCAATCCCAGGAAACATTTTTTCCAATTTTTATTCTCCAGCTCTTCCGACTCAACCAGGATCATCCTTGATGTTGAAAGGTAATTGGAAAATGTCAAACGATTCATCTAGCTGCAGCGATGACCGGAATGTCACCAATTTTCTGTATGCTATCATGTATGCTATCATATTTGTGCCAGGCTTAATCGCCAATGTTCTGGCTCTGTGGGTGTTCCATGCATATGTCAGGGAGACAAAGAGGGCAGTGATATTCATGATCAACTTGGCCATCGCTGACTTGGCACAGGTCTTGTCTTTGCCTCTCCGGATTTTCTACTACTTGCATCACGCCTGGCCTTTTGGCAGCTTCTTGTGCATGTTCTGCTTCTACCTTAAGTATGTGAACATGTACGCGAGTATCTTCTTCCTGGTCTGCATCAGTGTGCGACGCTGCCTGTTTCTCATCCAGCCCTTCAAGTATAACGACTGTAAGCGCAGGTACGACGTCTATGTGAGTATTGTAGGGTGGCTGCTGGTGGGCGCTGCTTGCCTGCCCTTCCCACTCATGCGGCTCGATACAAAAAGCAACTCCAGCAATTTCAACAACTGTTTCGCCGACCTCCCCATCATCGAGATTGGCATCCCTACCTCGGTTATCATGGTAACTCTGGCTGAACTGACAGGCTTCGTCCTCCCTCTGGTCATCACCTTGATCTGCTCTTGGAAAACCATCATGTCCCTGCGAGAGAAAAACCCAGTGATGCAGGACAGCGGGGAAAAGAAGAAAGCCTTGAAGATGGTGCTGACCTGCAGCATGGTCTTCCTGGTTTGCTTTGCGCCCTATCACATCACCTTCCCCTTGCATTTCCTGGCCATAGCGGGGCGCATTGATGATTGCTCCACCAGGAAGATCATCATGAACTTCCACCCTGTGGCTCTGTGTCTGGCCAGCCTCAACTGCTGCCTGGACCCAGTCATATACTATTTCACAACTGATGAGTTCAGGAGAAGGCTATCACGGCAAGAAATCAGTGAGAATGGTATCCAGCTCAACTCCAAAGAGTATGGCTGAAGGATTTTGTTTTGTGTGACAATTTTGAACAATTAGCGATATTGAAAATAAGCGACACGGAAGGGGCATCAAATGATCATCTGTGTCTGCTTGTATGGCCATGATGTAAATTTTCATTCTTTTTCACTTATTTAGCCTATTTATATAAAGTACTTGTATATGTTGTATTTTTGCTACAGAAATGTGAATCTTTACAATGGTGAAGAGTTTAAAAACAAAGGCTTGTCTCGAGTGTTCTATTTTTGAGAATTTTTACAGAGCAAAGCCAAATGGGTTCAAAGAGATCACATGCAACAATTCCTCTGTTAGACCATAAGACCACAAGACATAGGAGCAGAATTAGGCCACTCGGCCCATTGAGCCTACTCTGCCATTCATTCATGGCTGATACTTTTCTCATCTCCATTCTCCTGCCTTTTCCCCATAACCCCTGATCCCCTTATCGATCAAGAACCTATCTATCTCTGTCTTAAAGACACTCAATGACCCAGCCTCCACAACCTTCTGCAACAAAGAGTTCTACAGATATGGCCTATGGAACTCTTACGTTGCCCAGCGATGAGCTTTAAATAGATTTGCAGACGTTTTGGGTTCCGTAGTGACATTTCCACTTCCTACTTCAGTCGATGGCCTCTGAGTGAGTCTGCCCTATTAGTGTCAAACTCTCTGGGAAATGCGTGTTGCCTGGAGATCTCAGATTACCAAATAAAATGACATTGGTTCCTTTTTTAAAATCTGTCTTCTTCTTTGTTGCATCTCAAATGATCTCTTTTCCGAAAAGACATAGTGCATTCTGTCACAAAGTAACGGCCATGCATGGGAAACCATTAAATTGTGTGCACAACTGCGAACACCGCACCAAGGCGAGTCATTAAACCAGAACAGCCGCTGGTTACAAAACCTACATGTGGGGGTTCCTTAACTGGGGATGACTCTGAGTCTCGGGAGAAAGGCTAAAATCTTCTCTGTTCAGTTTTATCCAACTATGGTATGCAACGTTTGTTATTGTAAGCCACCAGGACCATAACTCAAATCCATTTGAGGTTGCTTTGAAAAGGCAGAGTGGAAAATGAACATATTGCCCAACAACTGTTTTGTTTGTGAAATGCATTATGAATAGTCTAATAGTTTAAAGGATTGAACCTTTACACTGTAGTTTATTGCCCAACTGTTATGCAAAGCATTGTGCAAAGAACTCATTTGTCGTAAATGTAACAACACCACTGACTCAGCAGTTGGACAACTGGCTGTTCAATCCTGTCATGTTATTCACCACTCCCTAACCCTCCCTCATAACTCTAAATACCTTTATTTCCTAAGTACAACATCTATGGGCCGAAACACAAGACCGTAAGACATAGGAGCAGAAGTTTGCTGTGTCAATGGAATTCAATGGGATCGTGACTGATCTGATCTGATCTGATAATGCTCACCGTCAAGTTCCTGCCTTATCCCATATCCCTCGATTGTCTTACTGATCTGTCTATTAGCTCAGGTGCTGTGGTTCGCAACCCTGTTAAATAGTCAGAGGGCAGTCCCATCAAGGGAAGAATGGTTGCCTTGCAGCCATTGGTTGTCAATCAGCTGGAAGTGGGATTTACGACCTTCAGGAACAGTGTTTGGGATTTTCTGAGTCGCCCCGCCTCCCCCCCCCCCCCCCCCCCCGCCCCCCACCCCACGTCCCCGGCAACAAGATCTTCTGGTCCCACCACTGTCAACGGGGTTTCCTATTGTTTGCCGGGTAACGCACAACAGGAGGGTTGCTGTCGGTGGGACTGGAAAATCCCGCCAGCGGGAACAGCTGGAAGATTTCGGCCTGTCAGCCTCACCTCAGAGAACTGCCAGCCAATCGGAAACAGGCAGTTTGCCGGTCTTTCCTGAACTGCAGGTGTGGTGGCCACTGCCGGTACTGTACTTGGGGCTTGAGAAGGCATTCAGTGATAGATTGGAACTTAATATGTGCTTGTGGATAGGGGAGCTGGAGATTGCGAGTCCAGGGAAGAAAGGGAACCTGTGTGGGGTTAGGGGAGGTGGGTAGGTTACACTAGACAGGTGGGGGCACTCTGATGGACCCAGAAGGTTAATTAAAGACTCCCCCACCGAACTGCCCACCATAGCCTGCCCAGAGAAACATGCCGACTGGAAGCTTGGTGTAAATAAAATTGATGTGCGTTATCAAACACGAGGCTAGATGCTCGGGAAATAAAGGCTTTTATTTACTGTAATGAAGCAGCCAATAATTATATACACGATCCCAGACTGAGGGGTCCCAGCCAGAGCAGGGACTTTTATACCTCTCCCAGGAGGCGGAGCCCGACTGGGATGTACCACAACACTACAGTACAAAGGTGTAACAACCCCACCCTAACCCCAACAGCAACAAGTAGCACAACCCAACAGTAACATATGTACATCCTTGTAGTACTGGCCAGCCCCTGGCTCAGTACTATCCAGTGGGAACCAATGATGGTTCACCACACAGGGGAGTATTAAAATCCAGCCCTAGGCCTCATCTAAAGATGTACAATTTATCCTGCATGAATGTCTTTCCTTCTTTCCAAAGCCTGAAGATATCTAGGTTAAGCGGATTAACCATGGTAAATGCACAGGGTTACAGGGAAAGGATTTGGGCCTGGGTAAGATGCTCTTTCAGAGGGTCAGTGCAGACTCGATAGGCCAAATTGCCTCCTTCTGCGCTGTGGCGATCTGATGATTCTACGACTTTCAGAACAAAATACCTTCTGGAAACAAATTTAACCACATTAATTCTAATTATGTTGTGATTCTATGTCCCAATCAAAACCAATATTAATTTGTGTCACCGATTTTATCTACCAATACAGATTTCTTTTGATCAGCTTGATTCAGTAGCTAATTCTCTCATCTCTGATACAGGAGGTTGTGGGTTCAAACCTCACTCCAGGACTTAATCTTATAATCTGTGACACTTAAGTGCAGCTCAGAGGACACTGCATTACTGGAGGTGCTAGCTTGCTTCTGATACGATAAATTGAGCGGTTGTGCAGATGGGTGTTAAAGGTCAATGTTACTGTTTGAAAAGGAGCAGGGAGTTCTCCCTATGTCCTTCCAAACAGATCACCCACCTCAATTGACGCAATCAAAATGCAGGTCAACTGTTCATTCCTCTCAGTGGGTGTCTGGTGGAATGTTCCTGTACACAATTTGGCTGTTGCATTTGGTCATGTTGATTGTGAGTCCCTTTGAGACATGTTCAGACTGCATTCAGACGTTATCTTAAAGCCTTTGCTTCCTTCCTTCTTTGATGAAATGAAAGGTTAAAAACTGGATTAAGAGTGTTCATATTGTTACAGCACAAGTGCAGTCTTGGTAAATATTGAGAGTCTGTCAAAAAAACCCAGGGATAGTGGTGTCCAATGTTGATTTTACATCTAAAACTGAAATTGTTGATTATTACATTGGATACTACCCACCACTTTCTACCTGAGTCAACAAACAATCTGTTCTCCTTTTCTGTAATATCACAAAGAAGCAGTCCAGGATATTTTGCATCTCTATGACAAAGCTTTACTCTGGTCATCATCCTCAAATCCTGACCACGCCACCATTCCACACTTCATTATTTTGGCTTTTGGTTCACATTTAAAATGTTGGATTCAAGATAAGTCATACATTTTTTGGATCTAAAATTTCAAAGATCATAAACCTGCATAAACCTCTCCTTTGTGAATGCATCGGTATTCACAAAGGAGAGGAACTTGCATCGGTATTCACAAAGGAGAGGGACTTGTTGACTGGGAGTGTCTCAGAGGGAGGTGTTGACCCGTTAGAGAGAATCTCCATTACAAGGGAGGAAGTGTTAGGTTTTTTAGGTAACATTAAAACTGACATATCCCCAGGGCCTGATGGCATCTATCCTAGACTGCTCAGGGAGACAAGAGATGTAATTGCTGGGCCTCTGACGGAAATCTTTGTCTCTTCATTGGACACAGGTGAGGTCCCTGAGGGTTGGAGGATAGCGAATGTGGTACCATTATTTAAGAAGGGCAGCAGGGATAACGCGGGCAATTATAGGCCAGTGAGCTTGACGTCCGTTGTAGGGAAGTTGTTGGAGAGGATTCTTAGAGACAGGATGTATGCGCATTTAGAACGGAACAATCTCATTAGTGACAGACAGCATGGTTTTGTAAGGGGGAGGTCGTGCCTTACAAATTTGGTGGAGTTTTTTGAGGAAGTGACAAAAACGGTTGACGAAGGAAGGGCCGTGGGTGTCGTCTATATAGATTTCAGTAAGGCATTTGACAAAGTCCCTCATGGCAGGTTGGTTAAGAAGGTTAAGGCTCCATGGGATACAAGGAGAGGTGGCTAGATGGGTAGAAAACTGGCTTGGTCACAGGAGACAGAGGGTAACAGTCGAAGGGTCTTTTTCCAGCTGAAGGTCTGTGACCAGTGGTGTTCCGCAGGGCTCTGTACTGGGACCTCTGCTATTTGTGATATATATAAATGATTTGGAAGAAGGTGTAACTGGTGTTATCAGCAAGTTTGCGGATGACACAAAGATGGCTGGACTTGCGGATAGCGATGAACATTGTTGGACAATACAGCAGGATATAGATAGGCTGGAAAATTGGGCGGAGAAATGGCAGATGGAATTTAATCCAGATAAATGCGAAGTGATGCATTTTGGAAGAACTAACGTAGGGGGGAGTTATACAATAAATGGCAGAGCCATCAAGAGTATAGAAACACAGAGGGACCTAGGTGTGCCAGTCCACAAATCCTTGAAGGTGGCAACACAGATGGAGAAGGTGGTGAAGAAGGCATGTGGTATGCTTGCCTTTATAGGACGGGGTATAGAGTATAAAAGCTGGAGTCTGATGTTGCAGCTGTATAGAACGCTGGTTAGGCCACATTTGGAGTACTGCGTCCAGTTCTGGTTGCCGCACTACCAGAAGGACGTGGAGGCTTTAGAGAGAGTGCAGAGAAAGTTTACCAGGATGTTGCCTGGTATGGAAGGTCTTAGCTATGAGGAGAGATTGGGTAAACTGGGCTTGTTCACCTGGAAAGACGGAGAATGAGGGGAGACCTAATAGAGGTGTACAAAATTATGAAGGGTATAGATAGGGTGAACAGTGGGAAGCTTTTTCCCAGGTCGGAGGTGACGATCACGAGGGGTCACGGGTTCAAGGTGAGAGGGGCGAGGTATAACTCAGATATCAGAGGGACGTTTTTTACACAGAGAGTGATGGGGGCCTGGAATGCGCTGCCAAGTAGGGTGGTGGAGGCAGACACGCTGGCATCGTTTAAGACTTACCTGGATAGTCACATGAGCAGTCTGGGAATGGAGGGATACAAACGAATGGTCTAGTTGGACCAATGAGCGGCACAGGCTTGGAGGGCCGAAGAGCCTGTTTCCTGTGCTGTACTGTTCTTTGTTCTTTGCTCTTTTGTTTGCAGCAGGTGAAGTAGCATCGGAATCAGGCCAGGAATTATATTCTGGGGATGCGTAGCATTAACTTTCCGGAATTCCCGTGGACATTTTCGATTGAGGGTGATCTGACCCAGGTGCTTAAAAATTCAATAGGTCCATTAATGATTTGATTTGATTTGATTTATTTTTGTCTCATGTATTAGCATACAATAAAAAGTATTCTTTCTTGCATGTTACACAGACAGAGCATACCGTTCATAGAGAAGGAAATGAGAGAGTGCAGAATGTAGTGTTACAATCATAGCTAGGGTGTAGAGAAAGATCAACTTAATGCAAGGTAGGTCCATTCAAAAGTCTGATGGCAGCAGGGAAGAAGTTGTTCTTGAGTCGGTTGGCACGTGACCTCAGACTTTTGTATCTTTTTTTGATGGAAGAAGGTGGAAGAGAGAATGTCCTGGGTGCGTGGGGTCCTTAATTATGCTGGCTGCTTTGCCGAGACAGCGGGAAGTGTAGACAGAATCAATGGATGAGAGGCTGCTTTGTGTGATGGATTGGGCTACATTCACAACCTTTTGTAGTTTCTTGCGGTTTGGGCAGAGCAGGAGCCATACCAAGCTGTGATATAGGGTCCGGAAACACTTCTTCACACAAAGAATTTGAGAAAATAGAACATAGAACATAGAACAGTACAGCACAGAACAGGCCCTTCGGCCCACGATGTTGTGCCGAGCTTTATCTGAAACCAAGGTCAAGTTATCCCACTCCCTATCATCCTGGTGTGCTCCATGTGGCTATCCAATAACCGCTTAAATGTTCCTAAAGTGACTGACTCCACTATCACTGCAGGCAGTCCATTCCACACCCCAACCACTCTCTGCGTAAAGAACCTACCTCTGATATCCTTCCTATATCTACCACCATGAACCCTATAGTTATGCCCCCTTGTAATAGCTCCATCCACCCAAGGAAATAGTCTTTAAACGTTCACTCTATCTATCCCCTTCATCATTTTATAAACCTCTATTAAGTCTCCCCTCAGCCTCCTCCGCTCCAGAGAGAACAGCCCTAGCTCCCTCAACCTTTCCTCATAAGACCTACCCTCCAAACCAGGCAGCATCCTGGTAAATCTCCTCTGCACTCTTTCCAGCGCTTCCACATCCTTCTTATAGTGAGGTGACCAGAACTGCACACAATATTCCAAATGTGGTCTCACCAAGGTCCTGCACAGTTGCAGCATAACCCCACGGCTCTTAAACTCCAACCCCCTGTTAATAAAAGCTAACACACTATAGGCCTTCTTCACAGCTCTATCCACTTGAGTGGCAACCTTTAGAGATCTGTGGATATGGACCCCAAGATCTCTCTGTTCCTCCACAGTCTTCAGAACCCTACCTTTGACCCTGTAATCCACATTTAAATTAGTCCTACCAAAATGAATCACCTCACATTTATCAGGGTTAAACTCCATTTGCCATTTTTCAGCCCAGCTTTGCATCCTATCTATGTCTCTTTGCAGCCGACAACAGCCCTCCACCTCATCCACTACTCCACCAATCTTGGTGTCATCAGCAAATTTACTGATCCACCCTTCAGCCCCCTCCTCTAAGTCATTAATAAAAATCACAAAGAGAAGAGGACCAAGCACTGATCCCTGTGGCACTCTGCTAGCAACCTGCCTCCAGTCCGAAAATTTTCCATCCACCACCACCTTCGATCAGATAGCCAATTACCTATCCAATCGGCCAACTTTCCCTCTATCCCACACCTCCTTACTTTCATCATAAGCCGACCATGGGGGACCTTATCAAACGCCTTACTAAAATCCATGTATATGACATCAACTGCCCTACCTTCATCAACACACTTAGTTACCTCCTCAAAAAATTCTATCAAATTTGTGAGGCACGACTTGCGCTTCACGAATCCGTGCTGACTATCCCGGATTAATCCGCATCTTTCTAAATGGTCGTAAATCCCATCCCTCAGGACCTTTTC
The DNA here is from genome assembly GCF_964213995.1 of Mustelus asterias. Lineage (NCBI taxonomy): Eukaryota > Metazoa > Chordata > Chondrichthyes > Carcharhiniformes > Triakidae > Mustelus > Mustelus asterias. The sequence goes on from NC_135804.1 coordinate 126,685,774, forward strand.
CATCAATTTACCAACCACCGAAGTAAGACTAACCGGTCTATAATTACCAGGGTCATTTCTATTCCCTTTCTTAAACAGAGGAACAACATTCGCCACTCTCCAGTCCTCTGGCACCATCCCCGTGGACAGTGAGGACCCAAAGATCAAAGCCAAAGGCTCTGCAATCTCATCCCTTGCCTCCCAAAGAATCCTAGGATATATTTCATCAGGCCCAGGGGACTTATCGACCTTCAGTTTATTCAAAACTGCCAGTACATCCTCCCTCCAAACAACTATTTCCTCCAGCCTATTAGCCTGTAACACCTTCTCTTCCTCAAAAACATGGCCCCTCTCCTTGGTGAACACTGAAGAAAAGTATTCATTCATCACCTCGCCTATCTCTACTGACGCCATACACAAGTTCCCACTACTGTCCTTGACCGGCCCTAACCTCACCCTGGTCTTCCTTTTATTCCTCCCATAAGAGTAAAAAGCCTTGGGGTTTTCCTTGATCCGACCCGCCAAGGACTTCTCGTGTCCCCTCCTAGCTCTCCTAAGCCCCTTTTTCAGCTCATTCCTTGCTAACTTGTGACCCTCAATCGAGCCATCTGAACCTTGTTTCCTCATCCCTACATAAGCTTCCCTCTTCCTTTTCACAAGACATTCCACCTCTTTCGTGAATCATGGTTCCCTCACTCGGCAATTTCCTCCCTGCCTGACAGGGACATACCTATCAAGGACACACAGTATTTGTTCCTTGAAAAAGTTCCACTTTTCATGAGTGCCTTTCCCTGACAGTTTCTGTTCCCTATGTGGAAAATCTCGGATTTTCTTCCACAAAACTTGTGGCTGTTGGAACATTTGGAGCTTTCTTGACTGAGATCAATATCAAGAGATAAGGTGGGTAATTGGAGGTGAGGTGCAAATCATCCATGATCCAATGAATGGTGACATGGAGAGGTTTCCTATGTGAAAAGAGGAATTAGAGGCTAAGTTTCAGGTCATTGACCTGTCATTCTAACAAAAGGTCGTTGATCTCAAACATTGTGTAGAATTGTATCTGCCAAAGTAGGTTGGGGGTGAGGGGGTATTATTGGTGAGGGGATGGACTCAGGCACGGATGTTGTTTAAATTCCTGAGAATTGCCAGGTTTCGAAAGCCAACATTCTGTGCTCCCACTTCTGGGTTTCACACGGGGTGGGGGAGCAGTTGGACGTAAGTAGGAAACTCCCATGGAACAGTTGCATCATTCATTTAAATATTTAGGTAATCAAGCGCTTCATTCTTTAACCTTAAATCCTGGCTTTAACAGCCAGCACAGGAATTCCCCAGCTGTGTGGGACTCAGCAGGATGGCTATGAGAAAGGTTTGTGCTCATAGTACCTGCTCTGAGAGCCTGATTTCACACCTTTGTCAGCCTGATTTGAAAGCCGTTTCCTCTACCTTGGAGTACACTAATATTGATCTGCACTCCCCCGCTGTCAACCTCCATTTCAGCATAAGATCAGAGGGTGGCGCAGTGGTTAGCACTGCTACCTCATAGCACCAGGGACCAGGGTTCGATTCCTGGCTTGGTTCATTGTCTGTGTGGAGTTTGCACATTCTCCCTGTGTCTGCGAGTGTTTCCTCCGGGTGCTCAGGTTTCCTCCCATAGTCCAAAGATGTGCGGGTTAGGTTGATTGACCATGCTAAATTGTGGGTTAGGTTGATTGGCCATGCTAAATTGCCCCTAGTTTCTGGGGGATTAGCAGGGTAAATATGTGGGGTTATGGGGATAGGGTGGGATTTTTGTTGGTGCAGGCTCGATGAGCCAAATGGCCTCCTTTGTACTATAGGGATTCTATGATTCTGTGTAGCTCCACTATGGATCTCACGTGAAAAACAAGAGGAGCAGACACATCAATGCCTGGAGCAGCAGAAGCAACACTAGCAGCAGAACCAGCCGCCTTCTCCACGGTCACATACCCCTCCACAGCTCCACAGAGCAGACAGGATGGTTACAGGGACCCAATTCCCCCAATGAGGTCTACAGGCAGAGAGAGGATCAACTCTCTCTTGACATGTTTCAGACCCACTGTCTCCTGAGCTGTCGGCTTTTGTGACAGCTTGTAACTGGCATCTGCAGTCTCCTGGAAGAAGGAGAGTGCATATTGCCACTGACCTCCAAGATGCCTCTCAACTGGAAACCCCGCTTTAGCTCTTTGCAAGTGGAGTTATGTGCTTTCTACTGTAAGATGACAAAGCAGAGAAATGTGAGAAATGGATAATGTGGAATGATAACATTTGTGGAGGGTCAGTGTAAAGGAGAACAAAGAAAATTACAGCACAGGAACAGGCCCTTCGGCCCTCCACGCCTGCACCGACCATGCTGCCCGACTTAACTAAAACCCCCTACCATTCTGGGGAACCATATCCCTCTATTCCCATCCTATTCATTTACTTGTCAAGACGCCCCTTAAAAGTCACTACCGTATCCGCTTCCACTACCTCCCCCGGCAACAAGTTCCAGGCACCCACTTCTCTCTGTGTAAAAAATCTGCCTCATACATCTCCTTTAAACTTTGCCCCTCGCACCTTAAACCTATGCCCCCTAGTAATTGACTTCTATCAGGTCTCCCCTCAACCTCCATCGCTCTAGTGAGAACAAATCAAGTTTCTCCAACCTCTCCTCAAGTGGGAGATGGCAATGAGGTGAGGGTGCATGTGGGCTGTTTAAATGGGGTTGTAAGGGGATGCCTGCAGAAAGAGAGAGAGAGAGAGAGGAATGAGCAGAACTGCAAGGTGTGTTGCTCTGAGGGGTGGTGTGCAGGAAAATGTTGAGGATGCCAGACTGTGTGGGTTGGAACCCCATAGCGGGATTCCACTCACCTTTCTACCCTTACCGGGTCACTCACTGAGCCTAAAGTTTATTTCAAGTTTTTAAAAGTCTATTTATTTATTAGTCACAAGTCAGGCTTACATTAACACTGCAATGAAGTTACTGTGAAATTCTGCTAGTCGCCACACTCCGGCGCCTGTTTGGGTCAATGCACCTAACCAGCACATCTTTCAGAATGTGGGAGGAAACCGGAGCACCCGGAGGAAACCCACGCAGACACGGGGAGAACTTGCAAACTCCACACAGACAGTGACCCAAGCCGGGAATCAAACTCGGGTCCCTAGCGCTGTGAGGCAGCAGTGCTAACCACTGTGCCACCCGAACCTCTTGGGGGAACAGAATCCAGATTCAAGGGACCACACTCCTGCCGTCCACTCCCTCAGCCACCTTCCAGTCCCATCCATTTGCTTTAAGAAACTGGCCTCATCCACCCTTGGGAAATAGTATTTCATTGTAGTTCCTCACAGACTGCAGCAGGCCCTCAAGGTAGAATTAGGGACCCATAGGGCTTGGGGTGAGATGCGGGGGAGGGAAGAGAAACCTTTCCACATCTCATTTCTATTTCAGTGGCTGCTGAAACCGCAGGAAAAAATGTAGAATCCAATCTCTATAACCTTTACCAAGCTCCCTTCAATATGCGGTATGATGCACAGTGGTTAGCATTGCTGCCTCACAGCGTCAGGGACTTGGGTTCAATTCCGGCCATTGGTGATCATGTGGACTTTGCACAGTCTTTCCATTTCTGTGAGGGTTTCCTCCAGGTACTCTGGTTTCCTCCCACAGTCCAAGGTTGTGTAGGTTAGGTGAATTGGCTACACTAAATTGCCCCTTGGCACCCAAAGTTGTGTAGGTTAGGTGGATTAGCCATGCTAAATGCACCATGTTTGGGGGGCAATGGACCTGGGTAAGATGCTCTTTTGGAGAGTCAGTGCATACTTGATAATGGCCTCCTTCCCCATAGGGATTCTATGGTTCTATGCCTGCACTTTGTGAACGATCAGGAAACCCAAAGTGTAGTGTCAATGACTTGGTTCTGTTAAAGGGACACAGTGTAGCCAACATCTAACTACTCTCTCTGGAGCCATGGCTGAACTACCACTCACCCATCACCCTACCCACCATCCCCCTCTCACCATCACTGCGAGTGTGTCTATTTCAATAATATTCTGCCCATTAACTCTGGTTCTCTCTCCGTGGGTGATATTTGATCCATTGAGTGTTTTGGGCATTTTCTGTTTTTATTTTAGACCTACAACACTTGCAATAATTTTTTTCTTGTGTATTATTTTCAAGTTGTGTTAGTTTTTGATGAAGCCCTGTTGAAACGTCAGACGTTCTACATCTAAAAAATATTACACCAAAGCAAACTCTTCGGTGTGCTTGAGAAACCATCCAACTTCAAATAAAATTGCAGCAAAACCATCTTACAGACTGAATGGTGGAGAGCTGCAGCAACGCTGTGGGAGCCAGCTGGAGCACATGTGCTCGTATTTTAGTGCAACATTGAGATTGTGGTTTATAAGAAGAACATGTTCAGAAGCCAGATTAACTTGAGTTTTGTTTTTTGCAGCCTTGCAGTTTCCTTTCTAAATGTGTTGTGGTTTTCAAAAAATGAATGACAGAAGCTGGTAGGGACTGGTTCAGCAGAAAGACGTGTTTTTGTGCTGTATTTTGTATATAACTCTGTGACAATATCTGCTGAGCTTCACTGCGCCATCCAGCAGCTAAAACTGAAATAACGGTGCCTAACAAATCACTGATGACTGCACAATGTTCGGCACCATTTGTGACTCTTCAGATACTGAAGCAGTCTTTGTCCAAATGCAGAAAGACCTGGACAATATACAAGCTTGGGCTGATAAGTGGCAAGTGACATTCGTGCCACATAACAGCTGGGCAATGATTATCTCCAAAGAGACAGGTTATAATCATTTTCTCTTGACATTAACATCACTGAATTCCCAGTATCAACATCCTGAGGGCTACCATTCATCAAAAACTGAACTGGACTAGCTATATAAATATTGTGGCTACAAGAGCAGGTCAGAAACTGGGAATTCCATGAGAAGTAACTGACCTCCTGACTCCCCAAAGTCTGTCCACGATCTACACGACACAAGTCAGGAGTGCAATGGAATTCTTCCCACTTGCCCTGGATGAGTGCAGCTCCAACAATACTCAAGAAGCTCGATACCATCCAGGACAAAGCAGCCCCGCTTGATTGGCACCCCATCCACCACCTTCAATATTCACTCCCTCCATCACCAATGCACAGTGGCAAAAGTGAGTATCTACATGATGCACAGCAACAACTCACCAAGGTTCTTTCAATAACACCTTCCAATTCCGTGCCCTCTACCACTTAGAAGGATAAAGGCAGAAGATTCATGGGAACATTACCACTCTTAAGTTCCCCTCCAAGCCACATACCATCTTGAATTGGAACTTGAATTGGAACATGGGCGGCACGGTAGCACAGTGGTTAGCACTGCTGCTTCACAGCTCCAGGGTCCTGGGTTCGATTCCCGGCTCGGGTCACTGTCTGTGTGGAGTTTGCACATTCTCCTCGTGTCTGCGTGGGTTTCCTCCGGGTGCTCCGGTTTCCTCCCACAGTCCAAAGATGTGCAGGTTAGGTTGATTGACCAGGTTAAAAATTGCCCCTTAGAGTCCTGGGATGCGTAGGTTAGAGGGATTAGTGGGTAAATATGTGGGGCCTGGGTGGGATTGTGGTCGGTGCAGACTCGATGGGCTGAATGGCCTCCTTCTGTACTGTAGGGTTTCTATGATTTCTATGAACTACTTCATGATTCATGATATCACTGGGTCAAAATCTTGGAACTTCCTCCTTAAATGTGGGTGTACCTACAGCACATGGACTGCAGCGGTTCAAGAAGGCAACTCAACACTACCTTCTCAAAGACAATTAGGAATGGGCAATAAATGCACACATGGCCAGTGACACCCATATAGTGTGAAAAATAGTTTAAGCCCTACTACTAATCTGTAGCCATTATGTGCACAAAGTATGACTTTGTCAAATGAAGAGTAGGAATTGAGCTAATTTCAGGATGTTTCATGTAGAGTTGTTGGGTCCCTAGGGCATGAAAAGAAACCCAGGACTTTATTATTTTGGCATTTAAAATGAAATTGGCTTTCTGCTGAACCAAAAAAAGGCTGTCACATGACCACAGGGTTGGCCCTTTGTCCTGGGAGCTGCCATCAGGAGTTACAAGAACAAAATGACACTTTTCTCAGTTTGTGGGATCTCATACCACATTGTACACACTCCTTGTAGCCATAAAAATCAAGAGACTCGCACATCCAAACTTGTTATACTTGTAGAGTTGCTAATAGACTTACCACTGTCCAGGTGTGTGTGTGTGTGTGTGTGTACACACGCAGTGGAGTGGGAAGTTGTGAACACTCGCCTCCCAGGTTCCCAGACTTTTGAGTGTGGAATAAACTAACCTTCTGAGTAACTCATTGCGCGAGCGTGCCGCAGAGTTTTGGTCAATTGAATCATGCAAACCAAAGAATTCAAAAATCATAGCACTGTATACTTTAAAACAAAATTCAAAACACTTTCTGCTTACAGACAGGTGGTGAAAGGAAATTAGTACAAGTTTGCCTCTCTCTCTCCTGTCCATTAAATAGTATGACTTAATTGGCATGACAACATTCAGCTAAGTTCATCAAACAATAGTCTCCATCCCTAATGTTCCCTGCTTCCTGCAGATAAGAGGTACAATAATAACTGACTCCTTTAAACCATAAACATTGAAAAACTGGAACAGATCCATGCTGAGTCTACCTTTTTCCAACCCTGCAGTTGAAGATTGTTGAAATGGGAGATATGGCATTGATCGGAAAGTGGCTGGCAGTGAGATAAAACATAATATTGAAATTATTAATAAAGTCTACCATCAAAGGAGTGGATAGATGGCAAAGGGAACAGGGTGGATTGTGGGGGAGGGGGGAGGAGGCTGGAGGGGGGGGAGGTGGAAGGGGGATGGGAGCACCTGATTTTCACTCGATAAAGCCCATGTGTATTTTTAAAGCTGGCTTGGTTTCTACAGCTTTGAATAATCACTGAATCATCCCACGATGGAACAGGTCAACTTCCCTATTAACACAACCCAACTGACTCATTAACAGCTGAAGCATCTGTAATGCAAAATAAGCAAGAAAGGCCATAGACTAAATTTTAGCCTGAGGGGCGAGGGTTATTCCGGGAGACAGAGGGATGGGGAGGCGGATATGGTGAAATGAGTCATCGTGTCAGATAAGGAGACCTACAAGAAAGGTTTTCTTTAATATTACACAGAATTAGCAGTTGGGCTGCTATAAGTTTGTTTCTGAGAAGTTCCCACCCACAGGCAGCCTGAATAGCAAGCCGGAGGCCTTTTGGGCAAAAAAAGCGCATTTCACAAAACCAAAGCTTAGGAGTGCAGGTAAATTAGGGAAGTGGCAGAGGCCACTGAGGAGGGGGATGGGTGGAAAATGCGGGGGTGCATGCTGATCTTGGGTAGGGGGGCAGGAGGGCAATTCTCAAGCAGACTGTTTGAAGATTCTGATTGTTGTCTATGGCCTGGTAGTCATGGAAGCAAGTTTCTAATCGTGGTCGGGGGAATTGCAGGGGAAGTGGGAGATGTTGGTCAGTGATCATGAGACTCTGATGGTGGTTACGGGGTAGTACAGTGGTCAGAGGAGATGGATTGCGTGGTGGGCTTCACTGAGTAGATTGTTGGGTTCTCCACCACACCTGACTCATAAACAATGTTGTTCATTCACCTCATAGATTCAGCCCTTCTCATTGCCTCTCAGCTGCCAAATTTCTCAAAGTCAAGGAAACCGACAGCCTAGATTTAAAAATAGAATGACTGTTAAAATGAGGAGGCACAGCCTCTTTATAACATTTGAATGATCAGTCTGCCACCTGTGAGTGGATTGCTCACTCACCTCTTGTCCAGCTTCTGTTGAAACCGGGGGGTTAATTTTCCCATTCCGCCCACCACGGGAATAGTAGCAGGCGAGGGGCGGACCATGGAAAGGTCTGTTGACCTCAGGCGGGATTTTCCGATTTTGGGATGAGCACGGCCAGAAAACCCCGCCCCAGAAATGGGCATGTTCAAGTTGGGCCCAGTTCCTTTTTCAGCTTTTGTGGATTTTAACTTCTGGCATGGTCCCAAGATTCCTTCCCCCTGCCCCTCCTCCCAACAATCCAGATTCAGCCCAGTATTTCTAGACTATTCATATTCGAACTTTCTCATGTCTCATATTTCAGAATATCCCAAAGCACATTTGCTGATGAAGCGCTTTTGAAGTTTAGTTACTGTTGTAATGTCGGAAATGCCGCAGTTAGTTCTCATATGACAAAGTTTCACACGCAGCAATGAGATAATGATCAGATAATGACTGGGACTTTTGGCTCTTGCATCCCAGTTGAAAGCACAGGGATGCCTCCACAATGTCAGGAAAGCCCGATTTGATTTAACAGCCAGCTGCCTGTTAACTGGCTCAGGTCGAGACTTCCACCGCCATCTTAGAAAAACGTTCCGCCCCTGAGACCTGTGGACCAATCAGATGGCTAGCAGTTCTCCAGTCCCAGCAGCACCACTGGGAGTGCTGGCCATTGCTGGGACTGCAGGCGGTCCCCAATGAGGATCTTCACCGGAACTGAATGCCAATGTGAGTAGGATGGTTTTGCCAGAAAGGGTCGAGAAAGTATCGGTGAAGTTGGGGGAGGGGTATGCCACGATTTGGAAGGTGGGGGGCTGGGGGGAAGCAAGGCTGGTGAGCACTATGGGTAGAGGGGTGCACAGTGTGCTCAAACAGGAGGGAGCCCTCCTGTCAGGCTGCTAGCTATGGTATACTTCAATTAGTAAGAAGTCTAATAACACCAGGTTAAAGTCCAACAGGTTTATTTGGTAGCAAACGAGGGCGTCTGCTACCAAATAAACCTGTTGGACTTTAACCTGGTGTTATTAAACTTCTTACTGTGTTTACCCCAGTCCAACGCCGGCATCTCCACAGCAATACTTCAATTAGACCACAGGTGAGTGGACTGCCTCTGCCAACAGCCCCTCCTCCACCATACCACCCTACCTTATGCCTCCCACCATTTGCCAGGCCAGTCCTGGGTGGGTGGGGGGAATACAGGGTGGAATTCTAGCCATTGTATTTCAGTGATTCAGGCTCCGGGCCAAATACCGGCCATGATGTTGGAGACAAAACTCTTGCTCCTGGCTCAGAGGGTTATTGAAGGTAAAAGTTACAAAACTCACACAGACGTTTGCTATAATGACATTTTATTTTCTTAAAAGGAACTCAACCAAAGACTCACAAGATCCCAGAATCCTCTATTCCTCTCTAACTTCACTGGACAACGCATAAAGGTAAAGTTGCCATAGTCCCAGGTGACCACAGGATGCTTTCCCCATTTGAGGCAGAGAGCTGACTGCTGGTGATGTTAACCTGAGAATCACCACACCTCAAGTAAAGGGCAAGGTTGAGACGGTGGGCCTGTCAGGGGGATTAGCAGGGTAAATGTGTGGGGTTACGGGATTAGGGCTTGGTTGGGATCGTGGTCGCTGCCGGTGGTGCTGCTGGGATTGGAGAACTGCTAGCCATCTGATTGGTCTACAGATCTCAGAGATGGAACTTTTTTCTAAGATGACAGTGGAAGTCTCGAACTGAGCCAGTTAACAGGCAGACTCGATGGGCCGAATGGCCTCCTTCTGTACTGTAGGGATTCTATGATTCTATAATTCATGATTAACCTCAGCCAATATGGGAATTGAACCCACGCTGTTGGAGTCTGGTAAAACCAATCTCCATTTAGAAGTCTCATTTATTTTCATTTACACACTTAGTTCTAACAATGGATTTTCTCAGCCAGAAGCTGGAGTTTAAATACTGAACATGCCTCAAGTGTGGGAGATTTTGTTTGTACCTAGAGCCGCAAGCAAAGTACGCAGTGAGAAGTTTGGTTGAATGGGTCAAGGCTCAACCGAACTTGCCTCCCACCTTCCTCAGTGCTGATTGACTGTTTACCAATGGCCACTGTCCAACTCCCTCTTCAAGTGTGGCTTCCGGTTGGCAGACACTGCTGTCAATCTTCTGTCTTCACCCAGAGGCTGATTTCCCTCTGGCTCCCAGATTAGTCATGATGTGGAGATGCCGGCGTTGGACTGGGGTGAACACAGTAAGAAGTCTCACAACACCAGGTTAAAGTCCAACAGGTTTATTTGGTAGCAAATACCATAAGCTTTCGGAGCACTGCTCCTTCGTCAGATGGAGTGGAAATGTGCTCTCAAACAGTGCAAACAGACACAAAATCAAGTTGCAGAATACTGATTAGAATGCGAATCCTACAGCCAGCCAGGTCTTAAAGGTACAGACAATGTGGGTGGAGGGAGCATTAAACACAGGTTAAAGAGATGTGTATTGTCTCCAGACAGAACAGCTAGTGAGATTCTGCAAGCCCAGGAGGCAAGCTGTGGGGACCTTTAAGACCTGGCTGGTTGTAGGATTCGCATTCTAATCAGTATTCTGCAACTTGATTTTGTGTCTGTTTGCACTGTTTGAGAGCACATTTCCATTCCATCTGACGAAGGGGCAGTGCTCCGAAAGCTTATGGTATTTGCTACCAAATAAACCTGTTGGACTTTAACCTGGTGTTGTGAGACTTCTTACTGTTCCCAGATTAGTCACAAGAATAATTTAGAGAAAGTCATGGTGCTAATCTACCCCATCACCATCCATAATTTAACCCCAGTAACTCACCTACATTGACCCCAATGCCTCCTATAACTTACAACCACCACCACTACCCCCAATTATTTCACAAACATTTTACGTTCATAGTTGTCTTCAGAACAATTTGTTTTCTGCTGAATTTTCCCACAAACAGTTCAGGAGTGTAAATTCCATTGTTAGGGAGAAGGCGATTTCCCCAAATTTAAATTCCGGATTTCCCAAGAATTTAAATGTTCTGGATAATAATCAGTGAGAAAAGTGACTGCAGTTTCAGAGAGAGTTCTGAATGGTAGTTTTAAAGGTATAGGACAAATGTCCACACTTTGGTTATTGTGTCTGTCTCTGCCTATTCTTGAACTTGTGCCATAATAAGTCAATCCTCCAATGAGACTGGGTCTTGCTTCGCTGTCTCCAAAGGAGGGGAAACAGCTTCTTAGCATCTATCTTGTCAAATACTCTATTAATGTTAAAGGTTCCACTGAGATCACCTCTCATTCATCGAAATTCCAAAAAGTATATGTATATTTATTTATTCAATTACAGGATATGAACTTCACTGGCTGGGTCAGCATTTATTGTCTCTCTCTAATTGTCCATGGGAAAGTGGTTGTCATCTACCTTCTTGAATTGCTGTAGTCCATGTGGTGTAGGTACACGCACGGTACTCTTAGGGATGGAATTCCAGCATCTTAATCCAGCGACAGCGAAGGAATGGCAATATATTTACAAGTCCGGTTGGTGAGTGGCTTGGACATTCAGAGTGGTGGTGTTCCCATGTGTCCACTGCCCTTGCCCTAGATGGGGGTGATTGTGGGTTTGGAAGGTGCTGTCTGAGGAGTCTTGGTGAGTCGCCTCAGTGCATCTCGTAGATTGTACACACTGCTGTCACTGTGTCCGGAATTTTGCCAATCGGCCCGCCATGGGAATCGGAGCGGGCAAGGGATGGAACATGGGAAGGTCCGTTTACCTTGGGCAGGATTTTACGGTTTCGGGACGAGCGAGGTCGTAAAATCCCACCCTGTGTGTCAGTGGTGAAGGGAGTGAATGTTTGCGGATGAGGTGCGAATCAAGTGGCACATTCTACCCAATGTACCTTCACTGCTCACCCCTCTCATCCCAGGTGTCAATCTAGTGAACCTTCATGGTGAGTTGAATGGCAAACCATGTATAGAAAGTAAAATGAAGAGAGAGAAAAAGAGGTGGGATTAAGAGAGAAATAAGAGACAATATTAAATTTAAAATTTTTCATTTTTTTTAGATCATCAAAAATTAAGACTGAAATGCCAGCACAATTCTCCTGTTTTGCATTATTGTTTGCTTGATGTTTCCCTCCTTATCAGTGGGAATATTTTTAATTCTTTCATGAAACATGGTTACCTCTGGCAAGGTCAGCATTTAAGTGTCCATCCTTAATTTCCCCTGAGCAGATTGTGGTGAGCTATCCTCTTGAACTGCTGCAACCTGTGTGGTGTAAGTACACCAACAGTGCTGTTAGGGAAGGAGTTCCAAATGTTGGCCCAGGAACAATGAAGGAATGGTGATAAATTTCGAAACCAGGATGGGGTGTGCCTTAGATGGAGATGTGAAAGTGGTGGTGTGCCTATGCACCCCCTGTCCTTCAAGATGGTTCTGGTCGCAGCTTTAGAAGGTGTTGTCAAAGGACCCTTGGGGAGTCGTTGCAATGCATCTTGTAGATGGTACATGCTGCAGCCAGTGGTGGAGGGAGTGAATGGCATATCATCCGGTAGCTTTAGCGGTCAAGTGGATTGTTTTGAGGAGCTTGAACAGGGCTACATTCGTGCAGGTATGTAGAAAGTACATCACCATACTCCTGACTTGTGCCTTGTAGATGGTGGAAAGGGTCGGAAAGTGGGGTATTTGAAGTAGAATTGCAGACCCTGACCTGCTTTTCCAGCCACAATATTTATATAGCTGGTCCAATCAAGTTTCTGGTCAATGGTAACCCCCCCTCCCCCAAGATGTATATGGTGGGGAATTCCATTATCACAATGGTTTTCAATGTCAATAGGAGATGGATAAATGCTCTTGTTGGAGAGGATCATTGCTTGACACTTGTTACTTGCCACTTATTGGTCTAAGTTTCAATGTGGTCCAGGTTTCGCTGCATGTCAGAACAGACTGCTTCATTATGTGAAAGATGCAAATAAAATGCAATGATTCATGAATATCCATCTTTTGACCTTATGATGAAGGGAAGGCCATTGATTACCCTTTGTGGAGTTCAAAACTTTAACTTACTAACTGTCTTGTGAGAAATATTTCCAGTTAAAATGTATTTATTAGTCACAAGTAAGGCTTACATTAAGACTATAAATGAAGTTACTGTGAAATTCCCCGAGTCGCCACACTCCAGTGCCTGTTCGAGTCAATGCACCTAACCAACATGTCTTTCAGACTGTGGGAGGAAACCGGAGCACCCGGAGGAAACTCACGCAGACATGGGGAGAATGTGCAAACTCAACACAGACAGTGACCCAAGCCAGGAATCGAACTGTGAGGCAGCAGTGCTAACCACTGTGCCACCATGCCGCCCAATGGCTTCTGCTATGATATTCCTGTATGAGCAAGAATTGATGACATAAGAGATCAAATGAAGGGCAAGTATCATGATATTCCTTTGTTATTAGGTCACCAGTAATCAGAATATTTCAACGTTTCACTTGTCTTTATTAAAACAGCAATCCCAATATTTAGACTGCAATGTCTCTACTTGTGAGGAGAAATTATCACTGGGAATTCAAATTACGTGGAGACCTCTAATTGTTCATGATGCAGTGTGACTGCCCTTTCAGTCATGTGAAATTGACAACACGTTCTCCTATCTGATGAACACAACACCAGCAGTCAATGAGACAGACAGAGAATGGGAACAATTATTTCACTTGGCTTGCTAACTTGTGTAGTTCGTTGTTCAGGACCGATCTGGGACTTTGCTTGTTTCTCACTTATGTACAAATAATTTCCATAGACACAACAGGAGTGATACTCAAGGGCTAAGCTGAGGGTTGTTTCCAGTGAGTCAACTGGTCCAAACAGGCCTCTCCAAATCTGGTGAGCTGCTGCATAATGTGCAACAGGCTCATGCAGCTCAACAGTAACATTGCAGTTAGGCCTGGAGCCCAATTTGAGACAAGCCTTCAGCAAACCGTTTTCTGACTATTCTCTGTCTGAAAATGAGTGAAACCAATTTTTAGCCCTTCGTGTGCAAAATACGGGAGAATCTAGTCATCCAGTCCAAATCAAAAGGGATACTATTGTGGGGCATGGTGGCACAGTGGTTAGTACTGCTGCCTCACAGTGCCAGGGACCCGGGTTCAATTCCGGCCTCGGGTCACTAACTGTGTGGAGTTTGCACGTTCTCCCTGTGTTTATGTGGGTTTCCTCCGGGTGCTCCAGTTTCCTCCCACACTCCAAAGGTGTGTGGGTTAGGTTGATTGGCCATGCTAAGCTGCCCCTTAGTGTCAGGGGTTAGCAGGATAATTAAGTGCGGTTATGGGGATAGGACCTGGGTGGGATTGTGATCGGTGAAGACTTGATGGGCTAAATGGCCTCCTTCTGCACTGTAGGGATTCTATGTAGGGTGGCACAGTGGCTAGCACTGCTGCCTCACAGTGCCAGGGACCAGGGTTTGATTCCCAGCTTGGGTCACTGTCTGTGCGGAGTTTGCATGTTCTCCCTGTGTCTGCGTGGATTTCCTCCCGGTGCTCCAGTTTCCTCCCACAGTCTGAAAGACATGCTAGTAAGGTGTATTGACTCGAACAGGCGCTGGAATTTCACAGTAACTTAAATGATTCTGTGGTCTCCTGGGTTGTACCATCACTACCTTTCCAACACCAACGACTCCAATAAAGTAAGAGACTTAGAAGCAGATAAGGGAATGATGGACCTGAGAAATTAACGACTGAAGATTCAAATTTGTAGCAGGCTCACATTAAAACTCAGTGATAACTCCCAACTCCCCATCTCAATTTAAAAATAGAGAGAAAGTAACGAGGGATAAGTTTAATTTTAAAACACAATCAACAGGATGTGTAACGCTTGACATAATGGTGGTTTATAAAACTCTGGCACTTGCAATGTAGCTTCAAGAGTACCTCTGGTTTTAACAGTCTGTGAAATTCACATCACTCCATCAATTCTTTTTCAGAGACAGCATGATTCTTTACTTTACTGATGGTCCTAATCATGGTTTAACACATTTACTGTGCTTGATCTGTACCTGATTGAAAGTAATTTTCCCTTTCTCACTGTACTTTCTACAAGGAGCACATGCTGTGGTTTTCCTGTCTGGTTATACTTCTCTGAGAAATACACATTACTTGGCTCCCCTCAAATGCAATTGAGTTTAGGTAATTTCTGTGGATAGATTTCCTCACCGAAGCTTTCTAGGCAGACATTCATACAGAAAAATCTGATAGTCCGATCCTAATCATTAGAATGCAAGTTTCTCTATATCAACAAGGAAAACAATTGCAGCTGGACTCAGTATTCATAAAGTAGTGGGTTCAAGCCCAACTGTGGACCTGAATGCATAATCCAGGCCTTTTCTGCATCAATAAGAGAGGGTTGCATTGTCAGAGGTTCTGTCTTTCAGATTATGATTTAAACTTGTCAGCCTGGACAGGTAGACATCAAAGATTCCTTGGTGCTGTTCGGAGGAAAGCGAGGGAACATAGGTATAGTAGGTCATTCAGATATTCCACCCTGTTCCACCATTCAACAAGACCAGGGCTGATCTTTAACCTATCTTCATTAGCCTCCTCACTGCCAGGTCATTTCATACCACTGTTTAACAATGATCTATCAATCTCAGATTTACAATTGTTGATTGAACTAACATCTGCTTTTTGTGAGAAAGAGTTCCACTTTCTACAACCGTTTGCATGAAAAGATGCTGCCTGACTTCTGTCCTAATCGATTTTTTAAGTTAATGGTGCCTTATCCAAGACCCCTCCACTATCCACTATAGCCTACTCTATCAATCAATTACTTTGCAAACCCTAAACACCTCAATCAAATCACCCCTTGAGCTTACTATATTTCAGGGGATACAAGCCTTGCTTGTGTAATCTCACTTCATAACATAACCCTTGGAATCTTGATAGCATTCTGCTGAAGATGTGCTGCACTTTCAAAACAAAAGCACTCTCCCTGATACCCTGGCTGTTAGAATGTCACCAATGCTAGCATTGAATCTTTTATAGTGTGACCAATGATAACATGCTGTAAAGGTAAAGGTCTGCTGACCCAGTAAACCATGTAACCAATGACAAAATGATGTGGTGGTCAGCTGACCAGCTGACTCAGTATAAATAAGAATCTGCTGGGTTTGATGGGAGCTTGGAATGGTCCAGGGTGAGGGCTGAAGTGTTGGACCAATGAAGTTTCTTTATGAAACCTTTTTCTTTAATTTGTAAGTTGGAATAAATCTTGTTTTATTTTATTGCCTACAACTGAAGAGTTCCCTTTGGTGGATCAACATTGGTTACCATTTATGAATCAACTGACACTACCAAAGTATGTTGGTGTAGCTTCTTTCTTGTTTGGGGATATTGCTGTGAGAAGATTTGTGCATTTGACCATACTGAGGATGTGAAAGATGCTACTTAAATGCAGGCTCTATTGTCTTGCTTTTCTTCCTGTATACCACTAGGTTTTGAACCATAAAAACCTGTCATTCAAATGGATCATCCTATTGCTGTGAGCAGGAACTAGATGTACACACTTTACACTTGGGCCAATAAAATATAGACTCAACCAGCAACAAGTCACCTCCCACCTACCCACTCCATCTTTAAAATCTTAGAATCCCCACTATAGTGCAGCAATTGAAAATAATTAATTGCATCTACTTTTGATACTGTGGCAATATTGCTGGATGATGACTAGTCTCTGAGAATAATATGTGCATAAGCATTCTACTACTTTGTTCAACTCAAAATAATTCAACGTGGTGGAAATATTAATCTGAAATGATCCCCTTTCATGCTGGATGTTCAACTAAGCCAAAATATCAGTCTAATTATGGTGGTTTAATTAGTGAAGTGATATGAGATGACTCAGGAGGGTAAAATACTGAAATAGCCATCTGTCCCCAATCCATGCTACCATTTCCCTTAAATCTGTGGGACGCTTGGTCAACATCATAAGATTGCTGTTTGGCTGTAATTGGCAGAATTGCCAGTTACTGAACATCTGCACATATTTATTGAAGAATGACTGTAAAGCCCAAAATAATAAACTACTCATCAAAAAAGCATATGGTTGGCAACCTTCCATTGTTTTGAAGTTAATACTGATGTACATGTTGTCTTCTATGTATGATTATAATTTATCAGCAAAGTGTCGAAGAACACTTGGGGATATCAATCAGTGAACTGTGGCCTGTCAATAAAATGAAATATGTCAAATGACATCAACTTTCTTCTCAAGAATTATTCTTCAATTTATTTCATAGGTTTGAAGTTCCGACCTTGAAATGTCTAAGTAGATACATTGTTTCAACAGCTGCTTAATGCTTTGAGGAATGTAGTAAGATTCTTGGAGCTCGTAGACATATTTTATATATGACTGTACAGATGGATTCTATAAACTTCAGACAAAGTTAGTTAGTCTGCAGTGTTGTGTATTGTAGACCATTTAATCATCAACTGAACAATATTTAACAAAAAGAGACTGAAAATACCGTTAAAAATGTACATCAAAATCATTAGATCCCCTCAAGTGCTCTGCTGTTCCTCAATGAACATTGTAAATAATATAGGTAAACAAGAAGTCTTTACACATGAATCAGTGTGTCTATAAAATGTGAGGGGGTTTGGTTTAGCACAGCAGAATTGTAGATTCGGTAGGCAAATTCAGATAAAGGTAATTGTCTGAATAATTGCCTTTAATAGTCTATTTACTTTATTGCGACTTTACTGTGAAGAATCATTCCAGTTTGTAAGAGATGTTATGAATGTTTATGGACATATCAGGGGAAGGGACTCGAGTGCATAATAAAGAGAGGATTTTTCTTGAATGACGAAGGAGTGGATATACGTATGTGGATTGTTGCCGATCGATTTTACTTCACTTCAGCATAGATGTAGTCATCTTCAGGGGGAGAAATTGGTGTCGCAAGGAATTGTTGTCATGCAGGAAGAGGTTTTAATTAGTCAGTTCTGACATAGTGTTGAAAGCACTGAGCACTATTTTTAATGATCATGTTAGTAAGGCACCATGCCTACTTCAAAGAAGTAGAACAACATGTTAGCGACATGGTTTACAGCATTCTACAAATGGCATTGACTCATCCCAAACATTTCCCAACAAATTAGTCGCATAGCTTTTAATGTGCATCCACTCCCTTCAACCATTAGTGGCCATTAGCCTTTCTGGTTCAGTGCCTCTCGCCTTGTCACATTTCAATCCAGCTCAAAAACTATCTTAAAACTCTAGTAACCCGAAGTACGTGTTAAGGTTTGGACCGCATCTCAGGGAGGATAGATTGATCTTGAAAGGGACATGGTGCAGATTATCAGAGTAACACTGGGGTTAAAAATGTGAAGTTAGGATACGTTGCCCAGACTAGTCTATTCTCTTGAGCCTAAAAGAATGAGGGGTAGTAGAATTGAGGTGATTTAGTGATTTGATAGGTTATATCGAGAGAAATTATTGCCTTTGGTGGGTGAGTTCAGAGCAAAGGGCAACACATTAAAATTAGAGCTAGACCATTAAAGGGTGATGTCAGGAAGCCTTTCATCACAACAAGGGTTGTGGAAATATGTACTCTGCCCAAAATCTCTCGAAGCAAGGCCAATTGAGAAGTTCAAAGCTGAGATTCATTGGCTTTTGTTTTGCAAGCATATTAAGGAATATGGAACCAAGGTGAGTAAATAAAGAACAAAGAAAATTATGGCACAGGAACAGGCCCTTCAGCCCTCTAAGCCTGCACCAACCATGCTGCCGACTGAACTAAAAACCCCTACCCTTCCGGAGACCATATCCCTCTATTCCCATCCGATTCATGTATTTGTCCAGATGCCCCTTAAAACTCACTATCGTATCTGCTTCCACTACCTCCCCTGGCAATGAGTTCCAGGCACCCACCACCCTCTGTGTAAAAATCCTGCCTCGTACATCTCCTTTAAACCTTGCCCCTCGCACCTTAAACCTATTCCCCTAGCCATTGACTCTTCCACCCTGGGAAAAAGCTTTGACTATCCATTCTGTCCATGCCCTTCATAATCTTGTAGACCTCTATCAGGTCGCCCCCTCAACCTCCGTCGTCTTGGAGTTAAGATGGAAGTCATCCATAATCTAACTGAATGGTGGAACAGGCTCAAGATGTTAAATGATCTACTCCTATTCCTAAAGCCTATTCCTTTGACTGCCTCTCTGGCCACTTCCCTCAAGTCCTTTCCTACTTCTGCTATATGTCTGGTCTCCCCAATGAAAGTGATTTGGACAGTTTTCTATGTTAAAGATGCTCCTTGAGTTTTTTTATTTGTATGGCTGGAAAAGCAGTTATAGTTTGATAGTTCAAGGCAATAATCCATTCAATGGCTTCAGGTGATGCATTGTGAATGGTTGTGATGCCACCAGGAATAGATCTTTCAGGGATGGGCAATGGCCTGACTTAGATGGCCACAGCCATACTTTTGAGCTGTTCCTCATGTTCCACTTGTGGAACAAAGGGCCACATCTTCCCCAGCTCATCCTCATGCGATTGAGGGGTATCCACATTTTCTGTGTGAGGTTGAGACCTGGGACTTCACTATTCAAGGCAGTTATCAGGTTGTGTTTGCCGATGTTTGATGATAATCAAGGGCTATGCCATTGAGAGGTGGGGCAATCATCAGTTAGTAGGGTGTGGGGTGTGTTCCAGTCAGAGATTTCAGATGGTTATCGGAGTTTTGTTTGAGGTCCTTGTCAATGGATGTGCTTCGTTAGCTGACAGTTGCTGGTGTTTTTTGAGGAATATATTTTCCCTGTGAACATCAGGAGGCTCTTTAACTTCTCAAACTGGCAGTTGCTCTCCCAGGGGCTTTGGAAAAAACCTTGACTCCCTACTGGACCCCAGAAAGTGAACTGTCCCAGAGAAAAGTGGTGAAAATGAAGACCCCAATGCGGCAACTGGACTTGAGTCCCTTGATGAAGGGCACCTCATAAGATGGTGGGAAACAGTGCAGAAGATTGACTTCATGCACTCAAGTTGAAGGGTGTTGAAACTCTTATGCTGCCTGAGAGCAGCTGAGCAACAACCACATCAATGGCCTAGAATAAACGCTGAGGCTGTTCCTTCACAACTCTTAATAAAGTACAAGATACTGACCAGCAATGAGAATAAACTATAATGAGTGCAAGTTCATGTTTAAAGGTTATTTGAGATAACTTCATCAAGCCACAGCCAGCAATAAATTTTGACAGGAAACAGGAATTTACAGAATTTGATCAGGAAATGTCCCTGTCCAAGTTTAAGAATTATGACTCACTTATTTTTAGAAGTGATGTTTTGGTGCATATTTTTCATGATTACGACAGTTCAATAGTATTTAATAATATGTAGTATTTATCTTAACCAGCACAATGGAGCATGTTTATTTATCTGAAACAACAAAACCTTTCCAACCCATATTGGAGAATAGCTCATTAAAAGGATCTATTTTCCCCTCAAAAGTATAACATTTGACCATTGATCAGAAACTTAACAGAAATACTGCAGCTACTAGAGCAGATTAGAAGCTGGGTATTCTGCACTAACTCCTGTCTTGACTCCCCAAAGCCTGTCTGCCATCTACGAGGCTCAAGTCAGGAGAGTGATGGAATATTCCTCATTTAGCTGGATGTTCCAGAAACACTCATGATGTTTGGGACTATTCAAGACAAAAGAGCTACCCAAACTGAAACATTCACTCTATCTAACATTGTTACACCATGGCCACATGATTCATGGCAGCAACTAGCCAAGGTTCATTAACAGCACCCCCTGAACATACAATCTCTACCAATTAGAACGCTAAAGGCACTAGATGCATGGGAACACCACCAACACTGTAAATTCCCCTCCAAGTCACACAATACCCTAATTGCGAAGTATATCACCATTCCTTCTCTGTCTATTGGTCAAAATCCTGGAAATCACAATTCAATAGCACTGTGGATACATCCAACCGATAGAATTCCTACAGTGCAGAAGGAGGCCATTTGGCCCATTGAGCCTACACTGGCAACAATCCCACCCAGGCCTGATCCCCATAACCCCACGTATTTACCTTGCTAATCCCCCTGACACTAACGGATAATTTATCATGGCCAATCAACCTAACCTGCACCCTGGGAGGAAACCGGAGCACCCGGAGGAAAGCTATGCAAATACGGGGAGAACGTTCAAACTCCACACAGACAGTCACCGAGGCCGGAATTGAACCCGAGTCCCGGGTCACAGCAGTGCTAACCACTGTGCCCTACAAAAGCTGCAATGGTTCAAGAAGGCATATCATCGCCATCCTTTCAAAGGCAATTCGGAATGAGCAATAAATGCCTTGTCAGTGATGCCAACATCCCATGAATGTAAAAATAAATTAAATAAGTAAATGAATAAAAGCATTGGACAGTTCTAATCGTTCTGCACTCAGTCAGAGTCCTGAATGTACGTGCTTGCAATTTTGAATCTCATTGCAACTCAAATTTTGAATGTATGACTCTAATTGCAACTTTACAAGATTAAACAGGCATGGTTTAATTTTGAAAATTAAACCATTTGAAATAAGTTGTGTACTTCTGCCATATTTTGTTGTTTGTACATTTCTGTACCTATCACATTCCTTGCCTCAGCACTGGCACAAGTTCGGCTTCAAAATGTGATGCAGATAATTTGAAGTTCAGTGCTATACTGTTGTCAGAAAATAATTTTTCCCAAGGTCAGAGTTTCAGAAGCATTCCAATTTATGAAAATATCATTTTATTTACCTGTTATAATAGAAGTTTCGGAGGGGTGAGAGTCAACATTAGGAATGTGGTTTGTGTATTAATGCTGCTGACCTCTACTCATTATCCTGGCTCTGCTATTGGCAGCAGTTAACCCCATGTATTACACACAACTTGTATGGACACAACTCTATGGACTGAAATCCACTGGATTATCTAAACATATTTTGCTTAACAGGACTAGCCATCAAAGCAGAAAACATGCATCCCATCTCAGAAATGAAAGGACACATCCGCACTTTCTAGCTGCTATACAGCATTACTCTGGGATGACAATATGATGTATTTTTTTCCATATCTAGACTTCAGAAAGCACAATTCAAGAACCAGATGAAAGCACCAATTACTCCAAGTGTGGAAAATATCATTGTCATATGATGCTGAATTGAGTGGGCTGGCTGATTACTGACAAGTTTCGACCAAAGATTCCAGAGATTCAAGCATTGGTTGCGAGTCAAATGATCAACCACTTTAGCCAACAGACCACATCTTCCTTTATTTGGGTAGAGAAAGAAACACTATGATGCAGGGTAATTTTGACGGGGGTGAGTTGGGGTAAGGCTAAAGGGCAGCAGTTAAACTCTGCAACAACCTTTCCTGTGCTTTACATCACAAAGGGTTCTTGAAAATCAATATTTTTCATGACGTTGTATGCATGTAATGAAATATTACTTCTGGAGACAAAGACTTAATGAGGAAATTGAAACTGTTCTACATTACTGCTGGTAAACCTGAACAACCTTTTAATATACTATTACTCACTATAACATCTCACAGTCTACTATTTTTAGAGATGAACATTTCCATTAGCGTCCTCATTCTTCAAATCAGGAGGTGATAGCTTTGTAACATTGGTGTTCTGCGGTTTGATCAAAGTCTATTTTTACTTTGATTTATCAACCGGAAGGTGAGTTTAATGAGAGAAAAATTTTATCTCAGAACAATTAACCTAGCCAACTCCCACTCTATCAACTTCCTCCCAATCATCAGTGAAGTGATGAAATGAGTCACCAAGTAATATCATCAAGTGACACCTACTCACCAACTAATTGTTCATTGACATTCAGTTTTGGTTGTGTCTGAACACACGGCTTCAGGCTTCATCACAGCCTTGATCAGAACAGGAATGCAAAGATGAAGTGCCCAAGCTGATCTGACAATAGCTGCCCTCGACATCAAGACAACCAAGTCTGGCACAAGGAACTCTATCAAAGCTGAAGTCAATGGGAGTCCATGGAAAACCCCCCACAGTCTGGAGACATCCCTGGCACAAAGAATGCTGGTTGTGGTTCTCGCGGGCCAACCATCATTGCAGGAGCATGGTTCAACAATCTTCAGCTGCCACATCAGTGGTATTGCCCCTTTCATAAGCTTAAAGTTGGACCTATCTGCTGGCCACCCCATAGTGTTCAACTTCATTCACAATTCCTCCACTGACAAAGCTGTGAATGCCAGCCTACAGCAGGCCGGGCCAGGCCAACATTCAGGGTTGAGTTGATAAGTGGTCAATAATATTTGCACTGCATAAGTGCCAAACAATGGGCACCTTGGTCAAATGAAAGTCCAGCAAACACATCTATCTAGTACCACGATCATTTTATCCTCCATCATCAACATTTTGGGGGTTATCATTGACCAGAGGTTTAGCTGTACTAATCATATCCAGACATAGGAATGAGGCTGGGCAATGTATGTACAGTGGCTCATTCCCTGACTACCCAAACCTATAAATCTATTGATGAGGCTGAAGTCAAGATTTTGATAGAGTACTAAACACTTGTTTCGATTCCTACAGCAGTGTTATGATCTCAGTTACTACTGCACAGAAAGTTCCCAGAATGGAACTCTGGTTCAGAAGACTGTAATGTTTTACTTTTTTACAAAAATGTGGAGGAACATTACAGGACTGTTAATTAGTTTTTAAACAACAAAAAAAACACAAAGGATGGGATTTTCTGGCCACGCTTGCCCCAAAACCGGAAAATCCCACCCTGGTCAACAGACCTTTGCATGATCCATCCCCTATGATTCCTGTGGTTGGCAGGATGGGAAAATACCCCCAAAATGTTTGATTATAATACAATACTCCTTTAATCCCCCTCTTAGCTTCACAAATGTATACAGTTTTCAAAAATAACACCCCACTCGGAAGCCAAATGGCTGATGCCACTTAACCGATCGTCCATGGATTTCTTGTCAAATTCCTCCCAGATGATTGTCATATGAGTGCTTCCAAACTCCATTCCCAAAAAGCCACACTTTAAACTCTTCTTTCAAACAATGCTTTAATCAGCTGTTTTCATCAAGAATCTCGCTTCAGGTTTTCCAACTGCCTTTTCAGGTAAAGCCTCTGGTCCATTGTTTTAACAAGGAATCCAGCTTCAGGTTTTCCACCTCTCCTTTCAGGCTTCCTTAGTCTTAAATGCTTTTGCACAAACTCCAGCCACCAATTTCCATAATTATTTAAAATGACATCTCACAAACTGTAGGAAGATATCACAAAACTTACAACTACTTCAGATATTTTTCTGGCCTCTCATGACCAATTCCTTTTCAGCTGCCTGCCTCCACTGAACAGTATCCTATTCTAGTCCCTGCTTCCTCTACTCTTTCAACTTTAGAATTCTTGGAAACTTCTCTTTATTTTTCTCATTTCATTAACTAGCTGCACTTTCGATTTCAGCTCTTGGTTTCTTAACCATTACCCCATGGCATCGTTGTTCTTCTAGTAAAGCTGAGAAAGATGTTCCTCTAACCAAAGCTATGAATTAATTTTTAAAAAATAATCAGAAAAGGCCTTTCTACCCTACAAGAGCCCCTGGTTATTTAGCAACCATTTTTACTTTTCCAAATGTGTTTACTTTTCACACTTTCACCATCTCTAAGCACAATAGAAACACGGTTTGAACTGACTGAAACTCCCCACACATGCAAACACCTTTATGTCGAACAAACTTGTCAAGTTTTTCAAGGAGATGACCAGCTGTGTAGATGAGGGCAGTGCAATTGATGTAGTCTACATGGATCCAAAAGAGAAAACGCTGGAAAATCTCAGCAGGTCTGGCAGCATCTGTAAGGAGAGAAAAGAGCTGACGTATCGAGTCCAGATGACCCTTTGTCAAAGCTAAAAGGCATAGGAAGTGGGAGATATTTATACTACAGGGTGAGTGAATGAAAGATGAGTCATAGCCACAGAAACCAGAGGAAAAGACTGCTAATTGCTGTCCACTGAGAGAATAAAGGGTGTGAATGGCTAAGCGGCAGAGAAGCTGTAAGCTGTGACAGGTGAAGATGTTGGGGGGGGGAGGATGGGACAGAGGTAAAATGTAGAAAAGGGGAAGTGGGGGGGGGAAAAAAAGTAAGGGAAGGGGGATGAAGTAGGGGGAAAGAGTGTGGGGGGCAAGAAAAATGAAGAAGGACAATAAAGAAATAAAAGGTAGATCAGAAAAGGCTGAGGGGAGACCTGATTGAGGTGTACAAAATTGTGAGGGACATAGATAGGGTAGATCGGAAGAAACCTTTCCCTTAGTAGAGGGGTCAATAACCAAGAGCATGGATTTAAGATAAGAAGCAGGAGATTTAAAGGGGATTTAAGGAAAAGAAAGTTAACCCATAAGGTGAAGGGAATCTGGAACTCTCTGCCTGAAAGGGTGGTAGAGGCGGGAACCTTCACAGCACTTAAGAAGCATTTAGATGAGCGCTTGAAATGCCGCAGCATACAAGGCTGCAAACCAAATGCTGGAAAATGGGATTCGAATAGATAGATGTTTGATGGCCAGCACAGACACGGTGAGCCAGAGGACTTCTTTGTGTACTGTAAAACTCCATGGTGGGATTTTGTGGCCGCGCTCGCCCCAAGACCGGAAAATCCCATCTGAGGTCAACAGGCCTTTGCATGGTCTGCCCCCCACCCCCCCTCCCCCCCACCACCGCCCTCGCCCCCCCCCCCCCCCCCCCCCCCCCCCCCCCCCCCCCCCCCCACCACTGCCCTCCCGACCTGCTGCGATTCCCGTGGTGGGTGGGATGGGAAAATTCTCCCCTATGTCTATGAGAATTCTATGACTATGACCTTTGTCTAACATGAATCTAACTACAGAACCACTAAATTAAACCCACTTAAAGCCATTTGGATTATTACTAATATTAAACAAATCCCTTAATCCCTTAAAATGACCTCTATTTTCCTGATAGCAGCAACATGTTCAGTGATGCTTTGTGTTCTGCTGGGACCTGGACTCAGCTCCAGACCTCATTATAATCATGGACAAAAAGTCTGAAGCCAAGACATGAGGTGATAGTGATTGATCTGAATAGCAAAGTAGCATTTGACCAAGTGTGGCATCAAGCATCCCTGGTAAAATTGAAGTCAATCTCCACTGTCATACTGAGAGCAAAGGAAGATGGATGTTGGAGGTTAATCATCTCAGCTGCAGACAGCACTGCAGGAGTTCCCCAGGGCCAACAAATTTCAACTGCTTCATCAATGATCTTTCCACAAAACAAAGGTCAGAAATAGGTGTCACTCCTTGTTCAGTTCCATCTGCAACTCTTCAGATACTGAAGCAGTACAACATTCAGACAGTGAAAAATAACATTTGCAACACACAAGTGCCAGAAAATGACCCTCTCCAACAAATGGTAATTTGACCATCTCCCCGAGGACTTCAACATCATTGTCAAATTTCCTGGTATTCACCATCCTGGGGGTTACATAGGCTGGAAACCTAAGTAAACATTCATGTAAATGAAGTGACCAGAAGAACAGGTCAGAGCTTGGGTATTGTGTGCTGAGTGATTCACCTGCTGACTGCAAAAAGCATTTCCACCATTGACAGAACACAAATCTGGATTGTGATGAAATATTCTCCACTTGCCTCGATGAGTTTAACTCCAACAAGATTTAAGAAGCTCGACACTGAGCAAGGTGAAGCAACCTGCTTGATCAGCACCCCATGAAACATTCACTCCCTCCACCACTGGTACACAGTATCTGCAATGTGCGCCATCTACAAGATGCTGTTCAGCAACTCACCAAGACATCTTCAACAGCGTCTCTCAAACCCACTAGCTTTACCATCTAGAAGAGCAAATACAGCAGGCACATGGGAACACCATCTGCAAGTTTTCTTCCTAGTCACACATCATCCTGACTTGGAACCATATCACTGTTTCTTCATCATTCATAGGTCAAAAACATGGAACCATGGATAGATGTAAACCAGATGGAATGCAGGGGTCCAAGAAGACCACCTACTTAAGCATGATTCGGGCAATTCATGCTGGCCTTGCCTAATGAACAAATAAAAGAAAACCAAGCAGTTCCTGGCATTGGACTCAATATCTATTGCCTACATCATCAATGGATTATGGATGCTGAATGTATGAGCTACAGGATGCACTGCTGCATTTCACCAAGGTTAATGATACAACATGTCCTTCCCCTGCAATCTCTACCAGCACCTTATCAGGATAACTAGGTTTGAGTTGTGGATGAATAGATGTGGTTTCACCAGCATTGCCCACATTCCAATATAGCCACACAATAGGTATCTAAATAAACCAATGTAAAAGGACATTTTAAAGATGTGAAGTGACAAAGGATGGAATTTTCTCAGGGCAATCAGGGTGAGTGTGGGAATGGGATGTGCAGGAATAATGCAGAAAATGAAGTTAGATTAGGATTCTGATGTGCTCCCACTATATCTAGCTTCCTCAGGGGTGGGGTGAAAGTGCAACAAAGAGGGCGGAAAGAAGACTTGGCAGCAATCAGCAGCACCCAGAAGAATGGTGAAATGAAGACATAACGAGGACAACATCTTGAAGAGCTTTCCAATGCAGAGCTGTCTGTGGCTTCAGAGTGGAGCAGCCGTGTTCTGAGCGAAATCAAAGTGTGCCATCATAAGAAAATAGTTAAGTGATTGGTTGGTGAAAAATTTGCTTGTTATCTTCAAAACTGCTAATTTATTAGTACTTGTAAGGTTTTGTTAGTTGCAGTAAGGTGTATTAGCAAAATTAAAAGTTATTGGGAATGACAGTGTTTATTGATCATAAACTATTTAAGAAAAATAAATCAATTAACATGCAATAAAGGTGGAAGGGCAGGTGATTGCGTTGCGACTGCAGAATGTGAGAGCTCCTGGACAATGGGGTGATCCAGGTAAGCATGTCTACAATAAATGTCTGTGGCTTGGGGAGCTTCGATTCAGCAGGAGTCCCAGCTACAGACACTGCAATGCATCCGGGAGGGGAAAGTAACCTGGCCATTTTGTACCTGGAGACACTCACACCCTTCAGATAGGGCTTCCTGAGACACTCACACCCCTTCAGATAGGGCTTCCTGATTTGGTCAGCGACAGGAAGGTGCGATTGCGAGTGAGGCAGGTGTGGGGACCCAGGAGGCAGAAATGGAGGAAACTCGCCCTTTGCAATTGTCCAACAGCTTTGAGGTTCTTGCAAGCTGTATGCATGGAAGTGGTGGTCATAGGGTGGATGAGCAACTGACCATAGCACCGTGGTTTAGGAATTCATTCAGGTGGAAGGTGTTAATAAAAATATAGTGGTAGTTGTGGATAGTATAAACGGGGGAATAGATATGGTTCTCTGCAGCCAAGAGTGGAGGTCCAGACAGCTGTGTTGCCTGCTGGTGCCAATGTTCATCTGCTCAGATTGGAGAGAAACTTTCAGCGGAAGGCGGAGGATCCAGTGGTCATAGGACATGTAGTACCAACGACATAGGGTAGAACTAGGAAAAATGTTTCTGCTGAGGGAGTATGAGTAGCTCGTGGCTAAATCACAAAATAGAACCTTAAAGCTAATAACCTTGGGATTAAACTGAAGCCATGAGCAAATCGGCATAGGAAAAATCAGATTAGAATTAAATGCAAAGCTCGAAGACTGATGTGGGAGAAATGTGTTTTGATTCATGGGGCACTGGCATCAAGTATTGGGGAAAGTGGGAGCAGTACCATTGATTCAATCTTCACCTGAACCATGCTGGGATGAGTGTTCCAGCAAGTCACATAACTAGGGTGATAGAGGGGCCTTTAAGTAAAGTAGTGGTGGAAAGGGATCAAGTTTGGGATCAAGCCCTAGTTGGCAATGATCATAATATGAATGAATTTCACATTCAGTTTGAAGGAGAGGGGAATGGATCTAAAACCAGTATTTTAAACTTAAATAAGGGCAATTATGAGGGCACAAAGACAGCTAGCGAGAGTGAAATAGAAAATTAGGTTAGTAAAGATGCAATGGTGGACATTTAAGGGAATATTTCAGAATACTCAGAAAATATACATTCCAGTGAGAAAGAGATACTCTGAAGGGAAGGACACAAACTATGGTTAACGACGGAAGTTAAAGATAGGATCAAGTTGAAAGCAAAAGTATACAATTCTGCAAAGGTGAATGGCAGGGCAGAAGATTGGACAGAATATTAAGGACAATGAAGGATGACTAAAATATTAATGAGGAGGGAGATATTAGAGTATGAGAGAAAAATGGATAGAAACATAAATACCCATAATAAGTTTCAACAGGTATTTAAAAGCAAGAATGCTTACAATTGCATTTTTATTATCTTTCTCAGGTTTAGTGGTTAATAAATTTGACTTGAAAATCTTGTTTGATTGGCTTCTTATTTCTCACAGCTTAAGTAGTTAAATATGTTCTGACTTGGAAAGGCAAATCCTCGTGAAGAAGGATCTTAAACCTTCATTGTGACCAAGTGAGGAGATTCAATCAAGGGGAGCCCCTTCTCACCTGGTCACAACAAACATTGCAATGTTTTTAACTTAACATCTCCAAACTCTAATCCTGAACTTCCTAACTCACAGATCACAATCGGTAAGGATGGGCAACAACATCTCCTCCACAATCATCCTTACCGGTGCCCCAGAAGGCTGTGTTCTCAGCCCCCTACTATACTTCTTATACACCTATGACTGTGTGGCCAAATTCCCCTCCAACTCAATTTTTAAGTTTGCTGACGACACCACCGTAGTGGGCCGGATCTCAAAGAATGACGAGACAGAGTACAGGAATGAGACAGTGAATCTGGTGAACTGGTGCAGCAACAATAATCTCTCCCTCAATGTCAACAAAACGAAGGAGATTATCATCGACTTCAGGAAGTGTGGAGGAGAACATGCCCCTGTCTACATCAACGGGGATGAAGTAGAAAGGGTCAAGAGCTTCAAGTTTTTAGGTGTCCGGATCACCAACAACCTGTCCTGGTCCCCCTCATGCCGACACTATCGTTAAGAAAGCCCACCAATGCCTCTACTTTCTCAGAAGACTAAGGAAATTTGGCATGTCAGCTATGATTCTCACCAACTTTTACAGATGCACCATAGAAAGCATTCTTTCCGGCTGTATCACAGCTTGGTATGGCTCCTGCTCTGCCCAAGACCGCAAGAAATTACAAAAGGTTGTGAATGTAGCCCAATCCATCACTCAAACCAGCCTCCCATCCATTGACTCTGTCTACACTTCCCGCTGCCTCATCAAAGCAGCCAGCATAATTAAGGACCCCACGCACCCTGGACATTTTCTCTTCCAGCTTCTTCCGTCGGGAAACTGATACAAAAGTCTGAGGTCACATACCAACCGACTCAAGAACAGCTTCTTCCCTGCTGCTGTCATGCTTTTGAATGGACCTACCTTACATTAAATTGATCTTTCTCTACACCCTGGCTATAACTGTAACGCTACATTCTGCACTTTCATTTCCTTCTCTATGAACGGTATGCTTTGTCTGTAGAGCACGCAAGAAACAATACCTTTCACTGTATGCTAATACATGTGACAATAATAAATCAAATCAAATGAAATAAACAGGGCAAAACAGAAGCTTCTTCTTTAGAAGTGTTTGATCTGTTGTTCACAGAGACGGAAGGCTCAATTTCAATGTGCAAGATACGGTGGAGGCGTGGGAGAAGGGTGTTAAAAATTTACAGTGTGAAAACTGTACATGCTGGCAATCTGAAATAAAAACAGAAAATGTTGGGAATACTCAGCAGGTCTGGATTCATCTGTGGAGATAGAGACAGACTTAATGTAAGCAGTACTTCAGTGTGACTTGGTAGTTGCAGAAGCCAGAAACAACAATGTAGAAAGGTAACACTGGTATTATCTCAATGCATTATTCTTGAGGCCCATTGTACTTGGAGGTACATGTTTCCTGTGGTAGCATGACCCTTTTAAGGGGGCGATTCTTCATGGGCCACGTGACCGGGCAGGAGCCAATGGAACAGGAACACGTGAACCTGGGCCAACGGGAATGAGGACGAGCATTTCTGGGGCTGAAAGACCTCAGTTGGAGTCAAGGCATTGCTAGGACTAGACCTGTATTGTCTGTTAAACTCTTCATTGTATATAGTTCTTCTTATTAATAAATCCTTTAGATAGTTATTTGCCACATCAACTCACCTCAAGTTATTACACATATTTCCCTTAACCTCCACCCCAATGCACAGGCCCCATTACCAGGTTCTTTGTGAAACTGATGCACATAAGACAGTTTATTTTTGTGCAGACCTGCAACGTGTGGAGGACTTCAGAAAATAGTGCATGCTCAAGGAATGAATCTTTCCCCAATAGAACCAACACCTGCTTAAATCAGCACTGATTCCTGCCAGTTTTGCAAATGAATTGTGTATATGTAAACATGTGATTGACTGAGGTGTATTGATCATCGGATAAAGTCCAGCAATAAAGTAGTTGCTACATGATCTATGACGAGGATTGCACCACTTTCTTGTCAATTTTCTCCCCTTCCTCTTTGCTGCCTCTGATTGTTGCGGGGGTGTAGTTCTGTGCGTGTTGATATTTTGTATAGGTGGCCTACTTACATAAACATAGGTAGTAAATGTCAGGTAGCATTTCAACAATTGACAGACACTACAGCCAAACTTGATCTACAGCACCAACTGTAGCAATTGATGTCCTGCCATAATCTGCTAATTCAACACAGATTTGAAACTTCACCTGTAACTGTCCTGCATTTTTCAATGATTTTGGTCTCTAGATTCTTCCAGCACTGAAGGAGGTCTTTCGGGCCCTCAGGTCCTTACCATCTCTTGGAGCGTGAGTGTGGGGGTGGAGGGGGGTGTACAGTGGTTAGCCCTGCTGCCTCATAACGCCAGGACCCGTGTTCGATTCCTGGCTTGGGTTATTGTCTGTGCGGAGTCTGCGCGTTCTTCCCGTATCTGCGCGGGTTTCCTCCAGGTTCTCCAAAGACGTGCAGGCTAGGTGCATTGGCCATACTAAATTCTCCCTCAGTGTACCTGAACAGGTGCCAGAGTGTGACAACTAGGGGATTTTTTACAGTAACTTCATTGCAGTGTTACTGTAAGTCTATGTGTGATTAATAAAAAGATAAACTTTAGAAAGAGCCATCCAATTAATCCATTCGATTCCCATAGCACTGCAATTTTTTGGTTTTCAATTTAACCTATTACCTTTTAACAGTAACTGTTGGACCCGATTCCACGACCCTTCCAGGCGGTGCATTCTAGATCAAAATAACCTGCTTTGTTAAAAAGGCCTTCTCATAGCCTCTCTCTAATTCTTTTGCCAATTTATCTCAAATCTGTGTCCTTTAGTTATCAACTCATCTGCCGGTAGAAACAGTTGTGTTATTTACTCTATAAAAATCCCTCCTAATTTTAATCATCTCTATTAAATTTCTCTTTAACCTTCTCTGATTTATAAAGAACAACTCTAGCTCAGGTATTCTCTGTCCAAAACTGGGGTCCCTCATCTCTGGTACCATTCTGTACACAAGAAATATCCATCAGATAGAAGGCCTAATTCTATTTGCTATATCAGCATGTGACTTGTGAAATGACAACAAAACAGTCGCGGGTTATTGTATTTACTTACTGAAAATCATTCAAGATAGTACACGGAGTTAGTTCTAACTCTGACTAACATATTTATATGTTAGTCAGAGCTCATCCTTACTCGAAACATTGGCTTTATTCTCTCTCCACAGTTGCCATCAGACCTGCTGAGATTTTCCAGCATTTCTCTTTTTGAAATTATTTGTGATTTTTGCTTACATATAATCACTGCATCATAAACAAAAAGATATTGGATCTCAGAGACAAGCAACTTCGGTGTCAGTGGCAAAGTCACTGTTAAATTAATGGCCAAAATATGAAAAAGAATAGTGTTGATTTATCTGACTTGATGGGCGGAATTCTCCTGTCGCATTCGCCCCGAGACCGGAAAATCCTGCCCAAGGTCAACGGACCTTTCCATGGTTCGTCTTTCGCCCGCTACGATTCCCATGATGGGCAGAAGGGGAAAATTCGCCCCATTAAATCAGACTTTATCAGGTCTGACAAACCAGGTCAGTTTGGACTTGAAATGTTGGCCAGAATTTCCTGGCCATTCACACCCTGCCAGCGAGAACAGGGAATTTGATGCTCAGCCAAATCTGCATTCACTGCAGCGGAACCGGAGAATCCCAGCCACGGTGAGGTCGGAGAATCCAACCCACTAACTCGGTTTCTCTCTCCACAGGTGCTGCCCCAGATCAACTGGTGTTTTCCTGCATTTTCAGTTTTATTTCATGTAGAATTATTTCTGTATATGTATTGCATATATAAAAAGCTGCTACTTATATATCAATTGTCAAATACTGTCAAGTCCACTTAAATAAATAACTGATAACAACAGAGTAAAATGTTTGGGAGAATTACCAGATTATAATTTCCTGATATAATCCATTTTCTACCTTTTTGAAAATTAGCTAACATTATTAAGTGAATAGAATGGTTAAATTAATGACGAAGCTTTTCTCTTAATCAATATGTGGATCGTAATGTCCTCCTCAGAGGCGAGTTTGGAGGTGGTGGGAGGGTGTAGAATGGTGTCCCACGATCCTCTGATGGAGGTTCAGGGAGTACTTTCCCTCCCTGATGCCAACAGTACAAAAGTCATTCAGCCCATCGAGTTCACACCGACTCTCTAACAGAGTATCTTATCCAGGTCCACGACCCACCCTATCCCCGTAACCCCGCACATTTATCATAGCCAATCCATCTAACCTACACAACTTGGCACACTAAGGGACAATTTAGTATGGCCAATCCACCTAACCTGCACATCTTTAGATGGGAAATTAATGCCCACTCAAGGGCCTAATTCCATTAAACTAATATTTACATCGGAAGCCCAAAAAGCAACACCCGTTGGATTTGATTGCGGGCGCTGTGAGGGATAGAAGAACAGGATTCCTTCTTCTCAGGCAGCCAGTGCCTGATCAAGGCACCTGGGATTGGGAGGATCAAGTGCCTGCTGTTAATGACCCCCTCCCCTTTCATTCACCTTTGCCGCTCCCTCCACCCCCACCCAGCTTGTAAACCCCTTTCCTATAAGCCCCATCCCACCCTCGCTCACCTGTGGCCTGGCTCCCTCACTGATCCTGGGCCTCTGGTATATGCAATGCCAGCAGTTGCTGCCAATCTCCCTGTGGCACTGATCACAATGAGGAATTGCCAGCCTCTGATTGGCTGACAGCTCTTGGAGGTCGGGGGGGGGGGGGGGGGTGAAGGGCAGTGGTGGTTAGATTTCTACTCCTGGGGTCTTAGTTCCTGGGAAGACCACTCAAGTGCTGACTGGCACTTATGACAGGGGGCTTTCCCCAGAGGAGGAGATACAGGGCTCTTGCTGGCCCTCCAGTCAGCAAGTAAGAGCTCTGTCGCATGGATTAAATTCTGACCAATGCTTTTTATCTAAGTGTGAAAGCTCTTCATGTTTCATCAGGAACTAGGGTTCAAATACTTTGGCACTCAACGTAACAAACACTTAGGCCACAACCTGGCAGAAACAGCAATTTTAATACAGCCAATTCATCATCGTTTTATCCCCTGTTTCCTATCCAATTAGATGTGTTGCAATTTCAAGCCCAGTATTCCAGAGGAATGGTAGCTGGATTTGTAATCCAGAATCCAGGACTAATTTTCTGGAAACCGAGGTTAAATCTCAACCCAGCATTTGGGGCTATTTAAATTAAATTAATTTATAAGTCTGGAATAAAGAGCTAGCCACAGTAATGGTGATCATGAAACTACTGGAATATCATAAGAACCCAGTTAGTTCACTAATGCCCTTCAGGGAAGGGAATCTGCCATCCTTACCTGGTCTGGCCGATACGTGACTCTATATCCACAACAAAGTTGTTGACTCCTAACGCCCCTCTGAAATGACCACTCAGTTACCACAATCACCTTCTTGATGGCAATTAGGGATGGACAACAAATGCTGGCTTACCTACATCCTATGAATAAATAAATCAATTTTAAAAAAAGATTAGCAATATACTCATTGATCCACTTCAGAATACTAGCAGCTGGATTCTCACTTCTGAGGCATCTCAAGATGGGAAACTTCCTGGTTCAGCAGACCCACCCTGATAAAAAGGACTCTTTCACATGAAATTGTTGCTTCAGGGTAGCAGGGGTGGAACCAAGTTAGGCTTGATGACCCCAGAAGCTGATTGGAGGTAACCATGGAGGTGGATGAATGTCAAGGCAGGCTGTTTAGAAGGCTTGCCTCAGTTCCTGGGACTTTGTCCCAATTGCATCAAAAGTTACTCAGCTCTCAAGCTTCCATTCCCCACACGACCACCATTCTCCATGTTTCTTCCCGCCATCCATGCTCCTTCCATTCCAGCTCATGCCCCCATGTCACCTCATAGCCCATGCCAACTTATAACCCCATGCCACCTTCATAGTTACTCACCAGCATCTATGATAAGCAGACCATAGCAGCCATGTGGAGATGAGAAGATAGTTTAACAATCGAATAGGTTCATACAGATATCATGCCCATGCAGCTATATTCATGGAGTTATAGAAAATTTACATATTACATTTAAAAACAAAATGGAAAATGGACAATTTATGCAGTGGTATTGTCACTGGACTAATAATCCAGGCACACAGGGTCTGGGGCCTGGATTCAAATTCCACCATGGTAGATGGTGAAACTTTGATTCAATAAAAATCTGGAATTAAAAGTCTATTGATGACCATGAAATCATTGTCAATTGTTGGAAAAACCCACCTGGTTCACTAATGTCCTTTAGGAATGGAAATCTGTCATCCTTACTTGTTCTGGCCTACATGTGACTCCAGATCCACAGCAATGACTGTTAAATGCCCTCTGAAATGGCTGGGCAAGACATTCAGTGACATCAAACCGCTAAGAAGTCTAAAAGAAATGGAACCGGGTGGGCTACCTGGCATCACTCGAGGCACGGGACACGACAACAGAAGACTCAGCCCTATCGAGCCTGCAAAGTACTCCTTACTAACATAGTGACAAAATTGGGGAGTTATCTCACAGACAGGTCATACTCACAAAACACTACCTTGCAGAAAATGTCCCAGACACTACTGTAACCATCCCTGGGTATGTCCTGTCCCACCGGCAGGATAAACTCAGCAGAGGCGGTGGCATGGAGGCATACAGTGGGGAGGGAGCTACTCAACATTGTTTCATGACATCAGGTCACATAGGGGCGAGGAAACCTCCTGCTGATTACCACATACCCACATATCGACCCCCGTCCCCACTCCCATTCCCCACAATGTTGAACACCATTGGGGGAAAGCACTGAGGATGGTTGGGGGATCTCAATGTCCATCACCAAAAGTGGCTCAGCAGCAGGTGGGCGGCACGGTAGCACAGTGGTTAGCACTGCTGCTTCACAGCTCCAGGGACCTGGGTTCGATTCCCGGCTCGGGTCACTGTCTGTGTGGAGTTTGCACATTCTCCTTGTGTCTGCGTGGGTTTCCTCCGGGTGCTCCGGTTTCCTCCCACAGTCCAAAGATGTGCGGGTTAGGTTGATTGGCCATGCTAAAAAATTGCCCTTAGTGTCCTGGGATGCGTAGGTTAGAGGGATTAGTGGGTAAATATGTAGGGATATGGGGGTAGGGCCTGGGTGGGATTGTGGTCGGTGCAGACTCGATGGGCCGAATGGCCTCTTTCTGTGCTGTAGGATTTCTAAGATTCTAAGCAGCACTACTGACCGAGCTGGCCAAGTCCTTCGGTAAGAAGTCTCACAACACCAGGTTAAAGTCCAACAGGTTTATTTGGTAGCACAAGCCACAAGCTTTCAGAGCGCTGCTCCTTCATCAGATGAGTGGGAGTTCTGTTCACAAACAGGGCATATAAAGGCACAAACTCAATTTATAAAATAATGATGTCCAAAGAAATAATGTCCTTCGGGACATAACTGCTAGACTGGATCTGCAGCATATGGTGAGGGAACCAGTTTGAGTTCAGCAAGGGTCACTCAGCTCCTGACCTCATTACAGCCTTGGTTCAAACATGGACAAAAAAAGCTGAACTCCAGAGGTGGGCTGAGAATGACTATACTTGACATCAAAGCAGCATCTGACTGAGGGTGGCAGCAAGGAAGCCGAGCAAAACTGAGATCAGTTGGAATCAGGGGAGAAACTCTCCACTGGCTGGTGTCCAGAAAGGAAGGTTGTTGTTGTTGGAGGTCAGTCACCTCGGTTCCAGGATATCACTGCAGCTGTTCCTCAAGGTCATGTCCTCAGCCCAACCATCTCCATTTGTATCACCAATGATCTTCTTTCCATCAATAAAGTCAGAAGTTTTAGCTGATGATTGCACAATATTCAGCACCATTCGTGACTCCTCAGATCATGTCCAAAAGCAGCAAGACCCGGACAACATCCAGGCTTGGGCTGACAAGTGATACGTAACATTTTCGCCACACAAGTGCCAGGCAATGATCATCTCCAACAAGAGGAAAACTAACCATTGCCCCTTGACATTCAAAAGCATCACTAAATCCCCCACTATCAACAGAGAAGCATAGAATCAGTGCAGAACGAGGCCAATCAACCTGTAATGTCTGAACTAATTCTCTGAAAGAGCATCCCACACAGGTCCTCCTTTTCGTCCTATCCCCATAACCCTGCACAATTCCCATGGCTAATCCACTTAACCTAAATATCTTTGGACTGTGGGAGGAAACCGGAGAACCCAGAGGAAACCCACGGGGAAAACGTGCAAACTCCACACAGATAATTACCAAATGGCCTATGAGGCAGCAGTGCTAAGCATTGTGCCACCCCACATTCTGGGGTTCACCATTGACCAGAAATTGAACTGAACTGTCCATATAAATACTGTGACTATCAGAACAGTTCAAAGGCTCGGAATCCTGCAGTGAGTAGATCACCTCCTCGCTCCCAAATGCCTGCCCATCATCTACAAGGCACAAGTCAGGAGTGTGATCGAATGCTCTCCACTTGTCATCATGAGTGCAGCTCCAACATCACTCAGGAAGCTTGACGCCATCCAAGACAAAGCAGCCCGCTTGATTGGCATGCCATTGATAAACGTCCACTCCCTCCACCAGAGATACACAGTGGTAACATTGAGTAGCAATGAGTACTAGCTACAAAATGCATTCAGCAACTAACCAAGGCTTCTTAAACAGTACTTTCAAAACTTGTCCACTGCTGTCTAGAAGGACAAGGATATCAGACACATTGGAATACCAACTGCTGGAAGTTCCTTTCCAAGCCAGTCATCAGCCTGACTTAGAAATATATCTCCATTCCTTCACTATTTGGAATACTGCGTCCAGTTCTGGTCGCCACACTACCAGAAGGACGTGGAGGCTTTGGAGAGAGTACAGAGGAAGTATACCAGGATGTTGCCTGGTATGGAGGGGCTTAGTTATGAGGAGAGATTGGGTAAACTGGGGTTGTTCTCCCTGGAAAGACGGAGGATGAGGGGAGACTTAATAGAGGTGTATAAAATTATGAAAGGCATAGATAGAGTGAACGGTGGGAAGCTTTTCCCCAGGTCGGTGGTGACGTTCACGAGGGGTCATAGGTTCAAGGTGAAGAGGGGGAGGTTTAACACAGATATCAGAAGGACATATTTTACACAGAGGGTGGTGGGGGCCTGGAATGCGCTGTCAGGCAAGGTGGCGGGGACACTGGGAACGTTTAAGACTTATCTAGATAGCCATATGAACGGAGTGGGAATGGAGGGATACAAAAGAATGGTCTAGTTTGGACCAGGGAGCGGCACGGGCTTGGAGGGCCAAAGGGCCTGTTCCTGTGCTGTTTTGTTCTTTGTTCTTTGTTCTATTTCTGGCTCAAGATCCCAGAATTCCCTCTTTAACAGCACTGTGGGTGTACCTACACCACATGGACAGTAGCGATTGAAGAAAGCAGCTCACCACCACCTTCTCAAGGGCAATTAGGGTTGGACAATAAATGCTGGCCGAGCCAATGATGCCCACATCCCACAAATGAATAAAAAAAGCATACAAAATGGAATTGAGAGGTTAGGTGACCTCATTTAATTTCTGCCAATATAAATGGAACTACACAAGATGTGAAGTTGGCCTGCTTGTCTGGCAGGACATTAAAATGCAAATGAGCTTTCGAAACATTTCATTGAGAAGACATTAAAATGCAACTGGCATTTAATGTGGAATTAATGGCTACTACTGTCCAAATACCTGCAATGGCCTTACAGGCTTCTTGGCAATGGAATGGAATTCAACAGAATAACAATGAGGATAAACCCATTCTATCACAAGGAGATGCAAGTGGATGAAGCACAAGCACTGTTGTGTTTTACCGCCCAAGTCATCAGAAACCATCTGTGTGGGCAATGGTAAACAAATACTCTACTCACCAGACAGAAACCAGGCCGTGAAAAGGAATATTTATTTAAACACACATTTGGAGACTCACTCAGTCAATGAGGCTGCACAGACAGATGAAGACAAAGAAAAGAAGCACCCTGCCTAAAATCCAGCAGACGGCAGAGAATTGTGGCTACCTTAATTTGTCAACTTGAAGGACCAAAGCAAATGTTCACCATAGGATTACAACTACACCTTGACTGAGTTAAACCTGAAAACTTGCTGCTTTAAGCAGTAACCCTCGAAAAATTCATTAACATAGGGCCCTATTTGACCATTTTCATTCCAAGTGTGGGCGGACTTGAAACCGAGAGTGGACTTTTAGGCCCATTCTGAGGTGCCCCCATACGCACTCTGCCTGAAAAAATATCAGTGATTCTGAATCACGCTGCAGAAGCTGGTGGGCGGGGCTTAACGCGTCCAAAACCCTGCAGCTCCGATCAGAGCCTCCAACTGCGCATGCACAGAAAACAAATGATAGAATACTGCTCCCCTGCCACATCCTTCCTGGGCCGGATAATACCTCTCCCCAGTCCCCAGGGACATTGCCACACCCCCACAACATTACTGACCCCCTTATCCCCCCAGCCCATCGCAACCCACACTAATCGCTGTCCCCTCCCACCCTCCCCCCCACCGATCTCAGGCAGAGTGGCAGCGGCCCCCCCTTCCCCCCACCGATCTCAGGCAGAGTGGCAGCGCCCACCCCCCTTCCTTCCCACCGATCTCAGGCAGAGTGGCAGCGCCCACCTCCCTTCCTTCCCACCGATCTCAGGTAGAGTGGCAGCGGCCCCCCTTCCCCCCACCGATCTCAGGCAAAATGATCCCCCCCCCAACCCCGGGCCCTCCTGCACAAGGCCCCCATCTCCTCCTGACTCCGATGGCTGTGTGACATCTTCCTCTCTCTCCCCTGTCTCCAATCATTGAGGCATTGATCCACCACCACCACCCTCCCCCCCCACTCCCATCAGCACACCTGCAAGTGCTCACTTGCCTTCCCCTCAATGCTAAGCTGCATGGAACTTGCTGGAATGCTCTACCAAACTGCCTGCAGCTGATCTGCCCTAATGAGGGGCAGCTCCATAAAAAAACCCAAGGATGGACAAGCAGGCGGGCAGTGCAGGAAAAAAATGACTACACAACCAGCCCCAGATTTACTGAAGGTGACCTGGGGAGGCTGCTGGATGCAGTAGAGGCGAGGCGGCACACCCCCTCCACCCCCCCCCTCAAACCTCTGCCCCCCCCCCCCCCCCCCCCCCCGCAGGACGCAGACCCAGGGGGGTGCTGATGGCAATGCGGCCTGGGAACAACTCGCCGCCGCGGTCAGTGCCATGGCACTGGCCCCCAGAACGGGGAGACAGTGCTGCAAGAAGGTCAATGACCTCATCCGAGCAACAAGGGTGAGTGCTTAACCCCATCTAGCATCTTCTCCCAAATCTCCCCCAGATCCTCCCATCCCTAGCACTCTGCACGTTCCCAGCCCCTTACCCCCAAGCATCTTCTTCCTACACCAGCCCCCCCACCCCCAAGAGTAGCACTGCACTTGCCCTTTAAGGGCCACCACCTGATACTCTGCAGGAATCACGCCACCATTTCTTTCATGGCTCCTTCTGTCCCCACAGGAGAACACCGACCATAACACCGGAGAGGGCGAAGACAGGAGATGGTGAGCCAGACCTCCGGGTCCTCACCCCCTTTGATGAGCGGGCGCTGGAGCTGTCCAGGGAACGGGAGATGCGGGCAGTCAGCGACAGCATGGTTGGGCCGCCATCAAGACGTGAGCACCTGTCAATCCTCCACTCAATTTGAGGCAACTTCTCGGGGGCATGAGCTTTGGGTGCGAGGGGCAAGATTTAAAGGAGATGTACGAGGCATGTTTATTTGCACAGACATGGTGGTCGGTGCCTGGAACTCGATGCCAAAGGAAGTCGTGGAGGCAGATACGAGAGTGACTTTACAGCTACGTGAATGGGATGGGAATAAAGGCATATGGTCCCCGGAAGGGTAGGGGCTACAATTCAGATGGGCAGCCTGGTCACTGCAGGCTTGGAGGGCCGAAGCGCCTGTTCCTGTGATGTAATCTTCTTTGTGCTTTGTTCTATGTTCAATGGAGAAATGTGAATCAAGCTTTTTGCATCCCGGATTCCTCTCTCTTCCTTGCACTTCACTTTGTGTCCTGTGTTGCACGGACACATCCGGACGCCCCGGGGCCTTCTGACATTGTGGCCCCGACTGCAGCTCCCGTCCATCCTGCTCCGGACAGCTCAGACGAGTCCTCGGAAGATATAGGTGAAGGGACCTTCGAGGGTGGCACCGTTTTGGCGTCAACCTCCACCTCACAACTCACCATCCCAGACACTGACACATCGGTGACTCCAGTTAGTGATGAGGCTTCTGGGTCACTCTCTGGTGAGCACGACACATCTGCTGATGTATATCGGGTAGAGGAGGGAATGTCCAAGGCCTCTGGCATGCGGGAACCTGCCGGAGACAAGGAGTCAGCTGGCCCCAGGCTACATGCTAGGCCTCTGAGATCACTTCTCCCTCAGCTGCTAGAGAACCAGCAACAGAGCCAGGGAATGCAGGAGGGGCTGACGGCCACACTGGACCAACTGCGAGGCTTTTGGGAGGAATCCCAATGCTTTCAGGCAGACCTGTCATGCGTGGTTCCCAGGCCAACACTGCAAGGGTGGTGTCTGCGGTGGAAAGCCTGGGGCAGGAAATACTCACCATGAGTGGCAGGTTCCAAGCAATGGCTGAGTCACAGCAGGCCACAGCAGAGCCCCAGAGGGCCACGCTGAGACGCACCAGGCCACAGCTGAGGAACTCAACAGGATTTTCAATGTCGTGCCGCCCATGGCTGAGAGGCTCAAGGGCTTGCATGAGACCCAGAGAGGACAACGCTGGAACACAAAGGCCTCATGGCCCAGTCACAGGGGGTCATGGCTGAGGGGCTGCAGAGTGTGGCCCAGTCTCAGAGGGCACTTGCTGTGGCCTTGACAGGTGGCCCCCGAATCAGGTGGCCATCACAGAGGGCTCGACCACGATGGGTAAGGCATTGGTGATCCCCCAGGACTGGCAGGGCCAGCCAACACCGGAGCTTCTGGAGCTCATTGCAGAAGCACCGCTGTCCCATGGAGTGACCCAGGGGCCCATAGGAACCCCAAGGGAGAGGAAGGGCTCGAGACCAGGCCGGGGCCTTCCAGCCAGGAGACTGTGGCTGTGGCTACACCTTCTGACTCCCCCTTTCCTGACACTGGGGCATCTCAGGGGCAGCAGGATGAAGAGGGTGTCACAAAAACCTCCCAGACACCTGGAAGCCAGCCAGGGCCCTCAAGGTCCAGGGCTTCCAGAGGATGCCCGCCAGGCACATCACAGGCCATGGGGCAATGTAGGCAGCTGTCCCCCTCCACCTCTGATGTACATTCTCGGGAGACACTGAGACATAGTGGTAGGCCACATAAGGTTAGGAAGTTACAGCTGCACTAAGGTGGCATGGGTGAAGGGCTGCACTTGTTTGATAGATCTTTAAGCACCGTAACATTTTCCGTTCACACGTTTTTATGTTAGAACTTATTATTTAAACATCTTCATGGTTATCATTAAATGTTTTTTCACCCCCCACCTGTGACTAATTTGTCTCAGATTTGTCTTGAACAGGAATCCGCTTCCATTTCGGAGGGATGCTTCATTTGAAGTCAGTTAGGGAGGCCCCTCAGTGCTATATCACTGAGAAAAGGAAACCATCGGGTTCCCCAGAACCCACAAGTGATTCCCACCCTTCCCCCACCCAACCTGCCGCGGAGCCCTGTATGGGGGTTTCAGATCCCTTACCCAACTACACAGATGTGGGCCCAGGTGCCAGCGTGCATGCGGAGCTTAGGTAGGAGTCAGATTAATTTGCACCAGGGCATCATCATAATGGTGCTTAGTGAGTCGTCACCCCTTCCTGCCTGCCAAAGAAACTCGCTAAAACAGTGTACCCAGACCCCCCACTCTGGTGTGACAATGTTGCAAGAGATAGAAGGACTTTGGGAAGAGGAGGGAAATGGAAACCACGTGCATAAACACAGTCCTCTAGTGACTGAACCACCTGGTGATCAGGGCCTCCCTAGCCGCCCTCCATGCTTCATTTGAGCTGCCAACCCACCAATGCGTGGGTGGCGT
This sequence comes from Mustelus asterias, assembly GCF_964213995.1. NCBI lineage: Eukaryota > Metazoa > Chordata > Chondrichthyes > Carcharhiniformes > Triakidae > Mustelus > Mustelus asterias. The sequence goes on from NC_135804.1 coordinate 126,729,261, forward strand.
TGCTCAGGGTCCTCCTCCTCTTCCTCCTCCTCTTCCTCCTCCTCCTGCTCGTCAGCCTCCTCCCCAGCAACGCCCCACTGGTCGGCCTCCGCGTCCTCCTCCTCCTCCTCCAATAGGTCACCTCTCTGCTGAGCTATCTTGTGCAGGGCACAGCACACGCCCACAATGCAGGAAGAGATGAGGGGGTTGTATTGAAGGGCCCCGCCAGAGCGGTCCAGACACCGGAATCGCATTTTGAGGAGCCCTATGCACCTCTCCACTATAGAGCGGGTGGCTACATGGGCCTCATTATAGCAGGTCTCCACCTCAGTCACAGGCCTCCGCACAGGTGTCATCATGTCCGAAGCGGGTAACACATATCACCCATGAGCCCCCCCTGCCACCCCTGCAGCCTGGACTCCTCCTCAAATGCTTCCAGGATTTCAGTGCTCCTGAGAGTGAAGCTGTCATGCACGCTACCCGGGTGTCTCGTGTAGACATGCATAATGTACATATTGTGCTCACACACCATAGAATCATAGAATCATAGAAACCCTACAGTGCAGAAGGAGGCCATTCGGCCCATCGAGTCTGCACCGACCACAATCCCACCCAGGCCCTACCCCCACATATTTACCCGCTAATCCCTCCAACCTGCGCATCTCAGGACTCTAAGGGGCAATTTTTAACCTGGCCAATCAACCTAACCCGCACATCTTTGGACTGTGGGAGGAAACCGGAGCACCCGGAGGAAACCCACGCAGACACGAGGAGAATGTGCAAACTCCACACAGACAGTGACCCGAGCCGGGAATCGAACCCAGGACCCTGGAGCTGTGAAGCAGCAGTGCTAACCACTGTGCTACCGTGCCGCCCCACCAGTTGGACATTCAGGGAGTGGAACTCCTTTCTGTTGACGAATCTTCGTGGATTCTGCAGTGGGACCTTGAGAGCAACATGGGCGCAGTCGATGGCCCCCTGTACATTAGGCATCACCGCACTGGCTGCGAACCCTGCAGCCCGGGCTTCCCGCTGGGCCTGGTCCAGGTTAAATTTGATTTACTGCCCAGCCCGGGCATACAGGGCTTCCGTGACCTGCTTGACACAGGTGTGCACAGCCGACTGGGAAATGCCACAGACATCTCCGCTCGGGGTCTGGAAGGAGCCAGTTGCATAAACGTTCAGAGCGGCTGTCAATTTGAAAGCCACTGAGAATGGGTGCCCACCCCCCCCCCCCCCCCCCCCCCACCTCCCCCATCCCGAGGTGCCAGGTCTTGCAACAGGTGGCACAGATGGTGCACTGTCTCCTCTGGGTGAATGACGGCCTCCTGCCTATGGCAATCGTCCCTCTTTATTCTTGCAAGTGGTAAGGCCCGGGCCTCCTGTGCCCGCAATTCTTCCTCCTGCTCTTCTTCCTCAGCTCCAGCAGCAACCAAAAGAACAGCAAGATCGATCGGTTGCATCGCAAATGCCATCTCTGAAGGGGGGATGGTTAGAGAAGCAGAGGGACACATGTAGAGGTTAAAGAACGCTGCTTGCTCCTAGCCCAGCAACACACACTGTCCATACTGCCCATTCCCCACCCCCATGCCCTCCAGAATCACAGACCCCCATTCCCTGACCCACATGCTCCCCAGCATCACAGCCCACCCCCCATTCCGTCACCCCCATGCTCCCCAGAATCACAGACCCCCATTCCCTGACCCACATGCTCCCCAGCATCACAAACCCCCCAATCCCCACCCACATGCTCCCCAGAATCACAGCCCACCCCCCCCATTCCACCAACCATATGCTCCCCAGAATCACAGACCCCCCATTCCGCCACCCACATGCTCCCCAGAATCACAGAACCCCCATTCCCCCAGCCACATGCTCCCAGAGTCACAGCTCCTTGAAAAGTTCAGCAGCTGCAGCAGTGCAATTTGCAAGGGCTTTGTGCGCCTGCTTCAGCTGGCAGAGTGCTGAGTGCACTAAGACCCAGCAACATCCATAAGACCCAAGGTCAGCGCTGAAACCTGAGTCCGTGCTGCAAATCAGACATCGGAGATCCTGCTGAGCAACAGCCACCCCAACACCCCCCCCCCCCAACCCTCCCCCGCCACACACTCGCAGAGCCGCCCCTGACCCGAGAAACAAAATGGCCACAACAAGAGGACCCCCGTAAGCAACAGAGAGCCGTTGGACGCTACACACTTACCTCCTCACTAACCCTCACTGATGGAGCGCCCGAATCAGACTTTGATGGAGAATGTCTGTTTCACGCCGATTCCGGATTGGCGAATGCGGTGGTAAAGGGGGAAGTGTCGGTAAAATTGGGCGTGCAGCCCATTATGTGGATTGAAATGCATGCAAGTACATATAAATGGCCATCGGGACCGCTTTGAGTAAACCAATAAACCAATTTTTTGCACCCGAAAACAGGCACAATGTGATGGTAAAATCATCCCCCCCAAACTTCCAATCTCTATTTTTTTCATGAATAAAAAAGGAATCATCAAACCTCAAGAGAGTCAAATATAACACCGTATTTTGACCGTTAAGACCTAAGTACATGCTACCTCTTCTGTAATTACCTTTTCTTATGTGTGTACATGTGCGTGTGTGTCTATGTGCTTGCGGGTTTGTGTGTGTGAGTGGGTGCTATTGTGAATGCATTTGGTTTTTGAGGAATAAACATGTATCCTTTTTTTGGGGGGGACGGGTGGTGGGGGGTGCAGAAAATCCCAGCCTATATTTCTCATGTCTATTGATTCACAAACTAGTTTCCAGCTCCAGCCTACTATGCAGCCCCTGAGAAACAAGCAACGCACAGGGCGTTTAGTGTCAACCTGGTTAACATCTCACTCTATATAGTATGGACAGTTTATGCTTCCAAATAATTGTACATTGAGATAGAAGACAATGAGAACATATTGGGGCATCTGTTGGGTGCTGAGCAGTTGGCATTTTTATGCCAGGAAGGAACAGTGGCACAGTGGTTAGCACTGCTGCCTCACAGCGCCAGGGACCCCAGTTCAATTCCCGGCTTGGGTCACTGTCTGTGTGGAGTTTGCAAGTTCTCCCCGTGTCTGCGTGGGTTTCCTCCAGGTGCTTCGGTGTCCTCCCACAATCTGAAAGATGTGCTGGTTAGGTGCATTGACCTGAACCGGCGTTGGAGTGTGGTGACTAGGGGAATTTCACAGTAACTTCATTGCAGTGTTAATGTAAGCCTTACTTGTGACTAATACATAAACTTTACTTTACTCATAATCAATCTGGCGATCATCTGTGGGTGAGGTAATTATAGAGGGCATCTCCCCGATCAGTTCTTATAGTGCAGCAGAACTGAAAACAATTTTACCAAAGCCTCGTACATTCAGTGAACACTCAGCTGCACATTTTAAGAAACCATCAGTTTAAGTTATCTATGAGTCAGCGCCTAGTCATTTCCTATTTTTAACCAGCTTAAAACATTTCCAGCTCGTATCAGTTAAAATATCATTACTATAAAAGCTGCGGGGTCAGAAATGGGTAACCAGTCATTTTAGATATCAATAACCTGTTCGTAAAATGCTCAATTAGCCACAGATTTATGCAGGGCATAGAATATAAATATAGCAACTTTCAATAATAGTTTCCTTCTTCTGAGGGCAAAGTATAAACAAAGGACAAACAGGAGAATTGGTTAAAATGAGTACACTGAGCTTTTATCGCCATAGTCTGGATAGGAATGTAGCCCTCACTGCTGGGTTAAAACCCATTTTATTTTTGATAAATTTAAGAATGATTTCTAAACAAGGGAAATGGTGGCTTAGTGATAATGTCCCTCGAGTAGTAATCCAGAAACCCGAGTGACATCTGCTGGGGACATGGGCTCAAACTCATCCCAGCAGCTGGTGGGATTCAAATTCAATTAATAATATTTGGAATTGAAAGCTAGACCGGAATTTTCCCATCCTGCCTGCCATGGAAATCATAGCGGGCGGGGGAAGGGGGGTGTTGCGGGCGGGGGAAGGGGGGTTGTGGGGGTGGGGGGCAGTGGACCATGCAAAGGTCCATTGACCTCGGGAGGGATTTTCCAGTTTGGGGGTGAGTGCAGCAAGAAAATCCTGCCCCTAATCTCTGTAAAGGTGACTATGAAACAATCATTGATTGTCAAAAAGAAAATCTACCTGGCTCACTAATGTCCTTCAGGGAAGGAAATCTGTCGTCCTTACCTGTTCTGGTATACAAGTAACTTCAGATCGATAGCAATGTGGTTGAATCTTAACTGCCCCCTGAAGTGGCCTAGCAAACTACTCAGTTTAAGGGCAATTAGTAACAAATGCTGGCCAGTGATACTCACATTCCTTGAAAGAACAAATTCAAAGAAATACTGGATAACTCCAATTATTTATTGCAGTTGAAGAAACAGTTTTTGAGTGTCATGGGAGAGAAACGAGTTGGGTGAGACCAAGTGAATGCTCAGGAATTCACTGAAAGAAAACCATTTCCAACTTTGCTGGTCCCAAGCAAAAAGCCTTTGTGTCACGCTAGTGGTAACTCTTCACTGGGTTATGTGTCTGTAAAGATATTGTTGGGGTAAAGGAATAGTGGGGTTGAATTGTCTCCTTGTGTTTGTGCTGCAACCTTTCCAACTTTTACGTCTATTGTAATATGGTTCACTTTTCTTATTTTGATAAATATTTTACTATTTGTATTAAAATATCATCAGCAGACTCCTGTGAATTTGTTCAGTAACTTTCCTCCACTGTTTCTAAAAAAAGTTAGGATCTATCAAAGTAGGTGTCACTCTGGGATCTGACTAATCCATTTAACACTGGTAATGACCATGCAAAACCACATTGTGTTGGTCCAGTAATGATACTCATCATTATGCTGAACATAAGAGATTCATCAACAAATTTAAAATGATAGAGAAAGAAAATGAGGGTGGATAGCTGCACCATATGATGAGTTGCCTGATCAAAGCTCAGGCAGATGTCAGGGAGTTACAATTAGTCTTGGTTCCCCCCCAGATACAGAGATTTATTTCCCCAGGACCTACTCCTGATCGTCAGATAAGGATCACTGCCATGTAAGCTGCCTGTCCTTTTCCAATGCGCAGCATGGCTACAGAGATGGAGTTTTAAAATTAAAGGGCCACTCAAACCTGCACAATGTTTCCTATTAGCTCAGGAACCACTCACAATTCTATGCCGAGGAGGCCTCCGAGGTTTACTGTAAGCCTCCAGGAGGATTTTCTGGGATGGCCGGATTTTCCAGATGTGTTCAAGAGCCTGAGGTGTGGTGATCCTCAGGTTAAATCACCACCAGTCAGCTCTCCCCCCTCAAAGGGGAGAGCAGTCGATGGTCATCTGAGACTATGGCAACTTTACTTTTTACTTCACTGGTATAGGGTATAGTCAGTCCCTCAACAGTGATTAAATAAGTTTAGTGAAATGACTCTTCAATTCTACACACGAAGAAAAGTAAAAGTTTTAAAGTTTATATTAAATCCATGCATCAAATGGTATAATTGTTTTGATTACTTTCTACTTGCCACTCGGTAGCACAGAACGTGATTATTGCTGAAAAAAGAGACATGCTGTCAAATCTTTTTGTCTTGCATTCATCAGGACAGATGCAAGAATGCCAAATTTCAAAGGGAGCAACAATTTATACTGCATGAGAAAGGGATTTGATTGTTTGGCAAGTCGGCTCTGACAGGTCATGATGCACTAGAGGTCTATTATCACCATGTTTTTTGTCTATTAGAAAGTGCAATGTTTTGACACATTCTATTTTGTTGAAGAGGGCAGGTCTCTGCAGATGAATATATGTAGTTTCCAGCATGCATTAATTGCGAGTCCTACTGATAATCTTAAATTGGTGATTAGTGTAATTCTTAGTCCATTTGGGATTGTTCAGCAAGTGCTGTCCAATCACAGAATCAAATGAAATGTTAGACAGTTCTAAGTTTTGCAAGTGCGGGTTGGCTGTGTACAGTCAGTAATCTGCGAACAGCTGAAGTTTTGTGCTGTTTGATACAACCTGCCAGTTGTTGGATATACGACCTACATACTGGCATTGCAGCAACAGTGAAAGTCATCTACCACATTACTCACTTGTGTGGTAGGTAGAACTTCTTTTGGGCTTGAAGGCAGCATCCTGTTAGTAGAAAATGTCACTCATGTTGCGACTGCATTGTAGCAGCCTGGAAAGACTAGCTTCACCTGTTGCTCAAATTTTTGAGATGCTTTACCCATCCAGCGTAATTTACTATCTGAAAGCGGTGGCCTTAGACCCATTTGTTAGTATGCAGGATACACAGTGATCAATGATCTGATCAAAGTAGCCATTATCTCGCAGCATCAAGCTTGACCACATAACTCAGGCCCTATTTACAAGATTGCTGATAAGGCTAATCTTGTAGCGCATTTTGACTTGATTTGATTTATTATTGTCACATGAATTAGTATGCAGTGAAAAGTATTGTTTCTTGCATGCTATACAGACAAAGAATACCGTTCATAGAGAAGGAAACAAGAGTGCAGAATGTAGTGTTACAGTCATAGCTAGGCTGTAGAGAAAGATAATTAAAGCATTGTTACAGAGTTTAAAAGAGTTAGAATACAGTTTTAAAAGTATAGAACGAGAGTAAAGGATAGATTAGAAGATATGCTGGGCACAGCTTGTAAAGCTAAAGTTTTATTTATTAGTCACAAGTAAGTCTTACATTAACACTGCAATGAAGTTACTGTGAAATTCCCCTAGTCGCCACAATCTGGTGCCTGTTCGGGTCAATGCACCTAACCAGCACGTCTTTCAGAATGTGGGAGGAAACCGGAGCACCTGGAGGAAACGCATGCAGACATGGGGAGAACGTGCAAACTCCACACAGACAGTGACTCAAGCCGGGAATCAAACCCGGATCCCTGGCGCTGTGAAGCAGCAGTGCTAACCACTGTGTTACCATGGCACCCTAGAAGTCGTCATACGCTCTGGCACCATCTTGGATACTTGGATTTGTGAACATCACGAGGAATGTTTTCTTGGCAATTCTATAGTTTTCTGCCCCTTTTACTGGTGGTAGGACTTTACTTAACCGAATCCAAATAATGGTTTTTGAATTCAGGTAGGTTTTAGTCCATTCAGCTGGGTTACTGGCCCAGTAACACAACCCTAATACTATCACAGCATTCTGCTGCGCACTGTTTTATCTATGTGGAGCTGTTTCTTTTACACTTCTGCTAAAACACTGGTTGGAGGAATGTCAGGTGAACCTTTGTCTGCTCATGTTCAAAGTGGTCATTTCCGAGCTTTGTGCTTTTCCTCTTGTATCCCCCCATACCCCATTCATCATTTCAGGGCTACTATAACCCGGGTTTGATTCCCGGCTTAAGTCACTGTCTCTGTGGAGTTTGCACGTTCTCCCCGTGCCTGCTGGATTTCCTCTGGGTGCTCCAGTTTCCTCCCACAGTCTTAAAGATATGCTGGTTAGATGCATTGACCCGACAATATATGTGACAATAATAAATCAAATCAAGTCAAAATGTGCTACAAGATTAGCCTTATCAGCAATCTTGTAAATAGGGCCTGAGTTATGTAGTCAAGCTTGATGCTGCAACAGAGTGCATCAAAGCCAACCTGTGAGATAATGGCTACTTTGATCAGATCATTGATCACTGTGTATCCTGCATACTCACAAATGGGTCGAAGTTAGAATTGAGCACAGAACTTTGATATTTTCCTTTGAGGATTTCAAGAATATGAATTTAAAATAATGTATGGACCCAAAAGAGTCAGCAAATCATGATTAAATGGGTATAAAGAACAACAACAAAGAACAATACAGCACAGGAACAGGCCCTTCGGCCCTCCAAGCCCGCACCGCTCCCCGGTCCAGGATTGAATCCTGAATCCAGGATCCCCGCCCAATTTTCCAGCCTATCTACATACTAATATCCTTTCCCCGAGCTGTCCCTCACAGCTATGATGCTTTGTTCATCACAACCTATTAACTCACCCCTACCCCCCCATTCCAGACCATGTGATCTCCAGGGAGAGGCGAAAACCCAGAGTGAAAACCCCAGGGCCAATATGGGGGAAAAAAATCTGGGAAATTCCTCTCCGACCCCCTGAGGCGATCGAAACGAGTCCAGGAGATCACACTGGCCCTGATCGGAAAATGCTTCCCAACCCTATTCATTTCCACTTCCACGAACACCATATGAATTCCCTGCCCCCGAGACAGGTTCCCAACTATCCGCAGTCTCGCTCTGTATTGGCACCAGCAAGATGATCATAGAATGAAGCCTTGAAACGAGAAACAAAGAACAATTAACCCGCGCCGCTCCCTGATCCAAACTAGACCACTCTTTTGTATCCCTCCATTCCCACTCTGTTCATATAGCTGTCTAGATAAGTCTTAAACGTTCCCAGTGTGTCCGCCTCCACCACCTTGCCCGGCAACCCATTCCAGGCCCCCACGACCCTCTGTGTAAAATATGTCCTTCTGATATCTGTGTTAAACCTCCCCCCCTTCACCTTGAACCTATGACCCCTCGTGAACGTCACCACCGACCCGGGGAAAAGCTTCCCACCGTTCACCCTATCTATGCCTTTCATAATTTTATACACCTCTATTAAGTCTCCCCTCATCCTCCGTCTTTCCAAGGAGAACAACCCCAGTTTCCCCAATCTCTCCTCATAACCAAGCCCCTCCATACCAGGCAACATCCTGATAAACCTCCTCTGTACTCTCTCCAAAGCCTCCACGTCCTTCTGGTAGTGTGGCGACCAGAACTGGACGCAGTATTCCAAATGCGGCCGAACCAACGTTCTATACATCTGCAACATCAGACCCCAACTTTTATACTCTATGCCCCGTCCTATAAAGGCAAGCATGCCATATGCCTTCTTCACCACCTTCTCCACCTGTGACGTCACCTTCAAAGATCTGTGGACTTGCACACCCAGGTCCCTCTGCGTCTCTACACCCTTTATGGTTCTTCCATTTATCGTGTAGCTCCTCCCTACATTATTCCCACCAAAATGCATCACTTCGCATTTATCAGGATTGAACTCCATCTGCCATTTCTTTGCCCAAATTTCCAGCCTATCTATATCCTTCTGCAGCCTCTGACAATGTTCCTCACTATCTGCAAGTCCTGCCAGTTTTGTGTCGTCCGCAAACTTACTGATCACCCCAGTTACTCCTTCTTCCAGATCATTTATATAAATCACAAAAAGCAGAGGTCCCAATACAGAGCCCTGCGGTACACCACTAGTCACAGGCCTCCAGCCGGAAAAAGACCCTTCCACTACCACCCTCTGTCTTCTATGACCAAGCCAGTTCTCCACCCATCTAGCCACCTCCCCCTTTATCCCATGAGATCCAACCTTTTTCACTAGCCTACCATGAGGGACTTTGTCAAACGCTTTACTAAAGTCCATATAGACAACATCCACGGCCCTTCCTTCGTCAACCATTTTGGTCACTTCTTCAAAAAACACCACCAGGTTAGTGAGGCATGACCTCCCTCTCACAAAACCATGCTGACTATCGTTAATGAGTTTATTCCTTTCTAAATGCGCATACATCCTATCTCTAAGAATCTTCTCCAACAACTTCCCCACCACGGACGTCAAGCTCACCGGCCTATAATTACCCGGGTTATCCTTCCTACCCTTCTTAAATAACGGGACCACATTGGCTATCCTCCAATCCTCTGGGACCTCACCTGCGTCCAGTGACGAGACAAAGATTTGCGTCAGAGGCCCAACGATTTCACCTCTCGTCTCCCTGAGCAGCCTTGGATAGATTCCATCAGGCCCTGGGGATTTGTCAGTCTTTATATTCTCTAACAAACCTAACACTTCCTCCTTTGTAATGGAGATTTTCTCCAACGGTTCAACACTCCCCTCAGAGACACTACCAGTCAACACATCCCTCTCCTTTGTGAATACCGACGCAAAGTATTCATTTAGGATCTCCCCTACTTCTTTGGGCTCCAAGCATAAGTCCCCACTATTGTCCCTGAGAGGTCCGATTTTTTCCCTAACAACCCTTTTGTTCCTAACGTATGAATAAAATGCCTTGGGATTCTCCTTAATCCTGTCTGCCAAGAACATTTCGTGACCCCTTTTTGCTCTTCTAATTCTAATATGTGAAACAAAGACAGTAAATTCTGGAAAATCTCAGCAGGTCTGATAGCATCTGTAGGGAGAGAATAGAGCCAACGTTTTGAGTCTAGATGACCCTTTGTCAGAGCGAAGAGCAAAGAGAATCAGCAGGGATTTAAAGCACGGGTGGGTGGGGAGGCGTGTGGAATTGGGCAAAGGGAATGCAAATGGGGACACAGAAGGCTGAGAAGCTGCGGAGTGTCCATTAAGTGATCAGAATGTGAAAATGGCAGCACAGAGGTACAGATTGTTAAAGGACTGCCTGAGGAATGTGGCATTTGCCCTGAAGGGTGGGGGGTAGGGGGGGAGGGGAGGGTGGGGGGAGGGTGGTGAGGGGGGTGGGAGGAGGGGAGTGGAAAGAAGGAAAGCTGGAATGGAGAAGTGGAAAAATAGAAATGAAAAAGAAGGATGATAAAATGGATGAGTTAGATGAAATGAAATGGTATAAAATAAATGGAAATGGGGTGAAAGTGGAGGGGAGAGTTCATGCTCTGAAGTTGTTGAATTCAATGTTCAGTCCGGAAGGCTGTAAAGTGCCCAATCGGAAGATGAGGTACTCTTCCTCCAGTTTGCGTTGGGGTTCACGAGAACTTTGCAAAATGCCAAGGACGGACATTTGGACAGGAGAGCAGGGTGGTGTGTTGAAGACATCTCTTTTGTCCAATTCCACACCCCGTCCCCCCGCCCCACACTCCAATTGTATAAATCTCTGCTGATTCTCTTTGCTCTTCGCTCTGACAAAGGGTCATCTAGACTCGAATCGTTGGCTCTATTCTCTCTCCACAGATGCTGTCAGACCTGCTGAGTTTCTCCAGCGTTTTCTGTTTCTGTTTCAGATTCCAGCATCTGCAGTATTTTGCTTTTATTTAAATGATAATGTGTTTAATTTTGTTTTATTTTATCTGTTATTTGTTTTACTGGGATCTGTTGGAATCCCAATGTGTATATTGATCACTGAAGGAAGGCTTGTGGTAGACAGTAGCAGTGATTAGCATATTTCTAACGCATTGAGGAAAAGGGACTCAGATGGCTCCATTTTAAATTTGAGTGTGGGGTGGGTTGCATTATGGTGCAGAAGGAAATTCATTTTATGCAGCCGGAAGCTACAACTTACTCTTGCTCCTGTATCTATAACACTAGAATCAAAACCAGTTTTTGCACAATCCCATTATCGCAATCTCTGCCTCCTTTACCTTCTGAAGTATCTAACTCATTATTTCTATAAATTGCCATCTAAATCCTCTCTCCGATTTCTATAATGACAGAACATTCCCTTCTTTCCCCACTGATTGTATTTGAAAAAGATGAAATGATTCGAATGCACCTCTGGTGGATAAGTGGATAGTAAATACCAGCTCGTTGGTTTCTGATGCGTGGAGCAAAGAGTGGGGGGCAAGTCAATATAATTTTAGGGAGTTTGTCAAAAGAGAAACATATCATTTTCACTGAGGGATTCAGGGAAAGTCAGGAAATCCAGCTCTGCAGCAAGACACTTCAGAAATTCAATTGCTTGTGTCTGATGGTGAGAAAATCAGCCTCATTTAGGGTGACAAAAGTTACACCCAATTATCTATTCTTACCAAAGGGAAGCCACATTCCTCTGAACGACAAAGTAGATCTCAGCAATATTTAACTATATACATAGCTACACATGCATTTATTAGCTCTCAGTGCTCTCTCTCTCTCTCCGCAATTTATTCAGGGTTTTCCATGATGATGCCACGACATTTTACTCTGGCACGTACAGAAACTCACCCTTTCACGGTGAGACTGGAATACAATCTTCTGTTGTTGATGCAACAATGTTAATTCTTTTTCTCCCTCCATCCATACTGCCTGAATGCTGAGTCCTTCCAGCATTTTTTGATTTTATTCCACATCCATGCAGTGCTTTTCACAAAGTAACAAATCCCAAGGTGCTTCAGAGGAGCATGAACATGTGACATTGGCTCACATAGAGTCATAGAGGTTTACAGCGTGGAAACAGGTCCTCCGGCCCAACTTGTCCATGCTGCCCCTTTGTTTTTAACCACTAAGCTAGTCCCAATTGCTCGCTTTTGTCCCATATCCCTCTATAGCCATCTTACCCATGTAACTGACTAAACGCTTTTTAAAAGACAAAATTGTACCCACCTCTTCTATTGCCTCTGGCAGCTTGTTCCAGACACTCACTACCCTCTGTGTGAAACATTTGCCCCTCTGGACCCTTTTGTATCTCTTCCCTCTCACCTTAAACCTATGCCCTCTAGTTTTAGACTCCCCTACATTTTGGAAAAGTTATTGACTATCGAGCTGATCTATGCCCCTCATTATTTTATAGACCTCTATAAGATCATCCCTAAGCCTCCTGTGCTCCAGAGAAAAAAGTCCCAGTCTATCCAGCCTCTCCTTATAACTCAAACCATCAAGTCCCGGTAGCATCCCAGTAAATCTTTTCTGCACTCTTACTAGTTTAATAATATCCTTTCTATAGTAGGGCAACCAGAACTGTCCAAAGTATTCCAAGTGTGGCCTTACCAATGTCTTGTACAACTTCAACAAGGCGTCCCAACTCCTGTATTCAATGTTCTGACCAATGAAACCAAGCATGCTGAATGCCTTCTTCACTGCTCTGTTCACCTGTGACTCCACTTTCAAGGAGCTATGAACCTTTACCTCTAGATCTCTTTGTTCTGTAACTCTCTCCAACGCCCCACCATTAACTGAGTAAGTCCTGTCCTGGTTCGATCTCCCAAAATGCATCACCTCGCACTTATCTAAATTAAACTCCATCTGCCATTTGTCAGCCCACTGGCCCAATTGATCAAGATCCCACTGCAATGCTCGATAACCCTCCTCACTGTCCACTATGTCACCACAGAAGGAGATGTTAGAACAGCTGGTGTTGCAAAGAAGCGAGATAGAGTGGTAAAGTTGGTCAGATAGAAGATAAAGCCCAGGACCCAGAGAGCTCGAGGCATGACCGCCAGTGGTGCAGCAATTAAAATTGGGGCTGAGCAAGAGGCTAGAATAAGAGGAGTACAGGGCTGTAAATCCGAAGAAGCGATAGAGATAGGGAGGGGAAAGATCATGGATGGATTTCAAAACAAGGGTGAGAATTTTAAAATTGAGATGTTGCTGCACCAGGAACCAGAATGTAGATCTACAAGCACAGACGTCGTGGATGAGTACAGATTGGTGTGTGTGGAAATATGGGCAGCAGAATTTTGCAGGAGTTCAAGGTTATGAAGGATGGAAGATGGAAGGCCAGTCATCAAATTTGAGGTAAAAAGGGACTGGGTTTCATCGGCAAATAGCTGAAGTGCTGATCGGGTGATGAGATTGAGGAGGAAGTAGATGGTCTTGATATTGCAGGCAAATGCTCAGAGGTTCAGCTCAATGTCAATTATCACACCAAAGCTGTGAAGACGTCTTTAGCTATATCACTATGTTATGTTGAAGAAAATGGTAAATAAGTTACAAAAATATACTTCAGCCAGCAGTATCTCCAAGGGGAGTGCATAGCTGTACAAAGACTGCAGATGAGCTATCTGAGGAAATACAAATTTAAAAACTTGCATCAGACTTTTCACAGAAGTAAAGTGGTGCTGGCCCCTGTTATAAATAATTTAAGCCATCGCCAGGATTCTCATCAAAAAAACGAGATGCCCAACAGGCGGGAAAACGGGAGAATTTCTCGCTTGTTTTTTTGAGCGTATTTACCTGAACGAATCTCCAACACTTTATGCATCGCGGAGTGCCCAAGAGAGATTCACGCCAGGAAGTGGGGGCCAGAGCCTCATCCCACAGGAGAGGCTGGCATCAGCGCATTGAGTGTGCCACTGCACAGCGCATTGGCCCCCTCATCGTTGGCCTCCCGATCGCTGGCCTTCCAGTCTTTGCCCAGGCCCTCTTCTCCCCAATCACTGGTCTCTCCCTCCCGATGGCTGGCCTCCCACCATCCCATCCCCGATCACTGGCCTATTGGACCTGACCCCCCACCAGCCAGCCCTGATCTCCCCCCACCTAGCCAAAGCCAATTCCAACACTCCTAAATGGTCAGCCCTGATCACCCCCACCCTCTCTCCCCCATTGATCCAGGGTTGCTGTGGGTATCACCCCCCCCCCACCACCGATCAACTCCCCAATAGGCCCTGGTCCCCCCAGAATGCACCATGCCCCCCTCTGGCCCCACCCTCTTGGCACTGCCTGGTGTCCCTTTGGCACTGCCCAGTGCCCAATGGGCAGTGTCAGGGTGCCCTTTAGGCAGTGCCAGGGTGCGAGGCTGGCTCGGGGCACTCCCTTCCCCCGACCTCCCGGGGGGTGGGGGGGGGGGGGGGCCTCAATGGCCTCTGCCCCCACCAGTGGGGTGAGGAAGCCTCTTCCCTGTTAGTGGGGAGCAGTTGTAAACCCGGCTGGTGGGAACCTCTCCCCGGTGGGGGGGAGACACTGATCATATGGAAATTGCTAGGGAGGAGCTGATTATGCTGAAAAAAAGGGCCTCGGAGATTTGCAATCGGCTGAATGCCGGTTGCGAGTCCCGCTAAAGGTTTGCTGCGCTACTCGAGCAGTGCAGCAGGCTTGGAGAATCCCGCCCGTTGTTTCAATTGCTGCCATGTGTAACAAGCAGGCATTATTCGTCCTAAGGGGTAAAAAATAGTCGCTTGATCAGTGAACCTGTCCACTCAACAAATGCTTTTACTTTAGTATCAGAGCAAAGATAGTGTAGAAATGAGAAAATGTATTGTGGTTCCGAGTCTCACTTGGCACCACCTTAACCACATGCAATGATTAACGGCAGCTCAACGTCAATCAGATTTGAACTGTCAGTTTAGATATTGCCTAGGGCTAGCATTATCTTTTTTGTTATCTCACTTGCGCTTGTGTATATTTGTTATTCTGCTGGTAAAATAAGGTTATTTGTGTTAGAATGAGCATATTGAACTCACAGTGTGATAATTATTGCCCTCCAGATAGACTAGAAAACTTTGAGAGACATTCTACATATTCTGCTTACAGCATTTCAAAGGGAACACATTTAGAAAGAGTCTCACCATGACCTGATCACGGGCAATTATTGATAGACAACGAAGGGTGACCGAGCTCACAATGCCCACATCCCATGGAAGAATGAGAAAAGGTCAATGGGGGCCTGATAGAAATTGCCTTGCCGCAGTGATCACATGTTAAAAGAGAGCAGAAAGACCCAGAATTGTAAGATTGTAACCATGGCTAAACATAGGTCCTGAGATCTAAAAGTGATTTTTTTTTCTTTCATGGGATGTGGGCACCACCGACAAGGCCAGCATTTGTTGTCCATCCCTCATTGCCCTTGAAATGAGTGGCTTGTCCATCCATTTCAGGGGCTAGTTAAGGGTCAACCACATTGCTGTGTGTCTGGAGTCACATGTCAGCCAGACCAGGTAATGACAGCAGATTTGCTCCCATAAAGGACATTAATGAACCGTATGGGGTTTTTGACAACAATCGATGGTAGTTTCACCATTATTGAGACTAGCTTTATATTCCAAATTTCATTAACTGAATTTAAATTCCACCAATTCCATTGTAGGATTTGAACCTATGACTCTTGGCCCCTCCTTTGGGGGGGGTGGGGAACCAGAGCAGTAGGTCAGCAGGAGAAATAACTGAGGGAGAGCTACAGACTAAGGCCACTCAGATTAAGAGGAAGAGCAGGCAAGGAGTAGTTGTTGAACACAACGGGACTGGAGGTCTGAAGTGCATTTGTTTCAACGCGAGGAGTATAACAGGTAAGACTGATGCACTTTGAGCTTGGATTAGCACTTGGAACTATGATGTTGTTGCTATTACAGAGACTTGGTTGAAAGAGGGACAGGATTGACAGCTAAACATTCCAGGATTTAGATGCTTCAGGCAGGATAAAGGGGGTGTAAAAGGGGTGGAAGGAGTTGCATTACTGGTTAAGGTAGATATCGCAGCTGTACTGGGGGAGGACACCTCGGAGGGTTCAGGCAGCGAGGTAAATGGGTAGAGCTCAGGAATAGGAAGGGTGCAGTCACAATGATGGGGTTTATTACAGGCCTCCCAACAGTTAGTGGGAGATAGATATGCAGACAGATTTTGGAAAGATGCAGAAACAACAGGATTGTTGTGGTGGGTGATTTTAAATTTCCCTATATTGACTGGGACTCACTGCTCAGGGCTTGAATGGGGCAGAATTTGTAAGGAGCATCCAGGAGGGTTTCCTGAAACAATATGTAAATAGCCCAACTTGGGAAGGAGCCATATTAGACCTGCTATTAGGGAATGAGCCCAGCCAGGTGACTGAAGTTTCAGTAGGAGAGCATTTCGGGAACAATGATCATAATTCCGTAAGTTTTAATGTGCTTGTGGATAAGGACAAGAGTGGTCCTTGGGCGAAGGTGCTAAATTGGGGGAAGACTAACTACAATAACAGATTCTGGAGAGTGTAGATTGGGGGAGGTTGTTTGATGGTAAATCAATATCCGACATGTGGGAGTCTTTCAAATGTCAGTTGATTGGAATTTGGGACCAACATATATCTGTGAGGATGAACGATAAGTGTGGCAAGTCTCAGGCACCCTGGATAACGAGGGATATTACGAGCATTATTAAAAAGAAAAAGGAAGCATTGGAAGGTTTAAAAGGCTTAGGACAGATGAAGCCTTGAAGAATATAAAGAATATAGGAAGGAACTTAAGGGAGGAGGTAGAACGGCTAAAAGGGGTCATGAAAAGTCCTTGGCAAACAGGATTAAGGAAAATCCTAAGGCATTTTGTACGTATGTAAACAGCAAGAGGGTAACCAGGGAAAGGGTTGGTCCACTCAAGGATAGTGGAGGGAATCTATGCATAGAACTAGAGGAAATGGGTGAGATACTAAATGAATACTTTGCCTCAGTATTTACCAAAGAGAGGGACTCGATGGATGAGGAGCCTAGGATAGGGCGTGTAGATATTCTGAGTCATGTCAATATCAAAAAGGAAGAGGTATTGGGCATCTTGAAAAGCATTAAAGTAGATACGTCCCCAGGGTCTGATGGGATCTACCCCAGAATACTGAGGGAGGCAAGGGCGGAAATTGCTGGGGCCTTGACAGAAACCTTTGTATACTCATTGGCTACAGGTGAAGTCCCAGAGGACTGGCGGATAGTTAATGTTGTTCCATTGTTTAAGAAGTACAGCAGAGATAATCCAGGAACTTATAGGCCAGTGAACTTTACATCAGTGGTAGGGAAATTATTGGAAAAGAGTCTTAGGGACAGGATTTACTCACATTAGGAAACAAGTGGACTTATTAGTGATAGACAGCATGGTTTCGTGAAGGGAAGGTTGTGCCTCACTAACTTGATCTAGTTTTCCGAGGAAGTGACGAAGATGATAGATAAGAGAAAGGCAGTTGTATACATGGACTTCAGTAAAACCTTTGACAAGGTACCTCATGGTAGACTGGTACGAAAGGTGAAGTCACACGGGATCAGAGGAAAGCTGACAAGATGGATACAGAACTGTCTTGGCCATAGAGGACAGAGGGTAGCAATAGAGGGGTGCTTTTCTGAATGGAAGGCTGTGACTAGCAGTGTTCCACAGGGGTCAGTTTTGGGACCTTGGTTGTTTGTAGTATATATAAATGATTTGGAGGAAAATGTAGCTGGTCTGATTACTAAGTTCACAGACGACACAAAAATTGATGGAGTGGCAAATAGTGACGAGGATTGTCAGAGGATACAGCAAGATACAGACCAGTTGGAGACTTGGACGGAGAAATGGCAAATGGAGTTTAATCCGGACAAGTGTGAGATAATGCATTTTGGAAGGTCCAATGCATGTAGGAATTATACAGTAAATGGTAGAACCCTTAAGAGTATTGATAGGCTGAGAGATCTGGGCGTACATGTCCACTGATCACTGAAAGTGGCAATGCAGGTGGATAAGATAGTCAAGAAAGCATACGCATGCTTGTCTTCATCGGTTGGGACATTGAGTATAAAAATTGGCAGGTCATGCTGCAGCTGTACAGAACCTTAGTTAGGCTCATTTAGAATATTGTGTACAATTCTGGTCGCCACACTACCAGAAGAATGTGGATGCTTTGGAGAGGGTACAGAAGAGGTTTACCAGCGTGTTGCCTGGTCTGGAGGGCATTAGCTATGAGGAGAGGTTGGATAAATTTGGTTTGCTCTCACTGTAACGATGGAGGTTGAGGGGTGACCTGATAGAAGTTTTTAAGATTATGAGCGGCATGGACAGAGTGGATAATCACTTGCTCTTTCCTAGGGTAGGAAAGTCAAGTACTAGGGGACATATGTTTATGGTGCATGGGGAACAGTAAGAGAAGATGTGCGAGGCAAGTTTTTA